>NC_137121.1:12886709-13004209 GCF_949357685.1 Gobio gobio | reverse complement strand
CTGACAATTTGGCCATGTCTAATTATTGGGGGTCGGGGGGGGGGGGGGGGGGGGTATACAGTGGTTCTTTTCCACCAGAATGAACCGGGTGCTAGTTCAGAGCCAGTGCTAGTGCCAGTTCGGAGTTGTTGTTTTTTTAGCTAGAACAACATGTGCTATGCATGCTATGTTTTAGCATGCTATGTTTTAGTTACTGTCAGTTATACTGTCATGATAACTAAGAGAACAGAAATGTAACTTGAGATGGCCAATCAAAGAAGGCGGGGCTTATTGTTCGCAGAAGATGAGTGAAAATTCCAACGCAAAACCTTCAGTTAGCAAGCTAACAGTTTAGCCTACTAGATTAGCACTAACCACTTAGAAGCATTTTTATTTAGCTAGAACAACATATCATGATAGCATGCTATGTTTTAGTTACTGTCAGTTGTTTCATGACAACTCAGAGAACAGAAAAGTAACTTGAGATGGCCAATCAAATCAGAGAAGGCAGAGCTTACTGTTCACAGAAGACGAGTGCACATTCCAACGCAAAACCCTCAGTTAGCAAGCTAACAGTTTAGCCTACTAGATTAGCACTAACCGCTTAATAGAAGCATTTTTATTTAGCTAGAACAACATAGCATGCTATGTTTTAGTTACTGTCAGTTATTTCATGACAACTAAGACAACAGAAAAGTAACTTGAGATGGCCAATCAAATCAAAGAAGGCGGGGTTTACTGTTCACAGAAGACGAGTGCAAATTCCAACGCAAAACCCTCAGTTAGCAAGCTAACAGTTTAGCTTACTAGATTAGCACTAACCGCTTAGAAGCATTTTTATTTAGCTAGATCAACATATCATGATAGCATGCTATGTTTTAGTTACTGTCAGTTATTTCATGACAACTAAGAGAACAGAAATGTAACTTGAGATGGCCAATCAAATCAAAGAAGGCGGAGCTTACTGTTCACAGAAGACGAGTACAAATCCCAACGCAAAACCTTCAGTTAGCAAGCTAACAGTTTACTAGATTACCACTAACCACTTATTAGAAGCATTTTTATTTAGCTAGAACAACATATCAAGATAGCATGCTATGTTTTAGTTACCGTCAGTTATTTTATGACAACTAAGCGAACAAAAAGCAACTTGACTTTGGTTATTCGTTCAAACATCATTTGCACGCTCCATATAAACAGGGCAATTCAAGTCACACCTGTTAGCAAATACGATTGTCAATTTCAAACACCGACTGAAGAAGCATCAAACAAATCACTGTCTCTATTTTTCCTTTCTCATCCCTCTCTCATTGAGTTGAGGTGGACTGTGGGTAGACGCAGCCATCCAATTTTACAACAGATGAACCTGTTCAGCAGATGCTGCTCATTTTCCCCCGGGCCTTAAGGAGCGCGAACAGACAGATAGATTTCTGCCTGACTGCGTCTGACACCTGCTCACACCTGCGTGGCTGGGACTGCAGGAGACATGCTTCAGAGAACTGCCTGACCTTTAATCTGACCAAGCGAACATCGCTGCTAATTAGACTGATTCAGGACTCTACTGGTTCACAGGTAAGACTGGAAACATTGTCAAAGTTGTTTTAAATGGTATTTTCTCATGCTTAAGTTGCTAGTGTGCTGGTCGAGTGTTATCGGTCCCGGAAATGAATAAGTTGGATAATATTTGCATGTGAATAAACTTTACCAAACTCTGGAACATGCATGCATTTCAGAATGTCGTGGGATCCTTAAGTCTTAAATCTGGGATTTATGTTCCATTTTCACCTGGAAAAAAACACAGATTTAGAATTAAAACAAATACAAGTTAAATATAGGCAACTGTAAGATTCTGCACTATTTAAAGATGAAAGGGTTAGTTCACCCAAAAATTTAATTCTGTCATTAATTATTCACCCTCATGTTGTTCCAAACCCGTAAGACCTTCGTTCATCTTTGGAACACAAATTACCACTTTCAAGGTCCAGAAAAAAATTAAAGACATTGTAAAATAGTCCATGTGACTACAGTGGTTCAAGCTTAAAGGTCCCATGGCATTGAATTATCATTTTATGAGGTTTTTTAACATTAATATGAGTTCCCCTAGCCTGTATATGGTCCCCAAGTGGCTAGAAATTTTGATAGGTGTAAACCGAGTTCTGGGTGTCCTGCTCTGCCTTTGAGAAAATGAGAGCTCAGACGAGCCGATATGAATTTTCCCTGTATGCCATCATACGGGGAACGGTTACCTCCCCTTCCTCTGCTCTGCCCGCTCTGAGTATTTGGAGAAAATGGATTCCGTTTATCAGTCGCGATGTCAGCACAGGCTTTACAAACAGACTTTTACCTTATGGACTCGACAGCACCGCCACAAACAGTGAGTAACAGTGTTCATTAATGCCTGATCTGTGATCAGTGATTTCTGATGTGTAGCTAATCATTCAAGTTCACGCAGACTTTCTTTCTAAATCCTTTAATACTGTCAGTCCCGCCGCTGGCTGTCTTGATGCCCTAAAGCATAATGCATCAGTGAATCAAGCCAGTGACTAAAACGGTCAACTTCACATTGTTTCTGTTAGTAGCATGAAACAAATCTGTTATTTCAATTTTGATTAGACGCTAGATTAGCGGTCAAAGAACACTCTCTTTATGATCTTTCAATCACAGGTCGCGAGTGTATCTGCACACCTGCCCAAACTGCCGTTATTATGAATGACGCTGTTATGCTGCACAAAGCTCTTACTGTATTCATGTCGATGTCGTGTTTGCTGTTAGTTGTGGTGAAAGCATTTTGTGAGAGAAAACGCGCTGTAATGATGAGATCACTGCATTAACGCAATCAACAGACTGTCTGTGTACTCAATGCTCAAGCCCTTCATGTGATGGGAAAAGATTGAAAAATAATGCTATAATCAACACTTTGACGATTCGTTCGGCTGTAATGGTAAAAAAACGTAGTAAAAGTATTCGAGAGGGATTCCACATGTTACAAAGTTCGTAGAATAAGGAGGAAGACGATAGGTCGCGTGACTGGGACTCGTGTTTATTCAGAACTCTCAGATACAAACAAAATAAACTTGCGCTCACAGCGCTCTCAAAAAACTTGGTACATTAAAATTGTCTCAGCAATCTTCTCAGCAAAATCATGCAGTCTCTCTCTCTGGCAGTGCTTGCAGACCTCACTAAACCACGCCCCCTCCGCCACATAATCTAACACTCATTTAAAATGCGAAGATGTCAGCCAGTCACAACAGTGGGCGTTTTCACTGAAGTCTCACAGCAGACACGGCCCTTCAAACAGAGCATTCAAGCCAGAGGGCTAAAATCAGTAAAGAAAAAATGCCTTTTTTTTTTCTTTCGAAATTATGATTTTTTTTTATGTAAAAACCATACTAACAATATAAGTACACCTCAGGAAACATGATAAAATAATAAAAACAATCCATGCCATGGGACCTTTAATGTTATGAAGCGACAAGAATAATTTTTGTGCGCAAAAAACAAACAAAATAAGGACTTTAACCATTTTTTTACTTCCATGTCAGTCTCTGACGCTGTTTACATTGTAAACACAGAAACCTCTCAGAAACCTCTTGGATTCAATCAAAAATATCTTAATTTGTGTTCCGAAGATGAACAAAGGTCTCATGGGTTTGGAATGACATGAGGGTGAGTAATTAATGGTAGAATGTTCATTTTTGGGTGAACTTACCCTTTAAGATATAGTCATAATTAGAAACTAACCCTAACTAGAAATGTCAACACTAATAGTACATTGGTATAAAATTGATAGTAAATTTGATTAATTGTTGTATTCAACAGTATATTTGGTATCAAAGTTGGTATTGAGAATCCTTGAATCTCACTTGAATTATTAACAGCCCTAACTATAAAATATTAGATAAAATACTTTTGCTGTTTTTATAAGTGGTATAGGGTTTTACCATTATGAATGACGGCTGTAACTGTGTCTTGAATATTGTGGGGGTTATTTAAAGGAATTGAAATATATAATTGAAGGATTAAAAGGGATTTAAGGGGATAAATAAAAAATAAGAATGGTAAAAAGTTCTATGAAATACTCAATGTAAACTATTTACAATAATATTTTACAATATTTTATTGAGAAATAAGCACACATTCACTCTTATTCATATGTCTAATGTGTCAAAAAAAAAAAAAAACACCTCAATGTCTGGTTACGGCCCTGTTATGGATAATATTTCTATTGCGGTCACATGTAATTTAAAAAAAATATTTTTTATTTAGATTTCTTGAGACTTTTTCATCTATTTTGTTCCCCAAAGTATAGGTAGGTCAAACAAACACACACCATCAGAAACAACTACCATACGTGAATGCAGATTGCTTTATGATAGTCTGCACAGCATCTGGTGTCTCCTCACACCATTTGCCACACCCTCACAATAAATGCGCTACACAACGTCAGCCCCAATGACATTTCCTCGGTTTTGTGGGTTATTTGATCATACTGATAGCTAGTGAAGTGGTCCATTAACACCCCGGATAAAGGACAAACCTGATGAGCTCTAAATGCAATAAGACGGAGCGTTATCACATCCCGCAAGGGGAACGTGAACACGGGAGGTTGACATTTAGTCATCCTGCTAGCACACATGGATGTCCTTAATAACAAAAGATGTGCATGTTCATCAATGGGCTTAACAATTAATTGGACATAGACAGTCCCCTCTATTAGGATTGGAGATTGGAGAACACAAACAGAGACGTTATCTCAGCACATTTTCAGCTGCTTTCGTGACTCTGGTGGACCTCATATATTTTGCTAACATTCCGGCATGTGATTAATATTTGTTTTAATTTTCACTGTGACTCAAAGTTAACACAGGTCAATCAATATTTAATGTTTTGGTGAATATTCATAATTGCATCGGGAGAGAGTAATTGGTTAGCATTATGGCTTAGATTTCTTATCCCACAGAGAGACTATAAACATGAAGACTTTATTTAAAGTATGGCCTTCGTGAAAAAGTTTCTCAGCGGGATAAAGTTACTCAACTTCATAAAAGGTAAAGAAGCCAAAAATGATTGCGACTTCACAAGAAAGCTTTACAAAATGTATTATCATTGTTATTAGTCAGCAAATAGTATTGGTTGCTTGATCTCAAAATGGCAGAACATTTTACAATAAGATTCTATATGTTAGCTAATGCAATAGCTAACATGAAATAATTACCAATAATTCTTTCAGAATTGATTAATATTACTTAATGATAATTTCTAAAAATTAAACATTAGAGTAGATGGTTTCTCATGTACGCATGTACAGTTCATTTCTGTTTTTAAGAGTTTGATGCCTGGAAGTGTCATGCTCTCTATATATAACCTAGAGGAAACATTCTTAGGAAGTTGTTGGAAGATTTAACGCTCAAAAGAACGTAAGGAGATAAACCTGCACAAGTTTCCGTGGCATCTTACACACTTCTCTATCCAGAGGCACTTTTCTTCCAAGGAGTGTATTTGGTACATTCTCATGACCGCATCACAAATAAGCTGCTTTTCCCTCCATATAGCCAAGAGGAGAATTTATTTTTCGGCTATCTGGAGCAGTCCTGCCCAAATTTTAAACAGTGATGAAATGGACTTGACACCAGGGGCACACTTGGAAGACGAGCTAAGTTTACAGCCTCCCTGCAAGGGATTTTTTCACCGCTTTTTAATTTTTTTACCCCTCTCCAAGGTCAGGCACCTCAGGCGGTATTTTGGGTTTACCCATGTGTTTACTCCTATATGATTTATAATGCAAAAACTGATTCTGGAATGAAATATTTACAGAATTTTTTTTTTTATTAACTCCAGAGATGGGACTTTTGACCTTTTGTAGCCACATCCATTTGACATCAGAGTTTGGTATGACATGTCAACTCGCAATATTGCATTCATAGCAATTAAGAACTCTCGGGATGTTCGCACCAAGAATGATTACTATAGCTACAACTGCATTAGCATCCACACCAAAGCACATTAACATTCTGTTTATTAGCATGCACTGGAGTTACTTATCTACTGCTTTAAAATTTTGATCTCTTAACCCTTTAGTGACCCGGGACATCATTCACTACTCTCCTCCTCATTCAATTTTTAAAGTTAGACAACATCCTTCTAAACATCCCTCAATCAATTCATTAGAAACAATATAACAATAAAAAATATAAAATTATAAAAGAATGCCTGTTTTACCATTCATACAAATTGTATTGGGTTACTAATGATCTGAGGTGTGTAACAGTGCAAGTATATATTTTTCGGAACACCAATAGTTGAATAAGTGCAATTCAATTGCAATTCTTTATTCCACAAGGTGGCAATGTCTGATACACAATGATGAAGTGACGTTTCACTCATAGTTACCGCAGGCAGTAAACAAAAGAATAGGAAGTATCATCAGCAGAACTTAAAAATTACTTAGCGATTTACTAAAGAGCAAGTGCTGAACTCAATCAAACATTGGTGTCACTGTCACTTGATGGTGGATCTGGTGAAGAAGCTAAATATTGATTATTTAGAATATTGAAGATGTTGAAAATGATCGTTTTGAGAATATATTTGAGATGGCGAATATGAGCCAGACGCTGTATGTACTGAGAAATTATCCAAAAGGTAACAAAATATGCTTTATTTTATTCTTCTGTAATTGTTACTCTAATATCAGGAGAGTTTTATATTATCGTGACAGGTAGAGATCCATCCGTGTTAGATATAGATCCGGGGTCGCAAAATATGTAATAATGATTGGCGAAACATTCATGCATTTAAGGGTCAAAGTTGGGTGGATTCTGATTGGTCGTCACCGAAGCTGAAAAAAATAGTTCTGAAAGAGACTCAAACAATATTTATCTGTTGTTATCGTTATAGCTGTGAAGTGGACTTCCCTATTCTCATAGAATTAGAATGATTATTAAAACTTTATAGTACTATCTCATGGCGATTCATAACTGTTTTCAATTTTGGCTATTGGTGGCTAATTTGTATAATCTCATTCACATGTTTTTGTATGGTTTGCTTATGCCCCAGTGACTGGTATGTTTAGGGGAGTACCTCCATGCTTAATTTTTTTATTATAATCATACTTTTTTGTATGATTCACATTCAAACGTAATCGCCACCTCGTAACATGGTTAAGTTTTCCCGTGAGATCAGCTTGGATCGGCCCTTAACTCACGTAACTGGCTAGCCATCTGATCTAAACCTTTTCTTCAGCAAATGCCCTGGTACATATCGCAAACTGCGATTGTATCCTTGGTAATTTGTTTGTTGCATGGTTTACGGCATATTTATGAGCAGATATCCAAATATCATCACACCTTTAAAATATTCAACGGCCTGAACTGTGAGGTGAAAACCTGAACTCTTCTACTCTCATCATGCTAATGCATTACCTCCGTATTGAAGCTGTCTGCTCACAGAACCACAGTTTGGAGAGTCAGAAACACCAGGCCTGCTGAGAATAAAGTTGTTAAAACAAAACCAGGGATATGCCAAGACAAGTTCCCTGTATTTCAGGACCCCTCTGAAGAAAAGTAACACAATTGCCAAGCGAAAGAAAAAGAGAAATTATTTACAGGTGCTTCCACTCTCCGACAAAAAAGACAGAGAGGAGGGGCGGCAGCTCTCATCCATGCTGATGGATGGATGGTGTAATGCGCATAGTCTTGTTGTGGTTATACATGTGTGATATATTGAGCAGAGGAGGAGATCTGGCCACCATCCAGCATCACATTAAGCCAAGTTTTATTGAAGATGACTCAGCACTCCGGTAAAATATCTCACGATGCATGAATGTGTTCGTAAATAAGTATGCTGAAGAGAAGATTAATAATAAATACTACAATCTTAAGTGAGCTGGTTATAAAACTTTGTACATATTATCAAACACTAGATTTTCCATTAGAAAAAAAGTTAAGGTGCTTTCTCGCAATCACTACTATGTGGCTGCTAAGGTGTTCTGATTGGTTGCTATGCGGTTGCTGGGGGTTCTGATTGGTTGCTATGCAGTTGCTGGGGGTTCTGAGTTGTTGGTAGTGCTTTGCTAAAAATCGCAAATCTGATCATGCATAAAAAAGAATTTGAAGCTGCACAAACAGTGATTTCTGGAACCGTTCAAAAGTTTGAGAATAGCATTTTTGAAATGGTGTTCAACCAAAAAGGAAAAATGACAAAAAACCCTTTCAAAAACTATTGTCAGTATTCAAAAGGAAAACAATCAAAAACAAAACAAAAAGGCAGGGTTTCGGGAGTTTAGCGTGAGAAATGGCAGTAACAGGCTCTGTGCGCGTTGAGCAGTTCATGATGTTGAGCCATCTTAAGTGGATTACAGTTGACTTAGCACTCCACCTTCACAGCAGGACATCTAACTCTGCTTTACAAGAAGCCTGTTCGCTTATACTATAATATGCCAGCTCCGATTAATCCAAGAACACTAGTCCTGTTTTGTCATTGCTAGTCATTTTCTGCTAATATGATAATGAGGATTTAAACACATTGGGTGCAGAGTTCACTGCAGCTTAAACGGTCATTCGATGGTTTAGCAAGTTTCTCTGTGGTTCTGGTTCAGGGTTGTGTTCAATTAAATGAGAAGAAAATTAACTACGGATGGCTGTAACAGGGAATATGATGGAGTTTTTAATTACTTTAGTTTACACAAGTTACTTGCTGTTCAATGCTTGCAATTCCATGCATATAATGTCCCTGATATCTAAATTGATCACTATCAATACGTTTGTTTCTGACAGCAACACTGAGTTGGTGAAGTGTCCTGCACTTTTTATCAAAACAGAAAGCATTCTCTGCCTTTCAGGCGCTCGGGTTGGCTGACGTGTTCATAGAGGGCATGTCTTTAAACTATTTTCTAAATGCATATTGATGTTATTGTGTACAAATCATCTAAGCATGTTTCACTTTTTTGGCCCTTTTAATTATTATTTACAGTGTCAAGTAAAATCTTCTGGTGAAACGGGTGATGTACGCCTGACTTCTCCAATTATTTAATTCACATAAACCGCACCTTTCTTACAATCGACTGCAAGCTTGCAGTCTGCTCTGCCTCCATCCAATCAACAATCGATAGATAGGATCAAGTCCCGGTCCTAATTTTTTTCTTTTACAATAATTCACTCAGATATATGTCACAATAATAAATGTTCTATTGCTACTTCTGTTAGGGTGTGTTCACACTTGTAGTTCGGTCCGCTTTGCGTTCACGTTGGTATTTTAACACCGAATCTAAAGGCACAACCTTCAATGTTCACAACCTGATTGGTCGGCTTTCATTACGAATATTTCATGATGGAACTTACCAAACATCCAAAACAATGTTGTGTGCTCGGCGAAATGCGCTCGTTGTATGCATGTAGCCTACAAATGATGGCATTTTGACCAGCTGAGAACTCGTGAAGAGTTTATAAAATGTGTAAAGGACACACAAATGAAGATCTGCTGCGAGGAGACGAGGTTCTGATGCCTCTACCGAACTGAGATGGGAAAACTCGTGACTATGGCGATAAAAAACATATGCTTGAGCATTCTGTCCTTTTTATCTTGTGACATCATGTCCGTTTTTGGTTCGTTTACATGACTTTGGTCCGTGTTGCGTTCATATTTCATTCGAACCACACCAGAGTTCGTTTCGAAGTGGACTGAGACCCACCTTTTCAACAGCCTCGGTCCGCCTGTTTGGTGCGCACAAGGGTTCGGAAGGCTGCGTTCACATTTATTCAAATGAACCGCTCTAACAGCGCAATCACACCAGGGTTTGTTTCAATCGAACCAAACCTGACAAGTGTGAACACACCTTTATATTGCGACTTTAAGTGATCTATTGTTGCACACGTGTCAAATTATATTGCACTTGTTGCTAATATTAACCAAAGGCCAGTAGGTTATACCCATTCAAAATACTTGTTGAAAGGATCAATTTAAAAAAACCTCTGCGAACAGTCTCTCAAAAACAAAGCTCAGTTCCGTTTAGGAAAAAAAAAAATCTTGCAATGTCACGCTGAATATCACACAGTTCCAACTTAGGACAAAAAAACAGTCACGCAGAGAAAAGAAAATGGCTTCCCCCGTCCAGCAACTAGCATGGTGGGGCAGGACTTCAACATAAACCTCACGTAATTGGACAATCATTAAAATGTCAATCATCACACTGACATGCATTTAACTTGATTTTTCAATTTTTCATACACTCTTTACTTATTTCTGGTTAGTTTATTATTTTAACAGACTCTTTAAAGGTGAACTATGTAAGATTATTGCAGTAAAATATCCAAAAACCACTAGACCAGTGTTATATATTTTGTTCAGTTGAGTACTTAGAATATCTCAAATGTTTCCAACTATTTTGTAAATCCTGAGAAAATGCTATTTTAACCAAGGAACCGGGACGTGTGAGCTATGCGTTTGAGGGAGTCGCCTGTCGATTGCGTCATATCTTGTTACCCTCAGTTTCCGGTTTTATTTAGCAGAAACGCTTTACTCTCACTGCAGTGTGAACAAGTGTCATAGCAGCCGCCGAGCGAACGTCATAACTTTCTTTTCAACACACTCATATATCTAATACGATAAACAGAGTTGCGTTACCTCATACTCATGACTGGAAAAGAGGAAGTGGCGCCAGCGACCGTGTCATAATAAAAGTCCCGCCGGCGACTATGCCATAATAACAGTCCCGCTCTTCAATCGCTCCTGCGGCCTTGCTCAGCTCCAAAACACTCGGTCCTGCTCTGCTTCATACTACAGTAATGTTAATAATCGCATCCATGAACATGATTTCTGCCCGAGTCCTATCCTGACTCTTTTCCAGCGGCTGTGAGGTGAAGACCACATGTCCCAAGATTCTGCGCTCAAACGTGGCGTCATCAAACTATGCCTTTGTTTTGAACAGGCGACCTCTAGTGGACGGAAAAGTTACATAGTGTAGCTTTAATTATTTCCTTTTTATAATTAATTTGTTAAACTATACAGGGTTACACTAACAAAAATCTAGTGAAAGTTAGCAAAATGATTAACAACAGCTTCAACTGAATTTGTATTTTAATAGCATGATTCTATTTGTCTAAAAATACACACGTATAGCAAATACACTTGTCTTTTGTAAGCCTACACATTATAAAATGGAGTGGCTTATAGTTCTACTTTACCATCTTTGAATTGTCACCGAGATAAGGCATCACTCACCTTGTTCCAGTCAGGAATTTTTGTTCTATCTGTGTAGGCGATATGAGTGCAAAGCAGCAGTATTCTTCGTCAAAGCAAATGTGTGAAGGTGTAGTACGGTGTCAATCAAACTCCACCATCCTCGATAAAACCTGGCATGGAGGTGAAGATGACAACAAGCAAAGATTTTTTTTTACATTACACTGGATTAGATACCCACTCAAAATATGCAAATTCAGAGCTGTCAACTCAAGAAGATCTGTAGAGCGAAAAAACAGTGTGGCAAAGTGTGACATGTCAATGCCAAATGCATCATCTGCATTTGTTCCAGTTGTTTGGTCACTCTTTAAAAAATAGTTGCCAAAAATAAAACTTCTGGCATTATTTACTCACCCTCATGACGTTCCGAACCTGAATGTGGCTATTTCTCTGTGGAACACAAAATGAGAACAGTTTGTATTTTTTGGAATGACATGAGAGTGAGTAAATAATGATAACCCCCCCGACCCTCCCCCACCATTTTTTTTTTTTCTGCTCAAGAGCACTTGATTTCCAAAGAACTGCAAAAATAGAGCTGTAGTTTGTCATGTTTGTTCATAAGTCACCGTTGATGCGTCCGCTGTTGTCCTACTCTTGCAGGACAGCTATGGAAGAGGCCTTCTTACAGGTGAGTGAGTCAGAACCATATGTCATCTTCTGCCTCGGCATGAGAAAGAGTTCTGGATCAAACATGATGTTTCTCCAATATCGCTGCCCTCCACTGCTCCTTTATGAGTCAGTCAGGGCAATTTGCCATCAGCCAGTCTGAAAAAAACAAAAAAACATGCACTTTAAAAGGAAAAAAATGACTCTTTCTAGAGGACACTAGACAATATGATGGTACTGGAAAGAGATTTGGATGTTGATTAATACTGAATGAGTCCCTAAACGTGTGGCTGACTTTCAGAAGATTGAAAGATCTTTTTGTTTGGTCCATGGATAAAGAATCAATCTCTTTTTATCCGTACTTCCATTACCTGTGTCCCAGCAGTGTCTCTGTATTTCTAGTAGTGTTGGGGAAGCTACTTTAAAACTTTACGCATAATATAAAAAAAGTATTTTTCTTCTTATTTTTTTAATACAAACTACTAATTTAAAGTTTCAGTGTGTAAATCTGCGAATTTTAACTGTCCACTGCTGACCCCTCCCTTTCGAAGCACACAGAGAAGCTATGGTTGGACAAAGGACAGGACACAGGACAAAGATGTAGTCATCTCAGACAGCAGAGAGGTAGCACTCTGTAGAGGATTATGTATATATATATATATATATATATATATATATATATATATATATATATATATATATATATATATATATATATATATATATATATATATATTGCATTTCTGCCAATAGATATGTGGGTCAAAGACGAGACGTCACAATTTTGATGTCCGCATCAAATTATGTTTACAAAAGTCATTTTATATACATAAAAAACATGTTAAATGCAAGTAAACTGTCTACTTTACAATTTCAAATAACTTTTGTCAAAATAAAATGTCAACATTTAGGGGAAATAATGTTCCAAAGTGTAAAATTGTAATTCAGCGTAATGGTCCGGACTTTGATTTTGCCATTACATCTTTAAATAAATGTATAAAATAACAAGTAAAAAAATATATTTGTTTTCTTGGAATTTTCAAATATGTGTTGGCTGTGTTATATTAAAAGGACTATGTCTTACTTATTTTTTTAAGTATTTAAATAACCAGGGGACTTTTGTCCCGAAAATCCAGTTTGTAAGAGATCGTTCAGTGTAACAGGATCAAGAAGCCATTCTGAAATCATATAAAAAACAGATAGTCATTCGACAGTCTGTGACATCATCAAAAGGCCCCCTGAAGACCATGTGGTGCAGCGGAAAAGTGAATTCATTGCTCTTAAATATTTGATAATTCCACCTTTTCATGGTGTGGTATCCTAAGTTACAAAACCGCACGTCATTCAGTGAAATGCCAAAAAAACATTTATATTTAGAATTTTTTTAAAATAAGTAGATGTTGTGAATAATTGTGATTAACTTTACTGGTCAAGCTCACTTTTTGATATAGATGGCCAGCTTATGGCCTGCAATATAAGCTTAAGTAGAAGTTTCGTCATTTAGGGTAATGCTTTTTTCATTCAGTGTAACAGATACATTTATGTAAAAAATTTAACAATATACTTATTCTAACCTGTAATCATTCAAATATATGAAATAATGTGATCATACAAAATGTTTTATTATATATTAAATGATTTTCACTTCCTTACAAAAACTTCTTGCTGGCAAATAGGTAAAGTATAAAGATTTAAAAATTCTTTTAATATGCCATCAAATGATTCCTGTTTTAAATATGCCTAATAAGATTTTCTGATACATAAATATTGTTACACTGAATGACATTTTAGTGGGTGTCTTCTGTAAATCATGGTAAAAAATGTGTGATAGTCATTATTTTTTGCTAAAGAAAATATAAAATTAAACAGGACACATTCTAATGTACAGGAAAAAACTAAATTTAAAGCTGTATTACACATTTATTTTTTTGATGCTTGAAAAACCCTGTTTCGTCTTTGACCCATGTATATATATATATATATATATATATATATATATATATATATATATATATATATATATATATATATATATATATATATATATATATATATATATATATATATATATATATATTAAGTATTACATAAATATTACACAGTGCACCTTTAAAGGTATAGTTCACCCAAAAAAGAAATTTTATGTTTATCTGCTTACCCCCAGGGCATCCAAGATGTAGGGGTCTTTGTTTCTTCAGTAGAACACAAATGAAGATTTTTAACTCCAACCGTTGCAGTGTGATAGTTGTATAATGCATGTCAATGGGGATATTTTAGAGTATTAGAGCAATGAGAGTAAAAACACATAGACATACGAATCCTTATTAAACCATGCGGCTCGTGGCGACACATTGATGTCTTAAGACATGAAACGATCTGTTTCTGCGAGAAACCGAACAGTATTTATGTTATTTTTGTAACCTCTTATCAGACGAACGTCATCTAGTATTCCCAGCGCCATAACTTCCAGCGAATAAGGTCAAAATACTGCCGCAATCAAAGACATATATACGTAGATGCCTCATTCGACCGGTCCGCGCAGGCACTAATGAGGATTCTATGTAATATCTATGATCGCACCGGTATTTTGCATGTATTTTGACCTTATTCGCCGGAAGTGATGGCGCGGGGATGGCTGATGCAGAGCCATAGAAAAAAATTCAATACATTTTTAAATATGGATATTTTCCTTACCCAAACGCATCGATTCGCTTCAGAAGGCCTTTAATAACACCCCAGAGCCGCGTGGAGCACATTATTTGACAGACAGATGCATTTTTTTATGGACTTCAAAAACCAAGCAACTATTACTGCCATTATAATGCTTGGATTAGCCAGAACATATTTTATATATTACTCAGATTTTATTCGTCTGAAAGAAGAATGTCATATTCACCTCGGATGACTTGAGGTTGAGTAAATCATGGGCTAATTTTCCTTTTTGAGTGAACTATCCCTTTAAGGTGAAAAATGGAATGTATTCAGTTAAGTTAGTTTCCCCTCAGCTTAACTCTTTCCCCGCCAAACACAGAATTTTCCGTTATTTGTGAGAAAACGCTTCCCTGCCAAACACGGAATTTTCCGTGTTTCCACTGTTAGACACTAGGGGTGCGTTATTATGCATTTTCTGAATGAGTACAGAATCTCCTGATCAAAACACAGATGAAGAAGACACAAGAAAACAAGCGATCAAGTAAGCAAATGATGTGATCATCAACATTAAACATCATACAAATCAAAACTATCTAATGTTACTGAATGAAATGTCAACCCAGGATGAGCTATAGGACTGTGCAAGCATTAGGGGTGTTGATGGACTCGATCTACTCCATCTGTGTTTGATCATCGCTCTGAATCTGACCTGGGTGTAGTTTTTGACAAAAACGTGATTCTCAGCTTTTTGTTCAAAATGTTGCTTTTGTATGAAACTTACCTACATTTAAGTATTGATAAAAAAGGAATGCATGAAGCTAGAATAAAACATTTTTTTCAGAGACTACTATAAATAATACAATCTGTGGTGCTATCTTTGACTATTCCAACCATCCTGACATAGTAACAGTGACTCAGTGACCAATGGAGTGAGTTTGTGGGCAGGGCCATCTCCTTGTCCAACCAATGGCAGATGAGGGGAGCAGCGCTCAGGAAACCTGTTTAAAAAAAAGAAAGCCATTGATTTTGCCAAAACATGGACAGAAATGACTTCATTTTTAAATATACAACTATGAAATAATATAATGTTTCATAAACAGAGCAGTCTTTATCACAAAAACAATAGGGATTAGCATAAAGTATTTACACCAAATTCAACTAAAATTCAAATATAGAAAAACACTCCAGTTTCTATAAAAAATTAAATCAATGATATACAGCAGCTTTTAACTGAATATTTAAAAACTAAAAAAGTAAAATAAGATTTTTAACGGTTTATGTCCTCATTTCAGTCGTCTGTAAAGGAACATGCGCAATATGATCTCTACAAACATTTGTAGTGACATAACCTATTTTAACACATTACATTAGCCCCTTTTAATTTTTCAAAACAGTGTAATTTTTTTTTACAGTAAACCTTTTGTCATTGTACTAAAAATGCAGTAAACTAGCAAGTCAAGTCAATTTCCTTTATTAAGTGCTTTTCACAATACACGTTTCAAATGCTGCTTTACAGAAAATCATAATGACAATGTAATATAGTCACATTTAGTAGATTAGTGCTGGGCGATAACAGTTTACATTATGTGATGATATAAACAATTACGCCGTTGAGATTTGCTTAGGCCTGGCTATATATCACTTTACGTGAGTGTACTGTATGCATGCGGATAAAGCTTTATATACTTCTTTCTGACTTGTGTGATAATATACAGTAGGTTAAATTTGCGATGTGATGATATAAACAATAACGCAGCCAAGATTATATTGCTTTCAATGAGTGTACTATATGTATGTGGGTAAAGTTGGATGTGCTATAAATCCAACTTTAAATATATCGCCAGCCGTAGCCATTTTAAAATGTAACAAAACATAGCTGTGTCCTTCTATTATTAGAGTCATCTGGCTGTGCTGATATATGCAGAACCCCAATTACCTTTGAGTGACAATCAACTGAAAGTACCTCATATGCTAAATGGCGAATAAACACAAGTATCTCCTACTTCCATTTGCTGGGTCTCAGTTACGTTGCTGTTTATTCTCTTCTGCAAATTACGCCAACGAGAAGGCCATTAATTGCAGGGGGTGAGATCAATTGTTAGATTGTTATTTCATCCACTAGCTTGATGAAAGGCGAGGGAGGGGAATGAGAGGGTGCGAGCCGGGGCTACTCAGAGAGCGAGGATGACACCGCCGACTATAACGAGTTGTGTCTCTCCCATTAATCAATGCCTTCCACGCAATTTGCCATCTGTGAATTGGGACTGACCCGTCTCGGGGGTCACTGGCCAATTTTCCGCAGTGGTCGGTCTGCGTCGGGCTGAAATCCCAGCACATGCCAAGCGTCGCTGGTGAGTGATTCGATCGTCCCTTGAATGGCTGCAGGCATTGACACTCAGAAGTTTTTTGCCTCCCACACCTAAAACTTTTCAAGACATGAATAACGTTTCATCATTTGCATTTGACATTTGATATTACTGTCGAATTGATAGAGTGCTACACTACTCTACAGGTAATACAAAGTCCTCTAATGTGCATTTGCAATTTGTTATATATAAAAATCATCATCCCTTTTTTAAAATTGGCTTTGACAGTATCCATTTGTCTTTGTCATAGACTAGAACAATAATTTGACTCGATAACAGTTCCCTCTGGCATCTGTCAGCTTTTTGACTACTTAAAGCTGAAGCGTGTACATTTTTAAATGTTTAAATACTTCATCCTTTCCCACACTATTAAAAATTAAGATTCGACAATTGCATTGATGGTTCCATGAAAAACCTTTAAAGGGGTCATGTATTGAGCTTTTGACATATAAGAGGTCATAATACTACTAGAATATCCTGTAAGTTTTAGATCTGTAAAAGTTTTTACTGTCACTATTGTTTTGTTACAGAATGTTTGATTGTTTTTTTACATTTGACATTTTTATGCATTTGGCAGACGCTTTTATCCAAAGCGACTTACAGTGCCCTTATTACAGGGAAAATCCTCCTGGAGCAACATGGAGTAAAGTGCCTTGCTCAAGGACACACTGGTGGTGACTGCTGGGAGCGAACCAGCAACCTTCTGCTTATCAGTTCCATGGTTTAACCCACTGGACCACCATCTGATATTTACATTTGATATTTACAGATTATGTGTACGTGTCTAACCAAAATCAGTGACCAGTGATTTCTGATATGTAATGATTCATGTATAGTCAGACGTTCTTTGACTCAAAATTGTTTATTGTCAGTAAATCAAACCAGTGACTAAACGGTCAACTACTCTTAGCAGGATCAAAATAATTTGGTATTTAAATTGTAATTAAATTATATACAGTATATAAAGGGATCAAAGAACGCTCCCTTTACAATCGCTGGAGCTGTTAATCAAACAGTGCGAGTTTATCAGTGAATGAGTTCTGGACTTTCGCCAAAACTCCCGTTATAATCGCAGAATCTCTTATTTACATTGTGTTTGCATTGTAAGCAGAGGCGGACAGTAGTGAAGTATTTTTACTTTCCAAGTAATTTTATTTTTCAAGTACATGTACTTTATCAGTGTTCTTCTTTAGAAAACTTTTACTTTACAACATTCCAAAACATAACATTGTAATTTTTACTGCACTACGTTTCATATTGAATATCATTTAATACTTAATTACATTAAAAATGTAGTACTTTCTTACTTTTACTAGGTATACTAAGTATTACTAGATTTACTTAGGTTTACTAAGTATTAAAGGTAAAAAAACTTTTTTTTATGAAATGTAGTGCAGTAAAAAGTATAACATTATGCTTTGGAATGCAAGTAAAAAGAAAAACAGTGATAAAGCACATATATTTGAAATATGTACTTGAGTAGAAAGAAAAAATACTACACTACTGTCCACCTCTGATTGTTAGTTATGATGAAAGCATTCATTAGTGTGCAGAAATTGAGTTGCAATGACGATCACTGCATTCATGCATTTAACATGTCTGTGATCGGCTACAAGGCTCATCACTGCAACCATAATATGATTATGCAAGCCATAGATCTAAATATAATGCTAAAATCAACACTTTTCACAATTATTTAACCTTGAGAGCTGTAATAGTAAAAACGTGCTAAAAGTTTCCGAGAGAGTTCCACGTGTAAAAAGATGTCAGCCAATCACAGCAGTGGGCGTTTAAATCGAAGTCTCACTGCAGACACGCCCCTTAAAGGCAAAGTGTGTAGTATTTATGAGGATCTAATGACAGAAATGCAATATAATATACATAACTATGTTTTCAGTGGTGTATAAAGACCTTACATAATGTACCGTTTTATTTTTATTACCTTAGAATGAGCCATTTCTATCTACATACACCGCGGGTTCCCTTTCAGTGAAATCGTCATTTTGCACCCGTCATGTTTCTACAGTAGCCCTAAACGGACAAACTTCTCTACAGAGTGCTAGTCACCCTCTGCTCTCTCCAACGACTACATTTTTGTCCTGTGTCGGCCCACGTATTATTGAAACATTCTATCACAATAAAAAAAAAAAAATATTCTTTTGAGAACTGTTCACTAAAAGGGTCTTTGGGAAACCCCAAAATGGCATCACTATGACAACCCTCTTTTGAGACCTTGCTGTTAAACTTTACTCAACAATAATTAAGCCAAATTCTCTGATTGTCTCCCCCAAAAGTGTAAACACTGTGGCGCAATCAAAACATTGCACTGTTTGTTTAAACAATCAGACCATAGCAACAATTGCCCAACCAATGGTGGGAGTTTGGGGTGGAGCTATCCGTACAGCCTGACCAATGGCAGATGGAGGGAGTAAATGGTAAATGGACTGCATTTATATATCGCTTTTAACAGACCTACGGCCATCCAAAGCGCTTTACATTTTTGCCTCACATTCACCCATTTACACACTCATTCACACACCGACGGCAGTGTCAGCCATGCAAGGCGCCATCCAGCTCGTCGGGAGCAGCTGGGGTTAGGTGTCTTGCTCATGGACACCTCGACACTTGGTCAGGTGGAACCGGGGATCAAACCACCAACCTTCCGGTTTGTAGACAACCTACATGAACCACTGAGCCACTGCCACCCGTGCAGAGTGTTAAAGTGGAAATAGGATCATCGAAACTACACACTTCACCTTTAAGTTTTTAAGACGTAATGTGGAGTGAAATAATCACTTCTCAAGATAAATGAGTGGTTGTCTTCGGTGGGGAAAACACACACACAGAAATGCATGCATCTAGTTATCACATCACCAACTGGCAAATAACCCATAATTGCCCGTCCCAAGAGGGTCAAGCACCACGGCGGGCCTCCCACCGTTTTACACTGCCTACGCCAGTGCTAACACTGCTAACGGGAGAAGAGAAGCGCACGTCCCCAGGAGCCTTTTTTCCTGTCTGCTTCTCGTCAGTGATGAAAGAACTTCTTCTTGCTTGTTACCACTACCGTAATTGGTTTCAGTGAAGAGCTGCACCATGGTGGTAATTGTATTTTATGATCATTGAATTTCATTAAGTGTCTAATTGAAACATTGTGCCCCGGTGCTAGAGGGAAGCTAATTAAAAGGAGGAGCCCCAAACAATCTGCTACCAATGGAGTGGGAATTGAAGAATTAATTAAATGCACAACTTTGCCACAAAGGTGGATTTACTCAGTGAGAATGTAACGTGATGGTTGTTGTTGTTTTTTTTTGTTTTTTTTAAATGAAAGGTCAGTGACTCCTCCACCAAAATGATATCTGACTATATATATTCAAAATGCCCCCCTGAAATAATTAATTCATAGACTCAAAAAAGTGCACCTCCAGGGTTTAAAGTAGAGCATTTATTTACTTGGAGAGGATTCCTATGCAGTCCACATCTACCCAAAAAGAAGGAAACCAAAAGGATATTGCAGTTTTGCAAGAAAAAGGTGAGCGTCAGATTTATGAAATAGCGGCAAAAAGACTTAGCAGTGAGTTCATGAGAAGAAAATCTAATTATATACCTCAAGTCCAAATTTCTCTCTCACCTCTTAAGCTTACCGTGGCCAAAAGACACTTGAGAGTGAATCTAATTTTTTTTTGTGTCAAAACACCCCATTCCGTCTTGTTCCTCATCCCTCTAGAACAAATCAATGAGATTCATTAGGTTCAAATCCCTCGGGATTAGTTGTTGCACAGTCACCAAGATAAGGAGGATAAGAAGATGGCAAGAGAGAGAGTGAACGAGAGTGATCGAGAGAGGAGGAGAGGCACAGAAAACAGATTAATGGTGCTCCATCATTGCAGCTGAACTAAAGATAGTGTGCAGCCAAACAATTTTGCTGCAACAAACGTCACAGTATTGTACTGTATTCAATAAGAGCTTCTGCGCATTGATTTGGCTGTCTAACCATTAGTGATGACTGGCTTCACGTCTCATTGTTTTAAAGCCTATAAGCTCTCCTTATCTTCCCAACATGATGGTGCAGGCTGTACTCAAAGTCATTGGACAATGTGCTGCTTGTCAGCCTCTTTGCACCTTCATAAACTCACGTTTGCTTGTCTAATAATTGGCCTTTCAAATGTATTTTGTTGTGTGTCAATGGACGTTGTCAGGAAATAACAATACAGTATATGCATTCTGAAAAAGAAATTTGAAAAACTTTCTAAATATAGTCAACATAAAATGACCACGATAAATACACATATGAACCACCCACTCGAGATACATTTGTATATATACCAAAAAAAGTCAAATAAAAAGATCAGGAAGCTATTCAGAAAGCAATTTATGTTCAATTTGGAGCTGCATGTTCACTATGAACTGTTGTTGTATTGAAAATAGATTTATGACTGTTCAAAATTAGTCCATAGGAAAAACAACAGCAGATGGGATTGGAATTATAGTGAGAAAAAAATTATCGTGATTAGCCACCTCACCTAAAATGTGGCTATAAATAACTAAATAAATAATAAATACATTTTTGGAAAGTAATGTGCTACATTATTTTTGTGTTGCTTTTCCTCATTTAAGCTGAGATTGCTTTGTTTGTATTTTATTAACTAAAAATGTTCTATTTTTGACAAATGTAAAGGCCCTTTCACAGCAAAAGTGAAACAAATAAGCCTCAGGCTGAATGAAATGCAAATTCACACCTTTACAGTAGAGGGCGCAGCTCAAACAAACCTTTAGCTGCACTCTCGAAAAAAAAAAAAGATAAAGTGGATGTACAATTTTGTTCCTTGGGGACCAAAACATATAACTGTACCTTTAAAGGTACACAACTGGTCCGTAGGGTACAGTTATACCATTGTTTTCCTATACTTAGAGCCGGGGTAGGCAAGTTCGGTCCTAGTGAGTTGCTGTCCTGCAGAGTTTGTATCCCACCCTGCTCTTGAGAAATGACAGAGGTTTAGTTGTTGATGTTTTATTGAAAAGGTTTGAATAGTGTTTTCTTTAGTTGGGCACTTTTACTCTTGGCTTTTTATGTGAGTTTGTGGTTTTTGTTACAGTGTTAACAAAACACATCACTGACTAAAAATTGTACTAAATAATATTCACCAACAATACTTTCTTGCCACAGATCAAACATTCTGAATTTTGTTTTTTAAATTCATTCTAGGGGAAAAAAAGTTTAGACGCACACAGATAACAAGAATCAGCATATGAATCTCAACAATGGTGACATACTTAATGCTCAAATGCATGCTGGGAGCCATGAGTTTTATACTGTGGTGGCTTAGTAGGGTTGGAGCTAAACTCTGCAGGACATCAGCTCTGAAGGACCGAACTTGCCTACCCCGACTTACAGGTAAAAAAATGTACCCTTAAGGGTACCACCCTAGTGACGGCCACTTGTACCTTAAAAGATACAATTTAGTACTCTTTTTGTACTCTTTTTTTTTGAGAGTCTGTGCTGCTGAAGAAAGTTCAACACGCTTACTTCAGCAATAAAAAAAAGAAAAGAAACACAAATGTGATGTTTATCTAAAGTCATTTTTTCTTATTAGTATTGTTGAATTGGATCATCGATGGTCAGCAGCAAAGGCATTGGTTAATAAAGTGAGATTAAATACATAAAGTATATTTGTGTAATTAAACTTATTTAATTATTGCAGGTGTGCTATTAATATTAATATTAATATTAATGTAATATTCAGAGTTTGCATTTTATTCATTTTGAGAAATACAGAATTTTTTTAGTGGAGGTTAGATGAGTAAAGGCCATTACATACTCCGCAAGAACAGAGAAAAAAGTTCTACCAGAAAGACTCGGGAGATAGAATGATGAATGAAGCATACATTTATTGACAGCCCAGCAAGCATAATAAGTTTTGGCATAGGCCCCGTCCATAGTTTATAATCCGAGGGTAGCGGATCAGCATATTCCTGCCTGAAGATGAAGGCAGGGGCGCAGCCGACCCCCCTTTTGAGGTATGGACGGAACCATCCTGGTGGTGGTGGGGAGGGTGGAGGTTGTTGTCGCATCGGCATCTGCGAACTCAAACATGTGTAAGTACGACCTTTATACAGAAAATATGAAGACGTGATTGGATAGAGATGAAGTTAATAAGTGACGAAGTGATTAAGTCTTCCTGGCAGAACTTAAGCTGAAGCTTCCATTTCTTGCTCCCAGGCGTCATTTTGTTCTCGCAGCCCTGGTCTGGGAGTTCTCGCAGCTTGTTCTCGACTCATCATCTGAGCAGAACTTTTTTCTTGTGGGTGTCCGAGAACTATTGTGTGATTGGTCAGAAATGTAAAGTGGCACCTGTTCGGCACCTGCTTTTCTCGTGAGATATGGAATGTCCTGGCCAGAACCAACTTTGTTCTTGTTCCTGCCACCTCGAGAAAATTAACACATTTCTTTGTTCTTGCAGAGTATGTACCAGGCTTAAATGTCTGCTCACATTTATATATATAACTATAAAAGCCATGTTATGAGTTAACTCCACCTAAAATGATTTATTGTTGTCTCAGGGTGTCTTACTGACTGACATGTGCACCGTGTTGAGTTATTGGACAGCGACAGCTCTGGGGGCCTACGAGATGTCCTTATTGACTGTTGAGGTGAAATTATTTATAACCCTCAGACGACGGCCCCACTCACCTTCCTCTGGTCGGGGCGTCGCGTCACTTCGGGATTCCCGAGATGGTCTGCGACGGCACCTTTTTGAGGTGAGGTTTTATTGCAATTGATCTTGCCTTCCCCCCTCCCACAAGAGTTGAGCTTCTTGAAGCACATCGGAGGAATTTCAATTCTCACGGCCTTCCCGGCGTCAAGCAGGCACTGCCTTCGAGGAGCAGATGCAAAGGCAGTCAGTTGTGAACTTTACATTTGCAATTGTCAAAGGCACGCCGAGGCACAAGAACTTGAGACAACTAACACATATTGGCTAACGCATTGCAGTGGATTTCGAGCGTGGGTGAGGGGGGACAAAATTGAAACGAGAACAGACTTCAAAATAAAGGAGGGGGAAAAAAGAGAAGACATGGCACTCTCTATGTTTCACATGAGGGAACAGATTGGGCCAGTCACTCAATGTCATCTTTTCTCTGATGGGAATGAAAGGGGAAAAGAAATTCACAGTGCCTGCTACAAATGGCAAAGGGCCTCTAAAAAGGACCATGTGAAATGCTGGCATTAATACTGGGGCTTACCCTCCAATCAAAACGCCATTCATGTAGCGTTGAGAAGGAAGGTGTAATTGGTGCCGACACAAAAACACTTCAGAGATCAGGCGGCTGTGAGAGCCCTCGCCTTTGCCTGCTTTAATTAAAGAGAGGACTTAGTGGGACGGAGACACTCCACACATTTCAGCTTCATGCTTGAGTTCTACAACTTGCTTGGGTGGAAACAATGACCTCCACTTGAAATGTTCAATTTTGGGCTTTCTTCTCATGGTGCTCAGTGACATTTAGTAATGGTTTGTCTCTCTGTGGTTTGTAACATAACATTTCAGAGAAAGGAGGCATTTTCCCTTTTGGAAAGGCGTTTTTTAAAGCAAACCGCTGTAAGACCTTAAGGCCCGGTTTCACAGACAAGGCTTAGATTAAGGATTAGTTCAATTAGGACATTTAAGTAGCTTCTATAAATGTGCATCTTGAGACAAAACTATGGCTCTGACTTATTTTAAGAAGTTACTTTCAGTTAAAACAGCTCAAACATGCATTTTAGTCAGGGACTAGACCTTGTCTGAGAAACCGGGGGTAAATATTCAATCATGCAAAAGAAACAATACATTGTGAGGTAAATTGATCAAATTTATATGTTGGGATCAAAATGACCATAAACTACACTGCTCTCTAATCTCTGAGAGGCTACTGCGGCTTTATGCAAAATACGGGTTTGCACAGACAAAAAGCAACAATTGTTGAAATGGACTGAAGCAACAGTAAGAAAACAATAGTTAAACGAAATTGGACCGGAGTTGGGTGAACATATATCAAGTGGAAAAACCATTTATAAAGCTGTCAGCGACCCTTCTGACTCTCTCTGTGCCTCATTTAGAGTCGTGGTTTTAGCCTGCTGCTCGCCCGCCTGCCACACTCAGGGATTAACACAAAGAAAGAAGAAATGAGAAAGAGTGGGGGATTGAAGAAAAGTAGTAACACGCTTCACATCCCTTCCTGTGGCCATATCATGGGACAAATAGACTTTTTTACTGTTGTCCTCGGAGATGATACGGGCCATTCAAGGGGTATCTTTGAAGTCGCTACAAAGCCAAAATGCATTTTTTCCCCAGGCCTTTTATTTAGAAGAAAAAACAGTACAACAAAAGTTGGTTTGACAGGAGTTCGGTTGTTTTTAAAACAAAGTAGCTTTTAACAAGGTATTTTTTTTTTCATTTCCCCTGCAATATGTAAAAAAATTATAATAAACCTGACTATTATTTAGTGACAAAAGCTATGTATATACACTCGCCAATCAGGCATAATATTATGACCACCTTCCTAATATTGTGTTGGTCCCCCTTTTGCTGCCAAAACAGCCCTGACTCGTCAAGGCATGGACTCCACTAGACCCCTGAAGGTGTGCTGTGGTATCTGTCTCCAAGATGTTAACATCAGATCCTTTATATCCAGTAAGTTGTGAGGCGGGGCTTCCATGGATCGGACTTGTTTGTTCAGCACATCCCACAGATGTTCGATTGGATTGAGATCTGGGGAATTTGGAGGCCAAGTCAATACCTCGTTGTGCTCCTCAAACCATTCCTGAACCATTTTTGCTTTGTGGATTTTTGCATTATCCTGCTGAAAGAGGTCACAGCCACCAGCCATGGAATTTGCATGAATTCCGATATGACTGTTCAGACTGAGGTTGCATTGTAAAACATATGACCTGTATTGGATTTAGGACCACATCTGGAAGTGGCCCAAATCAGAATGGAAAAGATCAGATTCCATGTAGTTTGTGCCGTTCACACTGTACGGAAATTTTGACTTTTATCACAATCTCTAGACTACTGTTAATGCACCAAAAGCCAGTATGCCAGTATGTTGAAACTGATTTTTCATACTTCAGAGCAAAGGCACAACACGGACTTGACAACTCTGTTTGTTGAAGAAGAAAGCTAAAGACATTTCAGACACAGTATTATGACCTCCACTCTGCCCTGAAGGGAAAATTCAAGGCTTAAACCACAGTCTCCCATCAGCCTTGATATATAGTCCCATCGAGATGGTCCAGCTCGCTTGCCGCGGCTCCACAGAACCTGCTGTGAGCTGTCCAGGTCTGTAACAGTGACTAAAGGATTGTTACATTTAGCCGAACTGAGGCAAGGCTCCCCATGCGTCACTTGTGATTCAACCACTCCTCGGGAGAGCTCGTCAGTGTTTTCTTGAGTCACGGAGCTCAGACCCCATTACCCCCATCCCCTCGGCCACCCTCCCCCTTTTATTAGCTGGGTAATGGCACAGATACATTATCAAAGCTAATCAGAGTCAAATGAAGAAAAGTGGTGTGGTGTGAGTGCAAGAATTGCCATTTTCTCTACACGGCAAGACAGTGCGGTCAGGGCGGCAGTGAAACACACAGACGCACACAAACACACACACACACAAGTCTCGCTTCATCAATGCCACCACCATATCCAGCCTACAAACACACACACACACCTCACTGACAGGATGTGCTGTTTTACATTCCTGTGGTGTCGGGAACTTCAAGATGGCTTAGAGCACGGACAGGCCTCACAAACCAGCAGAATCTATAGGGCAGCGTTTCAATCACTACACAGAGCACAAAGAGACCAGAGAGAGAGAGAGAGAGAGAGAGAGAGAGAGAGAGAGAGAGAGAGAGAGAGAGAGAGAGAGAGAGAGAGAGAGAGAGAGAGAGAGAGAGAGAGAGAGAGAGAGAGAGAGAGAGAGATTGATTGAAAAGTATCTTTTAATTACTTTAAGTGACAAAAAACATAACAAAATTACAATATTACAATATTACATCACATTTTCAATTCACATTTTATTTTTTTTTTATATATAAATTATTAAAATGATAAAAGCAACTCTCCTTCATCATCAACAGTACAAAGAACATTTTTAACAGCCCATTTTTTTTATAAAAGCCTGTAAATTGTTAGTCAACTTGTGATAAGCATATTCAATTTTGAGTCGAGCTGCTAATAGTCCTATAAAGACACCATTAACCTCTTTTGACCCTCTATTCTGGATCATATTTTTCCTTGAAATCCATATAGAAAGTTTAGCCACACCAAAAACAAAATTCATCAGAACATGTTTGTGTTTTTGCTTTACAGAATACTTTGGTCCAAAAACAAACAAAACAAAAGAAAAACATTCTCCCCAAATCAAACACCACTGTTCTAATAAATTAAATAACACTCCTAACCTATGACATCCACAAAATAAATGCACCAAAGTTTCATTTTGGGTACAAAAAGGACAGTCCACCCCTTGACTGGGATCTAAATGTGCTACATGTTTATTAGTGGCTATTGCCCCATGTATTATCCTCCATTGAAGGTCTCCTGTCCTTTTATCAATTGGAAGTTTATACAAAGATCTCCAACAGCCTTTTACACACTGATCTGGGCCAAAAAAATCTAACCACCTCGATGCTTTCATTCCTTCCAGAGATCTCATATGGAGTACCTTTACACACAGAATATAGGTTTGTTTCTTTCCCAGTTCTTCAAAAGAACCTAGTTGCACATTTGAAAAAGAAAGAAAACCATTCTCTGAACACAGCCTTTCTTCCACCGTGGGGGAAACATCAAGAAAAGGGAAAATGTATTCACACCCATCCTCCCATTGACCAATGACATCAGAATCACTAGCAAACTCCTTTAGTGAATGTGGCATTGACTCACAGACCTCTTGCACTATTTTTTGAATCAGTCTTTCCGATCTTATATTGGCTAATTGCCCCAACTCAACTAGAGATGAGTGCATCGCCTTAAAGAGATGGCCTAACTTTGTGCACCCTGCCTCTCTCAATGCTGAACGTAGGCTTGCAGACTTTAAAGACCTGGCACAAAAAAGTTCATTATAAAAAAGTGGCTCTTCAAAGATCCACATACCAGGCAAGGCAGTTGAATCTCTTGATACTTTCAAAATCTGCCATGCCTGTAAAACTGAGTCATAAAAAGAGGATAAACCTCCCAAATCCACTTCCTCAGTTTTTAGCAGAAAAAGTTGCTTGTTGTAACCCAGCCTCCCTGCCTTCTGAAGAAGCATCTTCGCAGTTTCATGCCATCTCAAACCATTTCCATATAAAAATCTCTGTGCGGTCTTCAATCTAAAAGTCACTATACGTGAGGATAAGTCAACAAGACCCTGGCCCCCCTCACAAAGAGGAAGATAAAGGGCTGCAGCTCTAATCCAATGGCAGCCTGACCAGAAAAAATCCACCATTTTCTTTTGTAAACTTTGAATTAAAACGTTTGGTGGATTTAAAACCATAAATTTATGCCAAAGCATGGAAGCAACCAAATTATTGATCACTAATACACGTCCTCTGTATGACATCTGGGGCAACAACCATCTCCACTTTGACATTTTTGCACACACCTTCTCCATTATTCCCTCCCAGTTCTTTTCCTGAAATTGTGGTGTGCCAAAAAAAATACCCAACACTTTTAACCCATTAGTTCCCCATTTCAAACCTCCGGGTAAAAGTGGTATCTTTTCTCCTTCCCATTTTCCAACTTTTAAAGCCTCACTTTTATCCCAATTGACTTTTGATGAGGAAGCCTTCTCATAACACTTCAAAGCCTTTATAATTGTACATACATCATCATCATTTTTAACAAATACACTAATATCATCAGCATATGCTGATACAACTAAAGAAGAGTCAAATTTACAGCCTGGTAAAACGAAACCAGTCAAATGATTCCTTAAAAAACACAGAAGAGGTTCAACCACTAGCGAATAAAGCTGTCCAGAAATAGGACAACCTTGCCTTATTCCTCTTTCTACTGGTATTGGTCGACTAAGCCCTCTTCCCACTTTAACCATGCATGAAGCACTCTTATAAAGAAGACTTATCCAGGCTATAAAATTCTCTCCGAAACCAAAAGCTTTTAAAACAGAAAACAGAAAACTATGATCTATTCTGTTGAAGGCTTTCTCTTGATCCAGGGATAAAATTCCAACATTCTGATCATACACTTTACACACATCTAAAACATCTCTCATTAAAAATAAATTATCCATTATGGTCCGATCAGGGATACAATAGGTTTGGTCCATATGTACAAGTAGACAAATATAAGGCTTCAGCCTATTAGACAAAGCTCTAGAAAGCACTTTATATTCAGTACATAAGAGCGCAATAGGTCTCCAGTTCTTAATTTGAGTTAAATCTCCTTTTTTAGGAATTAATGTTAACACAGCTCGTCTACAAGAGGTTGGGAGTAAATTTTCTTGAAAAGAACTCACCAAAACCTTATGCACATCAGGTCCTATAATTTCCCAAAAATGTTTATAAAAGTCAATACTGAGTCCGTCTATTCCTGGTGAGCGCCCTGAGGTCAGCTGATTAGCAGCTATAGTGAGTTCCTCCAAACTTATTTCTTTGTCCAGCTCAGCTTGTTCAGCTCCACTTAGCTTTGGAAGACCCTCTAGAAGTTCTTGAACACAGTCATCATCACACTGCTCCTTTCCATACAATTCTGTATAAAAAGCAGTAGCGCATCTCCTCATCTCCCCTCCATCTGTTGTTACATGTCCATCTGGACATCTCAGACATGTCATGCGATGATCTTTTACATTAGTCTTTTCCAAATTGAAGAAAAAAGTACTTGAAGCATCCATGTCTTTTAATTGAATATATCTTGACCTCACTAGGGCTCCTTTAACTTTTTCTTGCAGCAAAGAACTCAGCTCCATCTTTTTCGTTTTCAAAACATCATTATTGCCAGCATCCCCACCATCTGAAAGGCTGTTTTCAATCTGTCTTATGGACTCCTCAACCTCCTTTATAGCCTGTTTTAACATAACAGAAGAAAAAGAAGTATATTGTTGACAAAAAATTTTAATTTGAGCCTTTCCAACTTCCCACCACCTATTTAAAGACTCAAAAGAATGTTTTTTTTCTTTCCACTTTTGCCAAAAAAATTTGAAATTCCCACAAAAAAGTTCATCTTGTAGCAATTTATTATTAAAATGCCAGTAAGATCTATTAGCGTCTTGTTTCAAAAGAATATTCACAATAATAAGATGATGATCAGAAAATCCAACTGGTCTAATTGCACTATCAGTCAGCTTCGATCTAAGACTCTGTGACAAATAAAATCTATCTAATCTAGCTGCACTCACTCTTCCATCTAAAATTTTGACCCATGTATATTGTTTTACATTTGGAAACTTAATTCTCCATGCATCTATTAGATCAAACTGACCCACTAAACTTTTTAAATTTTTACTAGATTGTAAATGTGGCTCCTCACTAAGCCTATCAATATTAAAATCAACAGTACAATTCCAGTCTCCACCTAGAATAAGATAATCAACATCATTTATTTCAAGAGCTTGTTTTATATTATTGAAAAAAACTATTCTTTCAGTCCCGATATTAGGGGCATATATATTAATAAAACAATAAATTGAACCATCTATATTGGCCTTGACCATTTGCCCTCTACCGATTACTAAATCACAGGAGCTTAAAACATTAACTTTACCAGAAAACCATATTGCTACCCCTCCACTAACATTACTCCCATGATTTAAGAAAAGTTGACCACCCCAAGATAAACCCCAATCAACTTCATCTTTCTTCGTGCTATGGGTTTCTTGTAAAAATATCACATCAAGTCTATTAATTTTGACTATCTCCTTAACCATTTCTCTCTTCTGTCTATCCCTCCCACCATTTATATTTAAAGATCCCAGTCTTAAACTCCCCATAGAGAAAAAGAAAAAGAGGGACAGACAGAGGAAAAATAGATACAAAAAGTGCAATGAGATCAAGGCTGACATCACTTATTTTTTACTAAAACTTTTTTGCATTTTCTAGTTTTATTTGATCTGGTTGTCTTTTTCACTGCCGTTACATGTTTCCTCAACCGATACCGCTTCCGTTCATCTAATAACTCAAAACTAACCATCTTTTGCAATATTGCGACTGACCTAATACATTTTTCTACATCATCAAAGTACTCATCCACCTTTACAGACTGCCCAAACGTTTCATCCAGGAAATTATTAATTTCCTCTAAAGAATACAAATCTTTCAACCTATTTGGTCCATCAAATCCTTCTCCATCTGACTCATCCTGTTCCATCTCTTCAGCATCACTTTCCGCTTGATTCCCATCATTCGAAAAAGAAAACACTTCCTTCTCCAAAGTTGCAGCTAAAACATTCTGTTCAAGGTGCTCACTTTCACTAGTTTTCTCCTCTGTGTTTTCAACATCTTTTGAAAACAACACCGCATTTTCAACAGAAAATGACGGCCCCGGAAGACTATCCTCTCCTTCCTTCACCAACTCCACATTCTCATTAACTGCACCATGCATTTGTTCTCCCTGAGTAGTAGACTTACTAGAAGGTGAAGTCACTTCTTGCCTAACAGCATCATACACTTGTTCAATCTGGCTTTCTGTGCGTTCGACCTGTTTTCTGTGCGGACACACAAGACGCTTGTGCCCCACATCCCCACATTCAAAACATTTCATGCTTCCTGAATTGGCATACACAGTATAATATCCTCCTTCATACTTTACCTTAAATGATACATCTAAAGATTGTGTTGGAGAATCCAGGAACATGAACACTTGCCTGCGAAGCGAGATGACGTGTTTTAAACGCACATCTTTACACCCAAGAGTCACCATCTTAAACCCACTTGCAAATTTGCCAAACCTACGCAATTCTTGTTCAATTAATTCATTGGGAATGAAAGGTGGTACACCCGAAACAACAACTCTAATAGACGGCACTGATAGCGGAGAAACTTGAACAAACATATCATTAATAAATATACCACTTTCAACCAGCTCATGAACTAAGCGCTCCTGTTTCATAAAAACAACTGCAGCTTTATTCATACGGGACGCGTGAGATATATTGTCAAAACCAAACCTGTTCACCTACTGCAAGCAAAGCTTCTTCCATCGTAACACCAGGATCAGTGACAAAACGAACCCCGTGTCCAATGGACAGCGGCGGCGTCACGGAGGACGCCATTCCGCCGCGAAATACAAAACAAATGTCCTCAAAACTCTTTTTTTTTTTTTTTCACCCAATTCAAAAAATAAATGATGTCTTACCTTTTCATCCACGTGAAGGAAGAGAAAATAAAAGCGATCACCACAGCAGTGTAGCAAAATTTAGCAAAGCCTATCTCTCCATTCACATCCACTCACTCACTCACTCACTCACTCACACACCAATGGAAACCGGAAACCGGAAGCCCGAGAGAGAGAGAGAGAGAGAGAGAGAGAGAGAGAGAGAGAGAGAGAGAGAGAGAGAGAGAGAGAGAGAGAGAGAGAGAGAGAGAGAGAGAGAGAGAGAGAGAGAGAGAGAGAGAGAGCAAACATACAGACTAAAATCGAAACAAATATGTAACTCATAATCTGCCAAAATGTATAAAAAATGGTTTAATGTTAAATCTATATAAAAACTTTGTTAACCGATGGTGTGATTTCGTATTCGTCTGACCAGTGGAAGATGGACGAAGTGTCAAGGAAGCCTGTTAGGAAAAACAACAATTATGTCTGCAAATCTTTTTTATTTTATTTTTATACTTTACCTTTAAATGATAAATGCAAACCTAAAGACAAATTCCTAACCAATGATTGACATCTATGCAAAAAAACATTTACATTATGTAGCGCTTGAGTAAAAAAAAAAAAAAAAAAAATGTGCAAAAACAAAACAAACAATTTAGTTATTAAAACAGATGCAAATCTATATTCTGATTGAATCTCATGTATGTCTTTTAGAATAATGTCAACCAATAACCAAATAAATAAATTTAAATTAATAAATTAAAAAAAAAAAACTATTAAAGGGATGATTCACCCAAAAATGGAAATTATCTCATTATTTACTCCCCCTCAGGCCACCCTAGGTGTATATGACATTCTTCTTTCAAAAAAATAATGTCCTTAAAGGAACACTCCACTTTTTTTGAAAATAGGCTCATTTTACAAGTCCCTTAGAGTTAAATAGTTGAGTTTTACCGTTTTTGAATCCATTCAGCCGATCTTTGTATCTGGCGGTAGCACTTTTAGCATAGCTTAGCATACATCATTGATTCTAATCAGTCCATTAGCATCTCATTCAAAAAAATGACCAAAGACATTTTCAATATTTTTCCTTTTTAAAACTTGACTCTTCTACAGTTACATCGTGTGCTAAGACCAACTGAAAATGAAAAGTTGCGATTTTCTACACCTAAATGGCTAGGAACTACTTTCTCATTCCTGCGTAATAGTCACGGATAGTCACAGGGCCGTACCATGGCTGCAGCAGCGCAATGATTTGTTGGTATTCTGTGAAACATGGTGGTAGTATACACCTTCGACTTACTATCACAGCCCTTTACAACACAGAGAACCATGGTTAATCACACAGGTAAATCCACAACACAATTTGTCGGCTGCAAGCCTGAAACTTTCTCTGCAACTACACAAACTTAGTGCCGGTCACATTGAAAATTACCTAGCTGGGGGCTACTTTCAGGCGCTGCGTTCCATCATTGCGCTGCTGCAGCCATGGTACGGCCGCGAAGATCCGTGACTATTACACAGGAATGAGAAAGTAGTTCCTAGCCATATAGGTGTAGAAAATCGCAACTTTTCATTTTCAGTTGGTCTTAGCACACGATGTAACTGTAGAAGAGTCAAGTTTTAAATAGGAAAAATATTGAAAGTGTCTTTTGTCATTTTTTGAATGAGATGCTAATGGACTGATCAGAATCAATGATGTATGCTAATCTATGCTAAAAGTGCTAACGCCAGATATAAAGATCGGCTGAATGGATTCAAAAACTGTAAAACTCAACTATTTAACTCTAGGGGACTTGTAAAATGAGCCTATTTTCAAAAAAAGTGGAGTGTTCCTTAAAAATGTCCTGGTGTAACGTACTGCTCCGAGACTTAACAGGTTGAGGATCCAAACACAGCTTTATTAAAGGGTAATCCACACTCGTAGTCAACAAACAGGCAAGAGGTCATAACAGGTATTCAGTCCAATCAGGCAAACAAGACAGGAGAGACAGGCAAACGGGGAATCAAGAAATCCAAAAACCGACAGACATGAAACCAGGGAAAACGCTCAGATATGCAGTATTACAACAAACAAGACTTCGCAATGAATGATAGACATGACCAGGCAATCAATGAGTGCTGATGAGTCCGGTCAATGGCAGTGAACGGCAGCCCAAAATTTGAAGCCCAAAAAAGTGCATCCATCCATTATAAAAGTAATCCACACGGCTCCGGGGGTTAATAAAGGCCTTCTGAAGTGAATCGATGGGTTTTTATAAGACAAGTATCCATATTTAACACGTTATAAAGTAAAATTTTGGGCTGCCATTCACTGCCATTATAATACTTGGATTAGCCAGGACATTTTTAAATATAACTCAGATTGTATTCGACTGAAAGAAAAATGTCATATACACATAGGATGGCTTGAGGGTGAGTAAATTACGGGATAATTTTCATTTTTGGGTGAACTATCCCTTTAATATTAAAAAGATCCACTTGAAATTCTGATTGGATCATCCACATTTGAACAACATCCTTTCCCATTGATTCCACTTAGAATAATGCTTACCAATAGCCAAATTAATAAAAAAAAACACATCTTAATAAAAGCAAACAAATAAACAAGCAAAACGTTTAATATATAAAACAAATCCAACTCTAAATTCTAATTTGGATCATTCACATTTGAACAACTTCCTTTTCCACTGATGTCATTTAGCATAATGCTAACCAATGGCCAAATTAATAAATGCATCTTCATAAAAACAAACAACCAAAGAAGTACAACTATTAATACTAGTTTCATATTTGCATGTTGCTTCACCGCTCTCATGAGTAAAAGTAAAGCATCTCACTGATAGCCATGCAAATATATCTGTAAAAACAGCGAAGCAAAGTCTCCACTGTTTGAGCCATTTCTACATCGCTCGGTGTACATCACATCGCCCAGCTCTAATACACACTATGATCTCATAGGGAACAAGTAATTTTGACTATAAATGACACCATTACTTTCAAAAGGTCTTGATTGAATTCTCAACCTTTGTCCTCTTCGGCTGATAATAGCGCAATTTGTCTGCATGACTTAAGTTGACCTCCACCATCTCGCTCAACCTCTTCAGAACCTACAACCGATCGCAGCTCAAAATTACAGATCTCTCATGTGAATGAAATAAAATTAGGCAGCCCATTTTGGCTTTTCTTTATTGGATCAATGCTTTGCTCTTCCAAGGTGGATGCAGAGCCATTGTCTGCAGGATACAAATGGGAACATTTAGTCCATTTCGATCTGTTTAGGCAACCCAAAGCCTATTGATCCATTGCCCTCTCATCAAAATGTTTCACGTAAAAATGATACAAGCTGTAATCTTCCCCCCGAGAGAGGAGACCACACAAATAGTGTGCTGCGGCTGGAGTCATTCAGATGCCTGGTGTGTTGTATGAACATGTAGTCAGTAAAGAATGCTCTTTTCAACAGGGAGCAGGCATCGATCCCCTCAAGTCATTTGCTGTAATTGAATACAAAAATGTATTCCCATCAGCCTAGAGGTGAGGAGCAAGCGATATTTACTGTCAGATCTGTGTCTGGAAGTATCCACTGATTACAAAAAAGAAGGCTCAGCAGGAGCTAATAGGACAGCCGGGACTAACATTCTGATGCTAACTGGACTTAAAATAGCTTAGCGGGTTAAGACATGTCTCTTTCTGTGTATGCTATAAAATGGACCAGTCACCAGAATATGAATAATATTAAATAGTAATAACAATAATATTCTGTCTCATACATATACACTATATTACCAAAAGTATTGGGACACCCCTCCAAATAATTGAATTCAGGTGTTTCAATAACTTCCATGGCCACAGATGTATATAATCAAGCACCTAAGCTTGCAGACTGCTAAGTGAATTCAAGTGTGGTACTGTGATAGGTTGACACTTGTGCAATAAGTCCATTCGTGAATTTTCTTCACTTCTAAATATTCTACAGTCAACTATTAGTGGTATTATAATAAGGTAGAAGCAATTGGCAGCAACTCAGCCACTAAGTGGTAGGTGTAAAATCACAGAGCGGGGTCAGCACATGCTGAGGCGCACAGTGCGCAGAAATCAATAGTCAATAGTCAACAGCTACAGACCTCCAAACTTTGTGTGGCCTTCAGATTAGCTCAAGAACAGAAATTAAATGAAATGGGTTTCCATAGAGACAGAGCGACACGCGTCATAATCTGAAGGCCACGCCCACCGGGGGGGGGAAACAATCGAACGCTCTCCATTGACTTTGCATTGCGTGAAGCGGCATCCTTGTCATTTCGGACTTATAACAAAAAACAGAAGAATTTCTAAAAGCGGATATGTGACAAAGTGTACAGCAAACAAGCTAAACAAAACCCTCAACCAAAAACCCAGAAGTTTTTATTACCTGTTGACCCAAAAAACGAGCGTTTAAGGACAAAAAAGTGGATACAGGCCATTGACACGTTATATTACACTGAGAACTACACACACTACAGGGGAACGCAATCAGCGACAGGAAATATCATATATAAACCTGACATTTGGATATTTGACTTAACAGTGACAACATATTTACAGCACACATAGGCACACTGAGACATACTGAGTGTCAGGATCCACAAATGTACCCATTCTTCCTGCTGAAGCGTCACGTTTTACTGCCTTTATCCACTTTTGTCTCCTTAAACGCTCGTTTTTTTTGGGTCGACAGCTTATAAAAACTTATTTCTGTGTTTTTTTAGCTTGTTTGCTGTGCACTTTGTCACATATCAGCTTTTACACATTGTCCTGTTTTTTGTTATAAGTCCGAAATGACAAGGATGCAGCCTCACGCAATGCAAAGTCAATGGAGAGCGTTCGATTGTTTTCCCCCCCGGTGTGGGCGTGGCCTAAATATGCTCTGTCTCTATGGCCGAGCAGCTACATCCAAGCCTTACAACACCAAGTACAATGCAAAGCGTCGGATGCAGTGGTGTAAAGCACACCACCACTGAACTCTAGAGCAGTGGAGACTTGTTGAAGTGTGACATATTGGACTGATGGACGAGTCTGGGTTAGGCGGTTGCCAGGAGAACGGTACTTGCCTGACTGCATTGTGCCAAGAGTAAAATTTGGTGGAGGGGGGATTATGGCGTGAGGTTGTTTTCCATGGGTTGGGCTTGACCCCAGAGTTCCAGCCTTCCCAGAAGAGTTGAAGCTGTTATAGTTGTCATTTATTATATATACACACAGATACATACTGTACATACATACATAGACTATTACATATTTTATGCATATTTTTATTACATAATGTATGTATGTGCATATACTATATCTGGTCACACTTTAGTTTAGTGTCCAATTATCACTATTAATCTACAGTTAACTATCACATTTGCCTCAGTAAACTTCTAATTATTGCTTATTAATAGTAGTAAGGTAGTGGTTAAGGTTAGGTATTGTTAGGATTAAGGGATGTAGAATATGATCATGCAGAATAAGGCATTAATATGTGCTTTATAAGTACTAATAAACAGCCAATATCCTAGTAATATGCATGCTAATGAGCAACTAGTTAATAGTGAGAATTGGACCCTAAACTAAAGTGTTACCCTGCATCTTATCATTATTATTTATTTATTCAAATTTTTACTATTTTCTTTACCTCATGCCGAAAAAGCTAAAAGAAGAAACAAACTGTGACACATTAAACTTGTGCGCTAATGTGGAGATTTCTTCATCCCAATCCTTTGTCATTTCCCTTTATGTCATATCAATAAAAGTGTCAAAAAGGCCCACACTACACATTTTTAATCTTAAAGTTCATTCAAACACGGCGCTCATAGCGCAAGGCCCCATTCTAGCTGATGGGGTTTTATATTGCAATCACATGTCATTATCTTTGTATCAGACCATCAACAGCATAGTTAGTAAGATACCAATCACCCTTGAGGACATTCGTACGCTTTGCCGCACTAAAATCCTCAATTCTAGAGATTTTCACGTTAGCCCACCACAAGCATACAGATGTGTTATCATCATCCATGCTAGAATTCCCTCAGGCAGTTAAATTAAAGTCGAAGGGCTTTCTTATACCGCCAGATGGAAAACATCTTTTCAGATGTATTGTGCTTTTCAGCATTCTGCCCTTTACCACTGCAGAGTGCATCTGAGCTGTCACTTTGAAAGCTTTATCTCGGCATCTACAAGTGCCTCTGTGACAAGGACAGTAGATCTACCATTAAAAAACGGTCACTCTACACATGCACTCTCTCTCCGTTCTTATTTCAAACTCTATTTCTCACCCCTTTGGTATTTTACGTTTCCCTCCTTGTGTATCTTGCATGCATATATACGGACAGACGCCGCTAAGCAAATCCTGCGTCAAAATGTCATCTGCAGCCCGCCGAGATTGCACATGCGAATGGAAATATGACAATTTTATGCATAATCTATCGTCCAATATACCCTCTTCCCTTTCTGTTCTCCTTCTGTCATGCTCCCTTTGCCAGCGTTTGAAATGTCTGACTTTGAGAGTGCATTAAAACGTCCTGTTCCTGAGCGGTACGGGCATAAGGGAGAGAGTGACGGATGGAAAGTGCACGCGTACGACTCCCTTTGAGAGCTCATGATTGATGTTCGAAGCACAGGCCAAAAAATGGGCAAGAGGCCTGGTGTCTACAGTGTCATCTGTACTGACTGTCCAACTGAAAAAGACAAGAGAGACAGAGAGGATGATCTATCTATCTATCTATCTATCTATCTATCTATCTATCTATCTATCTATCTATCTATCTATCTATCTATCTATCTATCTATCTATCTATCTATCTATCTATCTATCTATCTATCTATCAGTCCGTCCGTCCGTCCGTCCGTCTTGTCTGTCCATCAGTCCGTCCATCTGTCCATCTAGCTATCTTTTCTGTCTGTCCATCCATGCATCCATCCATCCTTCCATCCATCCCATCCATCTATCCCATCCATACATCCATCCCTCCTTCCATCCATCTATACCATCCATCTACCCCATCCATCCATCCATCCATCCATCTGCACTCACTATCTACATAGTCTTAGTCTCATACGTCACGCCCATGGACTGTTGGCTGAACGTCTCATGCATATGGCACACTTGGAAACACTTCAGGAGTTTCAAAGTCGTCATCTGATTGGTTGAATTCTACAGGATGTCCGTGAGACGTGTGTGTTGCGTTCTTTAACAGTCCGCCTAGAAACAAATGCTGTGACGCTGTTACAACCGGCTCACAATTGTAACACGAACGAGAGGCGACATGGACCAGCAAGTAGTGAAAGAAATAGTTTATTTAACGAAACAACATAATCAACAAATGTATTCGAACAATCAGTAATCAGTATTAGTGAAAGTCAGTAGTGAGAGCATGCATGGAAACGGACAGTGAGAGATCTGAATGGATGCAAACAAATTAATGTAACAAACGAAAAACAACAACACAATGTCAGCCGCTCAGTCAAGTGCAGTCACATCGTAGACTTCCTTCGCCATCATAGAGCTGCAGTTCTTATAGCCCAGAGAACGAGCTTCAGGTGGAATACTACCCCCCCCCCCCCCACTAAAGAGCACACCTGTTAACAAAACCACACAGAAGAAAAAACACAGGCCCAGCAATAACTGAGCCCATAACAGACGCCAAACTCCCTCGTGGAAGAAGAACGCCAATGAATGCTTACCAGGATCAACTAAACGCTGGATTTCAAAATGTGAAGTTTGCATCTCCATTGTAAACTTGCCCAACATTCTTGAATTAATCATTTATAGATGCACGCCGGTCTGTTATTTCAGGGACATCGACTTTACATTTTCACGCCCCTAAACATGACGCGGAACAAAACGAACTGTGATTGGTTGCGTTACATGCAAGCGGCAACCTCCCCCAGTTTCTCTTGAAGCCAATACGGAAGTGACTTAAACTGCAGTTCATCGACTGGCCACTAGGGACAGGCTCCAAAAGGGAGCAGAATGTCATTGAGCCCCATGTTAAAATGCCCAACTTTACAGCAGAAAAAAACATGTTTACAGCCTGGTACAAATTGTGGTTTTGGTATATACAGCTAATTTTGCCCTTCATGACAACTGTGAGGGGGGTGAATTTTTGTTTACATTATATAAAGCAGGGGTCTCAAACTCAATTTACCTGGGGGCCGGTGGAGGTAGACTCTGGGTCAGACTGGGCCGCATCAAGTATTCCACAAAAAAAGGAGCACAACTGATCCAATCTTCTCAATATTTATTATTCACAGTTCTTCAAAATGAATGTTTCTTCTGAACATGAATGGTTCTTCATGAAGGCTTCTCTTGCCTACTCTATTTTTTTTTTATTTAAATATAGCCTATAGAAATTAAATCATTATACAATAATGAATGATTTAAATTATTTTTTTTAAATAATAGACTAATTCAAAGCAAGGCCGTACCCAGGTCAAACAGAACAGAGAACGAAATTCCAATTCTAGCTGGGAAATCATCTATTTGGGACTATTTGCAAACAATATTTGCATTAATTTGCGTCAAATATATTATTAGTCCCGATATTCTTCACATGACTGATTAAATACATAGATTCGCTACAAATATTTGAATTCCCAGGTGGTTTGGTGGGAGAATTTTAGTAAACCGTCTCAAAGGTTCTGAGTTCTAATCCGCTCTCATATAGTTTTTTTTCTTCTTCATTAAAATCAAAGATGTTCATTAATGATTGTATATTAAGAGCATGGACATGTTGCATTTTGTGTGCATTTGTGTGTGTGCATTTTGTTTTTTGATTTCACCGGAAAGAATATAGTCTCTCCGTAACGGCATGAAGCGATATATTGACGCGCTTCTCTGTGAGTGTGTGTGAAGATTGTGCACGAACCCCGCCTACTTTGATTTGATTGGCCATCTGAGCGCTGTTAGACCACATTGGTTTCGACTGTCTGATCAGTCCGGATCAGCCTCAAATTCTGTTCCTGTCAATCACGCGGTGTCAACCAATTATACTGCATGAGGGAGGGCCGAGCTAACTCTCTCTCTCACACACACACACACACCCCGAAGTGAGGCAGCAAGCACGGCAAGCACGGCACACGCAACGACTCAGCAAAAAGATGCTTTTCAGAACAATGCGCGGGCCGCACTAACACTAAACTTTGATGTCAAGTAGGGGGCCACAAAATATCATCCCGCGGGCTACGAGTTTGAGACCGCTGATTTAAAGCCTTAAAGTTCTGCATATTTAAGGGGTGTTGCCACTTTGAGTGACAAGTGGGTAGCCATTTATCTGCTTTCTGTTAGTCATCACGTCACCTCAGCTCCACCCACGTCCCGCCTCTTTGCCCATTTTTTATTATCTGGGAGTGATGCGCGACAACGAACTGCCAAGATAGCAACGGCCAGCTCGTCCCTTCTTTACGCTTTAAAACTGCTCTTCAGAATCCTATGGGTGACGTCACAGACACTACGTCCATATTTTTTTTTTGGTCTATGGTTACATGTCAGTCAAACGTCCTCTTGGGGGGTTTTTGGCCAATGAGCGAGAATACTATCTACATAGCTTGCTGCTATCCTGCTAATGCAGCCTATATTAAAATGTTCAACTACATTTTTATACATATCATACATGCTTATTTCATCAGGCATTATTAACGGCTACACCTTGGGGTCCTAATTTGACCTGATTCAATGGTTCATCATTTGATGAATTAATGCTGCTACCCATGACCGCTAAAAATGTACAAAAACATCTTTTAAATACTATTTTCCATCTGCAGCAGGCACAAAGCTTTGGGGTTGTGAACAAGGCACACTTAACTTTATAATAAGCCTAATTTACATAGAAAGGAGATGTGTTGAAAAGGTGTGCTATTGTGCTGAAAAGAAACGATTTATTCTAAATATACAGTGCAGCACTATTTTAACATATTTACGCCTGCATGGTTAAACTTAACTGCAGGTAGTTTGCATAGCAAATAAGACAGTTCAGTGAATTTGCCCTATAATGTTGTATTGGAAAGAGCAGTGGTGCACATTTGTGTATGAAAAAGTTAAAAAAATTCCCCAACATTTATTCTCCAAAAATGAACTTTTCAGTATTTTAATCAAATTACTTACACAAGCATTATTAGACATAACAATAAATGATTAATACATTTTATTAATATAATACACATTTTACTTTGCATTTTGAGCTTAAAATACAGGGATATTTTATCGGGTGACGAGACGTCAACCAGTTTGGCTTATAGTAACTTTCACCAAATCTACTTCCCTTGACCTTCAGCTGAACAAGAAAATGTTCATTTGTCAACTGTGTAACAATGAGCAGCTCTGCGAATGTTGGAGACCAATACAAACAGCACAAGAAATAAATTACACAGCTCTGTCAACAATGCTATTTTTACATGGCAGGACTGTTCTGATTAAAATGTCATCGGGCGGGTTCATTTTCTATGATGTTTCTGTTGAACTTTACACACTTGACTTGTTCTGTCCTGAAAATTGCAGGTAATGCTCTGTGGGTGCACTGACGCTCTAGGCTCCTTCTGAAGCCATCTTGGATGTTACGGTCAGGAGACAAAATGTCAGACGTGGAAGTTCAGTTATGTATGTTACTCTAAGTCTGTCTAGACCGTGACATATTTGATCTGTAATGGTTTGAGCATGAAGGTGTAGTGATCCACAACAGATGCTTGAGGTTTGTTTTAATGAAAACAGTCAAGTGAGCACATTTCACATTTCACCCCCAAAATCAAAAGAAATTGTATTTTTCATAAAATGAAGGCCATTTTAAGACCATTCGATTTTCCGCATATAGGGGCCTTTTTAATGAGAGTTAAGCACATTTCTCACCAATATATTAATATAACTGGAATTAGTCTTGACAGGTTGAAATTATTTTGAATAGCAAACTAATAGAAAAGCCAGAAACCAGAAAGAGACAATAAAACAAATAAACCCATAGATATATACTATACATCACTGAGCTTGCATTTACAACTGAGAGAATCTACTGTAGACAGACAGCACATGAGCAGTCATCTATATCAAATGGATGATTCTATCTTTAAGGCTTTCAATGAATGTCCCTTGACATCACAATGGTCTTATCCTCAGGGTTTTAAGTGGAACTCTAAGATATCCATCTTACAATACTTGTCCCAAAACTCGCCCTATATCATGATAGGCATGGCCAGTAGATTCGCTACGATTAGCGAATCTACTGGTTGTGTAAATGGTAAACTGGTTACACAAGTTGTGTAAATGAATCAAATTTTGAGCCTGTTCTTATCAATGAAGCAGTACACCATGTTGACAAAATGGTCTAAAATGGTTCACAGAATCATTTAGACAGTTCATTCACACGCTGAATCATTTGCAGCATTTTTTTAACATCGTAAAACTGAACACGATAACACAGATAAAAAAAAATGAATGCAGGATAAAGTGGATATTCATCTACAATCAACTGAAACAAACCAATGTTAGTCAGTTTGTGAAGAACAATTTTGTACCAAGTGAAGACATTTTCCAACTTTTGCTATGTAGATTGTAATGGAAGAATTTTCTCTAAAGGACAACTTTCAGCAAAAACTCTTAAAAATAAAGGTTCTTTATTGGCATCTATGCTTCCACGAAGAGCCATTTTTACATCAACATTTCCTTTCCAAGATCTTTATAGTGAAAAAGGGTTCTTTATATTTTAAAAATGTTCTTCATACTAAGATTTTTTTTTTATTTTAACCCGTAAATGCATACTTCGGGTCTTAAGTGACCTAGGACGTCATTCACTACCCTCCTCCTCATTCATTTTTTTAAGTTAGACATCAACCTTCTTAATATTCCTTAATCAATTCATTATAAACAATGTAACAAGAAAATAAATATATAAAAGAATGCCTGTTTTCCCATTCATACTGTAAAAATTGTATAGGGTCGTTGACGTCCCAATGTGTGTAATAGTGAAAGTATAGTGTAAGTTTTTCTGCACAACAATAATTGAATATTTGATGACTGAATAAGTGTAATTCACCTTTATTCCACAAGGTGGCAATGTCTGATACACAATGATGAAGTGACGTTTCACTCATAGTTACCGCAGGCAGTAAACAAATGAATAGGAAGTATCATCTGCAAAACTTGAAGTGCTGAACACAATCAAATATTAGTGTCACTGTCACTTGATGGTGGTTCTGGTGAAGAAGCTGTCAGCGATCAAAATATTGATTTTGAAGAATTTGTTTGAGATGGCGAATATGAGTCAGATGCTGAATGTACTAGGAAATGAGCTCTGACCATGACAGTGATGATGTTATAAAACATCTGCTCAAACTGAACCCTTCCAAGCTCCACAAGGTAACAAAATATGCCTTATTTTATTCTTCTGTAATTGTTACTCTAATATCAGGAGAGTTTTATATTATCGCGACATATAGATATCCATCCGTGTTAGATATAGACCCGGGTCATTAAAGACCCGAATATGTAATAATGATTGCCTTCTTCTATGGCATCGCTGCAAAAACTTAGTTCGGGGATCTTTTATTTTGGATGAGTGTAACTTAGCTAATGTTTGGTATCTTAGTTAGCTACATTTTTTCACTAGCTTGCCCAACACTGATCATAACAGACAAAAACCAGATGACGCCGCTTGCAAGAAGCTCTAAATGATGACATGATTTTCTATAACCTCAAACACAAGAATAGTCTCTTTTGAACGCCAATGCTGGATGACAGTTCTATTGGAAACCATCTTGAATTAAAGCGGCCAAGAGCGTCTGATGATATTTGACCCGCGGTCTATAGATGACAGTGAATTTGTTTTCAGATGATGTTTTCTCAAGTGTGCCTTGAACAGCCATGGAAAAAGTATGTCGGAGAGAGGCTTATACTGACAGATCAAATGGAGCAGATGTGAGCTGGGGATTGTGGGATACATCAAGGGGGTTGTAAATCTCTTCGCTTGGACTAATGAGTGTGACAAGTGTGGGCTGCGACGTGTTCTCGAGACTGACAGAGGTAAGTGGGGTGGCGCTGACAGGGCAATGATGTCAGCAGCGCGCGTGCGTATGTGTGTGCGCGTGCTAGAGACCGCACTCTATCCGAAGGAACCTCATTAACATCAAGGTCAATTTTATCAGACCTCAAGCTGTCGTTTTTCTCACATTACCAGCGGGTATGAAAGAAGAAGTGAGGAAAGAATGAGGGGTGAATTAGGCTACATGAATGGATACACACACACTGGATGATCCCATTGCTAACCATGCAAAGTAAAGTGCATGTGGTACTGCAGGTTTAATGAATACACACTTCTGCTCACGAACAAAAACAATTCCATTGTTTATCATTGATTTTGTGTGTGTGTGAGGACCTTCTGAGATACTCTACAAGTAATGGTTATGAATGAACTTTCATATAAAGGTCTCAAAACAAAAGCTACATTTGACTTCCCTGGCATATTATGCTAAATTAAGATAAAACAATGTTTGCAGTCCATTTTAACTTCCATAATATGATGTATTTCAGAGTGAAATGGACTCTTCAAGAGGACAGGACTTGATTTTATACTTTGGGAGTTGATTGGATAATGAAAATCGGAGTTCACATTCAAACCAGGCAAAATGATGCAACGTGGTACACAATAAAAGTCTTTCTATGTGTATTTCCATCCCAACCAACCATAACATCGACGATTGACTAATTTGGCTGGTCGTCAAGTAGCCCCACCCAAATGATAACTAATTGGATAACAATCCTACACCTCATGAATATTAAACATCAACAAGTGGAGCAATTATAATAGGGTCTATCAATGCCCGGGCCCTAAAAATTCAATAATTTATTTATTTTTTCCAGTTGGAAATTTGCTCTGCATTCAACATTTTCCCAACATACTACTATATACAGTACACAGATCAGGCATAACATTATGACTAAAATTGTGTCTTTTGCTGCCAAAACAGCCCTGACTCATCGATGCATGGACTCCACTAGACCCCTGAAGGTGTGCTGTGGTACCAAGTTATAAGTTGTAAGTCCTGTAAGTTTCGAGGTGGGTGGCACACATGGATGGCAGGACCCAAGGTTTCCCAGCAGAACATTACCCAAAGCATCACACTACCACTGCCGGCTTGCCTTCTTCCCATAGTGCATCCTGGTGCCATGTGTTCCCCAGGTAAGCGACTCACACGCACCCGGCCATCCACGTGATGTAGAAAAAAACGTGATTCATCAGACCATGCCACCTTCTTCCATTGCTCCGTGGTCCAGTTCTGATGCTCACATGCAGTTGGTGCTTTTGGCGGTGGACAGGGGTCCGCATGGGCAACCTGACTGGTTTGCGGCTATGCAGCCCCATACGCAACAAACTGTAATGCACTGTGTATTCTGACACCTTTCTATTAGAACTAGGGGTGCACCGAAATTTTGCCCGCCGAAAATGTTTGGCCCGAAAATGTCATTATTGGTTTCGGGCTGAAATAAAAAAAAACAGCCGAAAACGTAAACCAAAAATGAATGTCACCCGCCCCTCCCATCCGTTTTTATACTTTCGCCTGGCTCCGCAGCGCGAGCCTCTGCTGACTGCGCGCGCTCCTCCCCAAACGGACGAGGCGTTTATACTCGACGCGTCTGCCTATCAAAGAGAACCAGGGCGGGGCGGGCGGACCAGGGCGGGGCGGGGGTGACGGACCAGGGCGGGGCGGGGAGGACGGACCAGGGCGGGGCGGGGGGGACGGACCAGGGCGGGGCGGGGGGGACGGACCAGGGCGGGACGGGAGGGACGGACCAGGGCGGGGCGGGGCGGACGGACCAGGGCAGGGCGGGGCGGGGCGGGGGGGACGGACCAGGGCGGGGCGGGGGGGACGGACCAGGGCGGGGCGGGGGGGGACGGACCAGGGCGGGGCGGGGGGGGACGGACCAGGGCGGGGCGGGGCGGGGGGGGACGGACCAGGGCGGGGCGGGGGGGGACGGACCAGGGCGGGGCGGGGGGGGACGGACCAGGGCGGGGCGGGGGGGGCGGACCAGGGCGGGGGGGGCGGACCAGGGCGGGGCGGGGGGGGCGGACCAGGGCGGGGCGGGGCGGGCGGACCAGGGCGGGGCGGGGGTGACGGACCAGGGCGGGGCGGGGAGGACGGACCAGGGCGGGGCGGGGGGGACGGACCAGGGCGGGGCGGGGGGGACGGACCAGGGCGGGACGGGAGGGACGGACCAGGGCGGGGCGGGGCGGACGGACCAGGGCGGGGCGGGGCGGGGGGGACGGACCAGGGCGGGGCGGGGGGGACGGACCAGGGCGGGGCGGGGGGGACGGACCAGGGCGGGGCGGGGCGGGGGGGACGGACCATGGCGGGGCGGGAGGGACAGACCTGGGCGGGACGGGAAGGACAGACCTGGGCGGGACGGGAAGCACAGACAAGGGGGAAACAGAAAAGGAAGGGGAAAACGAGGGAGAGACGAGGATCACAAAAAGTTCAGGCGGCCGGGGGGGCCGGGGGGGCCGGGGTGACCAGCAGAGTTCAGGCGGCCTGCAGAGTTCAGGCGGCCGGGACGGCCAGGGTGGCCAGCAGAGTTCAGGCGGCCGGGACGGCCAGGGTGACCAGCAGAGTTCAGGCGGCCTGCAGAGTTCAGGCGGCCGGGACGGCCAGGGTGGCCAGCAGAGTTCAGGCGGCCAGCAGAGTTCAGGCGGCGCGGGAAGAGCAGGGCGCCGGGGCGGCGCGGGAAGAGCCGGGTGCGGGGCGGTGCGGGGCGCCCGATCGGCACCTCCGGCACAGCAGTGTCCGCCGTCCCTGATACCACCGGCACAGGGACCACCGGCACAGGGACCACCGGCACAGGGACCACCGGCACACGATCCACCGGAACAGGGACCACCGGAACAGGGACCACCGGAACACGATCCACCGGCACAGGGACCACCGGAACAGGGACCACTGGGACCGCCACGGAAGGAGCCTTCCTTCTCCTTCTCCGCTTAGAGACCACTGGTACTGGGTCTACCGGAACAGAGTCCACCGGCACCGAGTCCGCCGGCACCGAGTCCATCGGAACCGAGTCAACTGGAATAGGGTCCACCGGAATGGTTCTCCTCTCCCTGGCCTCTCGTTCCTGCATACGAGCGAGCCCCTCCACCATTGTCTCGAATGAACACCTCTCATACGCACTCCTAAGTATCCAGTCCATAGGCTTATCGAGAGCGTAAAAGAACAAGTCCTTAAGAGACTCTTCATTCATTCTCAATCCCTCCGCCACTCTCAGGAATTCGGCTGCGAAGCTCCTCAAATCTGCCCCTTGTTGGCGGAGGGACGCTAGAGACTGAAACCGGCGAATGCGCTCATAATGAGGGCACGAGACAGTGGGTGCTGGTGGGTGACGTGAATTCCTGCGCTGAGTCCTTGACATGGTCGGTACGTTATGTCACGTGAAACTTAAAGAAAACTAAAGTGAGGACTCATGTGCGCAAAGGAATGATTTTTAATATAAAATAAACATAAACAAAACCAAAAAACCCACGAGGGGGGAAAAAACATAACATAACAGAAAACTGAATAACTTGAACATACCAAGGGATCACAGAGAAGGGAGACGTAGACAGAACAACGTACCGACCAGGACTGAGAACACAAGGGAACTATTTAAAGGGTACAAATGAGGCAGGTGATTAGGGAACACAGGTGGGGGGGGACGGACCAGGGCGGGGCGGGGGGGGACGGACCAGGGCGGGGCGGGGGGGGACGGACCAGGGCGGGGCGGGGGGGGACGGACCAGGGCGGGGCGGGGGGGGACGGACCAGGGCGGGGCGGGGGGGGCGGACCAGGGCGGGGGGGGCGGACCAGGGCGGGGCGGGGGGGGCGGACCAGGGCGGGGCGGGGCGGGCGGACCAGGGCGGGGCGGGGGTGACGGACCAGGGCGGGGCGGGGAGGACGGACCAGGGCGGGGCGGGGGGGACGGACCAGGGCGGGGCGGGGGGGACGGACCAGGGCGGGACGGGAGGGACGGACCAGGGCGGGGCGGGGCGGACGGACCAGGGCGGGGCGGGGCGGGGGGGACGGACCAGGGCGGGGCGGGGGGGACGGACCAGGGCGGGGCGGGGGGGACGGACCAGGGCGGGGCGGGGCGGGGGGGACGGACCATGGCGGGGCGGGAGGGACAGACCTGGGCGGGACGGGAAGGACAGACCTGGGCGGGACGGGAAGCACAGACAAGGGGGAAACAGAAAAGGAAGGGGAAAACGAGGGAGAGACGAGGATCACAAAAAGTTCAGGCGGCCGGGGGGGCCGGGGGGGCCGGGGTGACCAGCAGAGTTCAGGCGGCCTGCAGAGTTCAGGCGGCCGGGACGGCCAGGGTGGCCAGCAGAGTTCAGGCGGCCGGGACGGCCAGGGTGACCAGCAGAGTTCAGGCGGCCTGCAGAGTTCAGGCGGCCGGGACGGCCAGGGTGGCCAGCAGAGTTCAGGCGGCCAGCAGAGTTCAGGCGGCGCGGGAAGAGCAGGGCGCCGGGGCGGCGCGGGAAGAGCCGGGCGCCGGGGCGGCGCGGGAAGAGCAGGGCGCCGGGGCGGCGCGGGAAGAGCAGGGCGCCGGGCGGCGCGGGAAGAGCAGGGCGCCGGGGCGGTGCGGTAAGAGCAGGGAGCCGGGGCGGCGCGGTAAGAGCAGGGCGCCGGGGCGGTGCGGGGCGGTGCGGGGCGCCCGATCGGCACCTCCGGCACAGCAGTATTCTGTATTCTGACACCTTTCTATTAGAACTAGGGGTGCACCGAAATTTTGCCCGCCGAAAATGTTTGGCCCGAAAATGTCATTATTGGTTTCGGGCTGAAATAAAAAAAAACAGCCGAAAACGTAAACCAAAAATGAATGTCACCCGCCCCTCCCATCCGTTTTTATACTTTCGCCTGGCTCCGCAGCGCGAGCCTCTGCTGACTGCGCGCGCTCCTCCCCAAACGGACGAGGCGTTTATACTCGACGCGTCTGCCTATCAAAGAGAACCAGGGCGGGGCGGGCGGACCAGGGCGGGGCGGGGGTGACGGACCAGGGCGGGGCGGGGAGGACGGACCAGGGCGGGGCGGGGGGGACGGACCAGGGCGGGGCGGGGGGGACGGACCAGGGCGGGACGGGAGGGACGGACCAGGGCGGGGCGGGGCAGACGGACCAGGGCAGGGGCGGGGGGGGACCAGGGCGGGGCGGGGCGGGGACGGGGCGGACGGACCAGGGCGGGGCGGGGCGGGGGGGACGGACCAGGGCGGGGCGGGGGGGACGGACCAGGGCGGGGCGGGGGGGACGGACCAGGGCGGGGCGGGGCGGGGGGGACGGACCATGGCGGGGCGGGAGGGACAGACCTGGGCGGGACGGGAAGGACAGACCTGGGCGGGACGGGAAGCACAGACAAGGGGGAAACAGAAAAGGAAGGGGAAAACGAGGGAGAGACGAGGATCACAAAAAGTTCAGGCGGCCGGGGGGGCCGGGGGGGCCGGGGTGACCAGCAGAGTTCAGGCGGCCTGCAGAGTTCAGGCGGCCGGGACGGCCAGGGTGGCCAGCAGAGTTCAGGCGGCCGGGACGGCCAGGGTGACCAGCAGAGTTCAGGCGGCCTGCAGAGTTCAGGCGGCCGGGACGGCCAGGGTGGCCAGCAGAGTTCAGGCGGCCAGCAGAGTTCAGGCGGCGCGGGAAGAGCAGGGCGCCGGGGCGGCGCGGGAAGAGCCGGGCGCCGGGGCGGCGCGGGAAGAGCAGGGCGCCGGGGCGGCGCGGGAAGAGCAGGGCGCCGGGCGGCGCGGGAAGAGCAGGGCGCCGGGGCGGTGCGGTAAGAGCAGGGAGCCGGGGCGGCGCGGTAAGAGCAGGGCGCCGGGGCGGTGCGGGGCGGTGCGGGGCGCCCGATCGGCACCTCCGGCACAGCAGTGTCCGCCGTCCCTGATACCACCGGCACAGGGACCACCGGCACAGGGACCACCGGCACAGGGACCACCGGCACACGATCCACCGGAACAGGGACCACCGGAACAGGGACCACCGGAACACGATCCACCGGCACAGGGACCACCGGAACAGGGACCACTGGGACCGCCACGGAAGGAGCCTTCCTTCTCCTTCTCCGCTTAGAGACCACTGGTACTGGGTCTACCGGAACAGAGTCCACCGGCACCGAGTCCGCCGGCACCGAGTCCATCGGAACCGAGTCAACTGGAATAGGGTCCACCGGAATGGTTCTCCTCTCCCTGGCCTCTCGTTCCTGCATACGAGCGAGCCCCTCCACCATTGTCTCGAATGAACACCTCTCATACGCACTCCTAAGTATCCAGTCCATAGGCTTATCGAGAGCGTAAAAGAACAAGTCCTTAAGAGACTCTTCATTCATTCTCAATCCCTCCGCCACTCTCAGGAATTCGGCTGCGAAGCTCCTCAAATCTGCCCCTTGTTGGCGGAGGGACGCTAGAGACTGAAACCGGCGAATGCGCTCATAATGAGGGCACGAGACAGTGGGTGCTGGTGGGTGACGTGAATTCCTGCGCTGAGTCCTTGACATGGTCGGTACGTTATGTCACGTGAAACTTAAAGAAAACTAAAGTGAGGACTCATGTGCGCAAAGGAATGATTTTTAATATAAAATAAACATAAACAAAACCAAAAAACCCACGAGGGGGGAAAAAACATAACATAACAGAAAACTGAATAACTTGAACATACCAAGGGATCACAGAGAAGGGAGACGTAGACAGAACAACGTACCGACCAGGACTGAGAACACAAGGGAACTATTTAAAGGGTACAAATGAGGCAGGTGATTAGGGAACACAGGTGGGGCAAATTAAACCAATGACAAGATAACAAGGAGGGTGGGAACTAGACTAGGACGGAAAATAACAAACCACCACATGTGCTGCACAGGACAAGACAGGTATGTGACAATATATATATATATATATATATATATATATATATATATATATATATATATATATATATATATATATATATATATATATATATATATATATATATATATATATATATATATATATATATATATATATATATATTAGTATATGTTCTTAAAAGAAGCCATTTTCTTCTTCAGCTTTTGGTTTTTCGGCCAAGCGCATCCTAAATTTTCGGTTTCGGCCCAAAATTTTCAGTTCCGTGCATCACTAATTAGAACCTTCAACAATTAACTTCTTGAGCTATTTGAGCTAAGCTCGTCTGTTTGATCGGACCACACGGGCCAACCTTTGCTCCCCACATGCATCAATGAGCCTTGGCCGCCCATGACCCTGTCTCCGGTTCACCACTGTTCCTTCCTTGGACCACTTTTGATAGATACTGAACACAATTACAAAGAAATGGCTTTTTTCTTGTAATACGCCATATATATTTTTTTTACAACTTTGAAAAAACATTTTTGCAATTGCAACCAAATGCTAAGAAAAAAAATACTCAGTATTTAGCTTACATTTTCCTTACAAAGAAATAGTTTTTTTTTTTAAAGAGAAAAGATACAAATTATACAGCTAATATTGCAACATGACAGCTAAATAAATTATAAACTCTTCTGTGTTTACGATGGCACATGATGCAAAGTATTACTGACTGGTTAGTCATTTTCAACCCATTAACAAGGCCCAGACCAGTAATTTCAGAATAAGCTATAATAACAACGTAGAAAATGGAATAAGTTGGTTTCCAAACTGTTCATTTGCTAACACTCAGGAAATGCCGTCTATATCATCACCAGAACAAATGCCACCATTTAACTGTCAGTCTAATGGCAGCTATGTGAATTAAGACGGCTTCTGCTCTCCGAGTAGAAGTAAAATTCAATTCAGGTCTCAACCCCTCTCTTCACCCTTCCTCTCAAGGACTGTGTCTAGATGTCCCCTTCTGTTTTAATGTGGGTATATGTGGGCGGGAAAAGAGAAGCTGACAGAAGCAATTCTCTTCCCCTCGCTTCGTTAGGCCACCTAAAGGTCGCCATTAGTCTCCGTGTTCTGCCCCGTAGAAGGCTCAAGGCACGCCGATGGGTAGCGGCAACCTGCAGCCACGGCCAACATCGCGTCTCTGAGTGATTCATACTCTTACACAATCAAACTATAGGGATAATATATTTTTTTTAGTGCTTTCAGGTTAAACTGAGACTTATTGCAGTCTGTCGTCCCATGAGGCAATGGGAGAGAAGGAGGAGTCTGGTAGTGGTGGCATGATGGTACGTCTTCAGCCTTAGATTTGGGTGAATGGGTACAGATCAATCTGCGTTATCGATGGAAATTATAATATTTTTTTAATTGACTGGGTTTGCTAAGGATGCAAAGTCTGGAACCACATTGAAAAAAATGGAATTGATATCTGGAAATAAAATAAATAAAAACAATATTACAGTGTGTGTGTGTGTGTGTGTGCTTGACGCAGAATGTTGAATCTTGGTGTGGAGCTAAATCTACGGAAGCTTGTTTCCTCCACAGAATAAAACATATTGCAACTTATTTTCTCACAATTGCAAGTTTATATCGTGCAATTATGAGTTCTTTTCTCAGAATTGTGTGATATAAACTTGCAGTTGTGAGTTATAAAGTAAAATTGTGTGTGGAAAAAAGACGAAATATAGGCTGATCACGCAATTCTGAGAAAAAAAGTTAAAATTGTGAGATTATATCGCAATTCGGACTTTATAACATGCAATTGGAAGTTTATATCACGTAATTCTGAGAAAAAAAGTGAGATGTAAACTCACAATTGCGAGAAAACAAGTCGCAATTAACTTTTTATTTGTTATTCAGTGGCGGAAACAAGCTTCCATATAAATCTGAATGTTAAAAAGTTCATACTGTCACCTTTTGATATAAACTTTTCTGGAGTTATATGAAATATGAAAACTTAATTTGGTGCAGTTTTATTTGTATTCCAGTTAGTTCTTTTTTCAGTTAGGCATTATAGTTTTTTTAAAAATATCTAACATAGGTTATCACAACCTGGTTAATCATAGGTTATAATATCTACCTTGTTTAATTGAATTTAATTAATTTTTAATTTGATTGAATTTAATTTAATTTAATTAAATTTTAGCTAATGAAATGGTTTTAATTACTTTCATTTTTCATTAAAACCATAACAACACTGAATCAAACTAGTTTATTTTATTTTGAATCAAATGACGACACGCATACTTTTTCAATCACGTCTCCTCTGGTTTATTTGTGACATTTGGAGAATTATTTAGAATATATTCCCACATGTTTACTTTATATTTCTTAGAAAGAATGGTCATTTCTATTAATTTTCCACAGGAAAGTCTGGCTTGAAATGTCAAATGTCAAGCTATGCATATGATATGACATTCACGATAAAGTGATTTCGGGGGTTATTAAAAGTTATGAAATCATTTGAGGTTGTAGGCGGACCAAACTGTCCAATCATATACCTCCAATGTGGATTTTTACTGCGTGTTATCTGTTTTCTTCACTCTTCTAGTGCTTAAAAAAAAAAAGTTTAAAAACCCCAGATATTTTTTTACTTTCATCCTCAGCAAAGCGGTAAAAGGTTAGTTGGCATGCCCAGCGAAAGAAATTCAACTTCCAATCAATTGGAGGGTGACCTTTAGAGAAGGCCCTAATCAGTTTGAACTCCTGTTGTATCGGAGCGACTCTTGGCAGCTACCACCGTCAGTAACTGTCTGCTTTCATCTCGTCCTGTCTCTCTCTCGTGCGCTCTGTCTCTCTCTTTCCTGTGCTTATCTCTGAACAAGGTCATTATGTTTTGCATTAGCTGTCTCAGCTACAGCTGATTGCCAGAAAGAACGATTGATTTTCTCTCTTCTCTCGCTTCAAGGTCTGTAGCACTGTCCAAGATCAAAGTATCATCTATCAGGGGTCGTCCATGTCAGTGTAATGTCAAATTAATGTGACGAAATTGACCCTATAAGTCTAATCTGAGCTAACATATACATGGCCTAGGGAACAGGTGTCAATGAAGGATGCACTGCCATTATTGCAAACAGATACAATATGAGGAGGAGGAGAGGGAGATACTCGCAGAAGAATGAAGGAGAAATCACTCAAAATGGCAGCTGTAGGAAGTCGTGCAACTTTCTGAGGAGATACTTTTCAATGTGATTAATACACGACGGACGATAAAACGACTTTTCTGCATTAAAGGGATCATGAATTGAGAAATCAACTTTCCCTTGAGCTTTTGATGTATAAAAGGCCATGGCAATATAAGAATATCCTGACAGCTGGCTCAGCAAACGCTTGATCTGTGAATGTGCCTCTCTGTGACGTCAGAGTGTGATGAAACACCGCCTTAATCGAAGAAGACGAATGCCTGATTATATAGCCCCGCCCACCGACATGTTATAGATAAATAACATAGGCCTATGTGGAGCTAAACCGGATCGAACATCCAAGCAATAAACATGTTGCATAAGCTTCTTTCAGATATTATGAATGCATGGACAAACTTAATTTTTAATGAATATCCAGCTCAAGTGGGTAAGACATCGCTTTTTTGTTCCTTCATTTCACCACGGATTCGTATGGGGCGCCGTTTGTAAAGCGGCTCACGCTGAAAATAACAGCAACATTTTGACACATTTAGCTTCAAACAATGTTTAAAAAACTGGTATGAATTTTTGGCGGTCACTTTTTTAGCACATTTACAACAATATTTGTCAACTTAGAGATATTTTAAATAGTTAAATATAAATGTTAAATGTTAAATCTAAATGTTAATTGTTAAATCTAAATGTTAAATCTAAATGTTAAATCTAAATGTTAAATCTAAATCTAAATGTTAAATCTAAATGTTAAATCTAAATCTAAATGCTAAATCTTAATGTTAAATCTAAATCTAAACGTTAAATCTAAATCTAAATGCTAAATCTAAATGTTAAATCTAAACGTTAAATCTAAATGTTACATCTAAATCTAAATGTAAAATCTAAATGTTAAATCTAAATGTTAAAACCGGTTATCTGCATTCTGAATTTGCATATTAGTTAAATATTTAGTTTCACCCGAAACATTTAGATTCAACATTTATATTTAGATTTAACATTTAGATTTAACATTTAGATTTAGATTTTGTATTTAGATTTAACATTTAGATTTAACATTTAGATTTTACATTTAGATTTAGATGTAACATTTAGATTTAACGTTTAGATTTAACATTTAGATTTAGCATTTAGATTTAGATTCAACATTTAGATTTAGATTTAGATTTAACATTTAGATTTAGATTTAACATTTAGATTTAGATTTAGCATTTAGATTTAGATTTAACATTTAGATTTAACTATTTAAAATATCTCTAAGTTGATAAATATTGTTGTAAATGTGCTAAAAAAGTGACCGCCAAAAATTCATACCAGTTTTTTAAACATTGTTTGAAGCTAAATGTGTCAAAATGTTGCTGTTATTTTCAGCGTGAGTCGCTTTACAAACGGCGCCCCATAGATTCGTTTGTAAACGAGACTGGATTTGCAGAGAGGATGAGATAACATTAATGAATGAAGAAACACACTAATGTGAGTACATTTTTGTTTATTTATATGTGATAGTATTGCATTGTTATAGATCGTTTGATATCTATTGATTATGTGTACATGTCTAACTTAACATAACATTAGCATGCTGTCACCGGCTGGAGAATCCTTTATTTGAGGTGTTGTTGGTTCATTGTTCTGTGATTCGTGATCAAGCCCAATGTCCCGGGGCTATATGTTTTCCAGACGGGCTACCAAAACGTATCACCGGCCTGCCAACGGGCTATCTTAAATAGTGAAATAACATTCCTTTCTTGATGTGCGTTGTTCACTCTCTTGAATTGATAATTGAAGGAAAAATACAATCGCAGAAGTTTTGATCATGCTGATTTGTCTGACTCTGCAGTGAGGCTTGTGCATGTGCGTGTTAGTGATGCAGCGGTTATATCCACCAATTGGGCGGGCCAAGTAATAACAAATAACATTCCAATTAATTATGGGTGGATGAGAGATAAATCATTGTGTTTGTTTGATAAAGACATTTTGCGAGCCCTGTGGGCAAATAATTCCGGTAGCCGTTTTACCACACGCTTTCCGAAGCTCATTATAATATGCAAAGCTTATCCAGTCATAGCAGTGTGCGTTTACTTCCAAGTCTTCAGTGCTAGCCTAGAAATCTAGACGCACCCTAACGGCAGAAAATGCATTTTGCCGTGAGTGTAGTCAAGCAACTCTCAGTAGACCTGAGAGCTGGAAAAACCAAACTCTGGTCAGGCCAATCACAGCGTGTGTAGAGTTGGTGGGCGGGCTTAACATAATGTCACGGCAGAATTGCGGAGGTTCTGCGTGCTACTCGTAAACAAAGAAGCTGGCGAACAGTGGTCTTTTAAATCAGCTTTGGCCGTGACTCTGGAAGACTTGGAGTTAAGCTTTTCTTTGAGAAAAGAACAGCACTGAAGTCATTCTTAAGAAAAGAAGATATGTCCGATAAGATAAGTTTTGCCTACCGGATATGTCGAAAGTATATCAACTAACGTTAGCTCGGCTTCACCTTCTTTGCTCTGGTTGGTTGTGGCGCTCATGCACTGTAAAAAATGATTTTATGGCTAAGTAAATGAAACAGGAAAAATCATGCATATTTTGCTTATAATAATCTTGTAAATGTGAAAATGATAGAATATTAAGTAAAATCTAAACATGTACTCTATTTTTACTTGTAAATATTACTCATCCAACAGACAAGTAAATATCACTTGTGACTCTCTGGCATATTTACACGAATTAATAAAGTACTTGAAGCTATTTTAAAAAAAATCAAGTAAAATTTACGTCTTCCTGAAGCAAGGAATCTGCGCATGCGCGGAAAGAAAACCCGTGATCATCGAGGGGCTTATCTCCAATCTGCACTGCAATCCAGACCTGTACTCGAGTCTCGACAGGTAAGCAATAAACTGCATTATATTTTCGATTTTTAGATTTAATTTATTCAGTAAATGTAATTTAATTCAATGATTGTGTTGTCATCACCTAATTCTGTACATTTGAAAAGTTTTGAGTGTTCTAAAAGATGAGGTAACTTAGCTTCGTAAAACGTTGGCAATGAACCTTAGTTTTTTTTTTGTTGTCTTCAAGTTTAAGTTACAAAAATACGCCTAAAACACTTTAATAATACTTAACTGTTATCTTTAATATGTGATATTTTGTGTGCATTGGTTCGTTATGGAGGGTAAACATATGTTGCCGCCATGAATTGACAATGTAAGGAGGTTCCCTTTCAGTCGGTCACGTTCGACGTACGTCGGAACTGACCGACGAATTGGGATCTGATCTCAGAGACCAATCTACTTCGAGTGTATTAAAAACGAGCCAATGGAGATTGGCATGCGATCCACGCATTCCACGCACCGCCCCGCAGCGCGGGTATAAATAAGGAAGTGGAATGCTTGATCATTGCTTTCTACTTCGGAGCCGAACAGTGAATGTTTCCTGTTTCTACGAAGAGTGTTTTTGACGAGTCTCGTGAGAGGATCTGCTTCCAGTGCGGGTGTGACAGCGCGTCAGCGAGTGCCGCTTCAGACGGAGATCAGCTGTTGGTTCGCTGGGCGTTTCCTATTTCTGAGTGCACACACAGGCTTGCACCTTTGTACTGTGTGGTGCCGCGGTCATCTCCCTGAGTGCTTCAGCACGTTAAAAGAGCAGTTTCCTTTCTAAAAGAGCAACACGGTTTGACCCTGCGTCTTTTTCAAGATGTCATTCAAACCGTGTGTTTCTGGATGCGGTCGATATCTGTCCCCAGCTGACGGTCACGTTCGTTGTCTCACGTGTTTGGGCGTTCAGCACGCTGAGGCTGCGTTCGTGAATGACTCATGTTCCCATTGCGGGAACATGACCATCGCAGTTTTACGGTCCAGACTCCATTACCTCGAAAGAGGCGGAGCACCATTGCGCATCCCCCGATCTAGTGGTCCTCCCGCTGCAAAGCAGAGGGCTGCTACTTTGGCTGATGGCCTTGGTGGGGACCTGAGGGTTACTGTGAGGGCTTCCCCGACGGGTCAAACGGCTCCTCGGGCCCCTCCCCCCTCCGCTGCGCCGGTGGAGCTTCCAGAAGAGCGCGCTGGCCTCCCCCGGGAGGTCCCAGGCGTTTCTTTTGGGGCTCCGGCTGAGGACATGCTGTCGATTGCAGCATCGGGGGACGAGCTAATGGGCTCTGAGGATGAAGATTCGGCTGCGCTGCCCCCTTCGGGTGTGACAGCGTTGCCCGAGTCCGACCCAGAGCTTACGGCTATGCTTTCCCGGGCCGCCGCGAGTGTCGGGCTCGAGTGGAACCCTCCACCGTGTCCCGAACCCTCGCGGTTGGACGATTGGTTTCTCGGGACGGCCCGTGCTGGTTCTCAGCGCCCCGCCCCGGTTCCTTTCTTCCCGGAAGTGCATCAGGAGATCACGAAATCGTGGGTAGCGCCTTACAACGCTCGCTCACGGTCGACTGACTCCTCCGTCCTCACTACTCTCGATGGTGGTGCGGCTAAGGGCTACGTGGGAATCCCCTCAGTCGAGCGGTCTGTGGCGATGCAACTGTGTCCCAAGACCGCTGCGGACTGGCGGGGTGCCCCGCGTCTCCCCTCCCGGGCGTGTAAGTTCTCGTCCGGTCTCACGGGCAGGGCTTACACCGCCTGCGGGGAAGCCGCATCATCTCTGCATGCTATGGCGCTCCTGCAGGTCCACCAGGCCAAGGCGCTAAAGCAATTGCACGAGGGTAGTTCCGACCAGGGTGTTATGCAGGAACTGCGTGCGGCGACTGACCTCGCTCTCCGGGCGACGAAAGTCACTGCACGCTCCCTGGGTCGGGCGATGTCCACACTAGTGGTCCAGGAACGCCACCTGTGGCTGAACCTGGCAGACATGCGTGATTCCGACAAGGTCCGGTTTCTCAACGCCCCTGTCTGTCAGGCCGGCCTCTTCGGCGACGCCATCGAGAGCTTCGCCCAGCAGTTCTCGGTGGCCCAGAAGCAGACGGAGGCCATCAAAAACATCCTGCCCCGACGACCCGCTGCTGCCTCCACCCAGTCGTCGTCGGCAGCACCTCCGCCTGCTCGTCGCCGAGGGCGTCCCCCTGCGTCCGCCTCCGCCCCTGCGAAACCCAAGCAGCAGCCTCCACCGGGAAAGCAGGGTGCCGGACGTAAGGGAGGCGCCCAACCCGCTCAGGGCTCCGCTAAACCAGCCGGCAAGCGCAAGGGGAAGCGGCCCTGAGACGGGCAGCCCAGGGAAGACGGGAGCTGCTCTGAGGGAGATGATGTCCGCATCTTTCTCCCACCCCCCGGAGGAGGACCGGGGGGCCCCGACTGGTGTTACATCTCTGCCGCTGGCTCTCCGGAGTCCAGCGGCACCCACATTCTCAATAAAAGAGCAGTTTCTATTTTCCCTGGGCCCCAAGAGGGCCAGGTTGGCAGTGCGCGACGCCCCCGGGCCTTGCCACTCCTTTCCTCCCCTCTCCCCCTCGCCAGGGGGCAGCAGTGTGGGCACCGAGAACGCCCCCGGGCCTTCTCACCCACACTCTGCCCCGCCCTGGAATATTCGGACAACACTCCGGGCCGCCTCCGGGCCTCCCGAGTCGGGTCCGTCCATTCCACTTCGCTGCCCCACCCCGGGTACGTCTGTGGTGCCGTTGGTCCCGCTTGTACGGTCTCTGGGGGCTTGGCTTCAGCTCCCCAGGCCGTCTCGCTGGCTCATCCGTACCATCAGACTCGGCTACGCGATTCAGTTCGCTCGCCGGCCTCCCAAGTACAAGGGCATCCTCTTCACCTCAGTGCGGAGCAGCGATGCCCAGGTCTTGCGGTCAGAGATCGATGTCCTGCTGGCGAAGGACGCGATCGAGCCGGTTCCTCCAGCCGATATGAAGGCGGGGTTCTACAGCCCCTACTTCATTGTACCCAAGAAAGGGGGTGGGTTACGGCCAATCTTGGACCTGCGTATCCTGAATCGGGCCCTGCACAAGCTCCCGTTCCGGATGCTAACGCAGAAACGCATTTTCGAATGCATCCGTCCCCAAGATTGGTTTGCAGCGATCGACCTGAAGGACGCGTACTTTCATGTCTCTATCCTTCCTCGACACAGACCGTTCCTACGTTTTGCGTTCGAGGGGAAGGCATATCAGTACAAAGTCTTGCCCTTCGGGCTGTCCCTGTCGCCTCGCGTCTTCACGAAAGTCGCAGAGGCAGCCATTGTTCCGCTCAGAGAACGCGGCGTTCGCGTCCTCAACTATCTCGACGACTGGCTTATACTCGCCCAGTCTCGGGAGCAGTTGTGCGAACACAGGGACATGGTGCTCAGTCACCTCAGCCTGTTGGGCCTTCGGGTCAACCGAGAGAAGAGCAAACTCTGTCCCGCACAGAGGATCTCTTATCTCGGTATGGAGCTGGATTCGGTCAGCCAGACTGCGCGCCTCACGGAAGAGCGGGTCCGGTCAGTGTTGAACTGCTTGAATTCGTTCAAGAACAGGACGGCGGTCCCACTGAAATTTTTTCAGAGGCTCCTGGGGCATATGGCATCTGCAGCCGCGGTAACGCCGCTCGGATTGCTTCATATGAGACCGCTTCAACACTGGCTCCATGGCCGAGTCCCGAGGTGGGCGTGGCAGAGCGGCCAGTACCGGGTCCCAGTGACTCCTTACTGCCGCCAAACTTTCAGCCCATGGTCCGACGCTTCGTTTCTCCGGGCCGGGGTGCCCTTAGAACAAGTGTCCAGGCATGCTGTGCTCTTCACGGATGCCTCCTCCACGGGCTGGGGGGCCACGTACAACGGGCATGCAGTTTCAGGTCTGTGGACGGGACCTCAATTGCATTGGCATATCAATTGCCTCGAGTTGTTAGCGGTACACTTGGCACTGCGCCGCCTCAAGGGGCCGCTACGTGGCAAGCATGTACTGGTCCGTACGGACAACATTGCGGCCGTTGCGTACATCAACCGTCAGGGTGGTCTACGCTCCCGTTGCATGTTCCAACTCGCCCGCCACCTCCTCCTTTGGAGTCAGAAGCATCTGAGGTCGCTTCGTGCCATTCACATCCCAGGTGCGCTGAACCAGACAGCCGACGAGCTCTCTCGCCAGTCGACACCTCCGGGGGAGTGGCGACTCCATCCCCAGGCGGTCCAGCTGATATGGGACCTCTTCGGAGCCGCACAGGTAGACCTGTTTGCCTCTCCGGACTCGACCCATTGCCAGTGGTACTATTCCCTGTCCGGGGGCACCCTCGGCACGGATGCACTGGCGCACAGCTGGCCCCGGGACCTGCGCAAATATGCGTTTCCCCCAGTGAGCCTTCTTGCACAGACCCTGTGCAAGGTCAGGGAGGACGAGGAGCAGGTCTTGTTAGTTGCGCCCTACTGGCCCAACCGGACCTGGTTCCCAGAACTAACTCTCCTCGCGACAGCCCCTCCTTGGCCGATCCCCCTGAGGAGGGACCTTCTTTCTCAGGGACGGGGCACTCTATGGCACCCGCGTCCAGACCTCTGGAAACTCCATGTCTGGTCCCTGGACGGGACGCGGAGGTTCTAGGTGGTCTACCACAGGCAGTGGTAGACACCATCTCTTCTGCTAGAGCCCTCTCTACGAGGCGCCTCTACGCTTTGAAGTGGAACCTGTTCGTTGAATGGTGCTCTTCCCACCGGGAAGACCCCCGAAGGTGTTCGATTAGTGTCGTGCTTTCTTTCCTGCAAGATGGGCTGGAGCGAAGGCTGTCTCCCTCCACCCTCAAAGTGTACGTCGCAGCAATAGCGGCGTATCACGACGCAGTCGAAGGTAAGTCCGTAGGAAAGCACGACTTAATCGTCAGGTTCCTCAGAGGTGCGAGGAGGCTAAATCCTCCTCGTCCAAACTCGTTACCCTCTTGGGACTTAGCTCTAGTGCTCAGAGCACTTCAGAGCCCTCCCTTTGAGCCTTTGCAGTCTGTGGAGCTTAAAATCCTGTCAATGAAGACAGTGCTTCTGACGGCATTGGCCTCCATCAAGAGGGTAGGGGACCTGCATGCACTTTCGGTCAACGAATCGTGCCTAGAATTCGGGCCGGCCAACTCTCACGTTGTCCTGAGACCCCGGCCTGGATACGTGCCCAAGGTTCCTACCACTCCCTTCCGGGACCAGGTAGTGAACCTGCAAGCGCTGCCTTCGGAGGAGGCAGACCCAGCCCAGGCTTTGTTATGTCCCGTCCGCGCTCTCCGCGCTTACGTCGACCGGACTCAAAGCTTTCGGACCTCAGAGCAACTCTTCGTCTGTTACGGAGGCCAGCAGAAGGGAAAGGCTGTCTCCAAGCAGAGGTTGGCCCACTGGATAGTGGATGCTATCGTCTTGGCTTACCAGTCCCAAGACGTGCCTTGCCCGTTCGGGTTGCGAGCTCACTCAACAAGGAGTGTTGCTTCTTCCTGGGCGCTGGCTCAAGGCGCCTCGCTGACAGATATATGTAGAGCTGCGGGCTGGGCGACACCTAACACGTTCGCTAGATTCTATAGCCTCCGTGTAGAGCCGGTATCTTCCCGCATCCTCGCCCCCAGTGGCCAGTAGCGCTAAGTGCCCGTTCTAAGTGTCGGCTTGCAACGCCACTCCCGCCCTTTGGGCCGGATACGTGCGTCTATTTTTCTCCAGTTGTGTTCCCCGGAAACGGCTAACCCTGTCGAGCTCCTCCGTCACCCCTGCGGTGCCAGACGTTGCGGCCGTCTGACGCCAGGCCTGCACCCGTATGCTTGTGAAACGTGTGTGTAGGCTGGGTTCCATATGTAGCGGTCCCCTCACGGCTACCCCATATGTGTATTCTTCCACGGTACCAGCTACCCTACTCGGCTAGCCCCGTGTCTTTCCCTTGACAGAGCCCGCTCTGTCGTCTCTGGGCGTGTTCTTTCCCCCCTGGGACCAGGCTGGAACCACCCCAGAGACTGCCATATGTTGCACTACCCTGCCAGGTTAGTCCTTATGTGTATTCTGCCACCTAGCCTTCTACTGAAGGACGTGGCTCCGCAGCGTACCATCTCCCGAGACGGGCACGCTTTCCCAGCGTTATCCAATAGTCACACTGAGTGGGTCTTGCAGAAACAGCAGTGACTGACCTCCCTGCTTGGAGCCCTGACTTCCGTACCATCTAAGACGGTCCAGTGCGCTCAAGCAGGACGCTGGAAGGGCCAGCGCCCTGGCGTTTTGGTAGGGATCCCAATTCGTCGGTCAGTTCCGACGTACGTCGAACGTGACCGACTGAAAGGGAACGTCTCGGTTACGTATGTAACCCTCGTTCCCTGAAGGAGGGAACGGAGACGTACGTCCCGTCGCCAGGTGCTGTGCTTCCGCTAGGGGGCCGAGTCACTAGTTCGGCTCCTCAGCAGAAAAAAGCAATGATCAAGCATTCCACTTCCTTATTTATACCCGCGCTGCGGGGCGGTGCGTGGAATGCGTGGATCGCATGCCAATCTCCATTGGCTCGTTTTTAATACACTCGAAGTAGATTGGTCTCTGAGATCAGATCCCAATTCGTCGGTCAGTTCCGACGTACGTCTCCGTTCCCTCCTTCAGGGAACGAGGGTTACATACGTAACCGAGACGTTTTTGTTCCCTCGTTTTAAGAAATGCACGATTCATTCCCCCATCCCCTAATTAATGTACTAAATTGTGCATGCATAGTGTTTAAAAACAGTTCTCTTCTTTTAATAAATCGTGGCCACTTTGTAAATTACAATAACTATTTAAATCAAAACGCTTGAACACATAAGTACAATTTGGACACAGTTTAGTAAATCGAGGGAACAAATTCTAAATTCGTGGTCAGGAGCATTAATGTGAGGAAATGGCGACGAGAACTTCGTACAGTCATGCAGGATTTTTTTGTATATGTCTTATCTGATTTGGTACGTTAGATATGACGTTTCGTTGTTGAGTTCTTTTGATCACTTTTTTTTAAACACGCTTTGCGTGATCTCATTATGGGCGACAGGCTAAACAGTTAAAATAATAATAATAAAATATAAATGTAAAACTCACAGATGCCCCCCAGGGTTTTTTATTTATTTATTTTTATGTTAGAGACGTTTCAGCAGTGTTTCAAATAGTTTTAATTTCGTCAGACGAGACGAGACGAAATATGTTCGTCAACGACCTTTTTTCCATGACTGACGAGACTGTACCAATGTCCAAAAACGCATTATTATTGATGAAAAAAGACGAGACTATACATTGAATAGACAACAGCTTCACTATACAGCTAAACAGTGTCAGTACAGCATAGTGTGCATTGATTATTACGTCAACCACATTTACAGTATAGTTTTATTATGGAGAGTGATTGAGATGACACCATGTTAACATTAGTCACACTCACTCATACTCATCAAATGTGACCATACACCTGCATTATTTTTCAATTAAATGTTATATATTGTAGTTCCATAATATTTATTGAACATTTCGTGGAGATCTTTTGGTAGTAAAAACTATTTGTGCAATAATTATGGTCCAGCACTTAACATATTTTTCTTATAATATTTTTTTTATTATTTATATTACTATTAGTGTGGTGATTAAGGTTAAAATAGAGAATACCAATGCAATGAGGCAAATTTAGAGTCATTTTGTGGCTGGAAATATAATATAATATTTCTTTAAATAGGAAATTTTAAAACAATAATTTACATCCTAATATGTTTAATGATACTTATATAAGCACACACAAGTGAATATTAATGGATGCAAGTTAATATAATTTAACCCAAGAAGTTTAAAATAGTGCTTAAAAAGGCAAACTTATTTTTCCTTATATGTACAGTAGGCAATATATGAATTGATACTGATCGATACTGATTGAAGTAGCTGTATGAACCAGTTAAACATTCTGTTATGTATATTTGTGTATTGACTGTTATAATTTTGTGTATCATCATTAACAAATGCCACTCGACCACATCCATTCCTCCACACACATTGTCTTCTATCTGTCCATCCATCTTTATGTCTATTTTGGTTTCTGAAACCATTTAAACATCTTTTTAAAAATGTTAATTTTCATACTATTTTAAAATTTTCAGAAAAGGTTGAAAGTGACTGTTCTGTTTTTTTTTAGTATTGATTATTAGAAATAAATCTCTTCCCAGGGACACACTGTTGAGAAAAGACGAGATGTTGTGATCCGCAGTCTCATTGACTATCTTGGAGAAGTGGAGGAGAATCTTTTCAAAGACTGCAATGTAAGTCCCAGACATGTTATGCTAAACATTTATATGTAATCTGCCACACAAGACATTTAAAGCATTAGCAAATGAAAAATTCATATTTATAGGGATAGTACATCCAAAAAATACAGTAAATATTTACAGTTAAAACCTTTGCCCTCAAGTTTGTGACATGGGGTCAGTGTCAGTGTCTGGTCGCCTTACCTTTTGATTTTCAATTTTTAATGAAGTATGTTATGGCTTCTTAAAGGGTTATTTCACCACAAAATTAAAATTCTGTAAGTAATTACTTACCCCCTATGTCACTGAAACCTGTAAGACTTTTGTTCATCTTCAGAAACACAAATGAAGAACTTTTTGATGACAGAATGATGTCAGATTTCCTACCATAGACTGCCTTCGCAACTGAAACTTTGAAGCTTCTAAAAGTTCATAAAGACATCGTAAAACTAATCCATATGAATCAAGCAGTTTAGTCCAGATTCTCTGAACAGACTCCATTGCTTTAAATAATTAAAGGACAGATTTAATTTAGGCTTTTAATCGCATGTAAACATTGATCAGCGCACATAAGCAGAACCTCAACCAAACCTGAATGATGCACAAGAAAAAACCTCTTCTTGGAAGCTCAAACGTGCTGGGTAACCAATGAGGTTCATTCTTGTGTATTACACAGTATGTTGGAGCTTCCGGAAGAGTTTTTTTTTTGTGTGTCATTTCCGTTTGGTTGAGCTTCTGCTTATGTGCGCTGATTAATGTTTCTATGCAATTAAAAGCCTAAATTAAATCTGTTCATCATTTAAAGCGATCAAGTCTATTCAGAAAATTTGGACTAAACTGCTTGATTTATATGGATTAGTTTTCAGTTGTCAATTTCAGCTGCGAAGTTAGTCTATGGAAGGAAATCTGACAGCATTCTTTCATCAATATCAATATCTGAAGATGAACAAAAGTCTTACAGGTTTCAACGAGTTAGTCAGGGTGAGTAATTAATGACAGAATTTTAATTTTGTGATAAACTATCTACGGTGGCTCAGTAGTGCAGCCAAAGTAAATTAAACCACAACACAAAGAAATCGTCACAACACAACAAAATCTCCACAACACAACGGAAACAAGCCACAACACAATGAAATCTCCACAACACAACGAAATCGCCACAACACAACGGAAACAAGCCACAACACAACGAAATCGCCACAACACAACGAAATCGCCACAACACAGCGGAAACAAGCCACAACACAACGGAAACAAGTCACAACACAAAGAAATCGCCACAACACAACGGAAACAAGCCACAACACAACGAAATCTCCACAACACAACGAAATCGCCACAACACAGCGGAAACAAGCCACAACACAACGGAAACAAGTCACAACACAAAGAAATCGCCACAACACAGCGGAAACAAGCCACAACACAACGAAATCGCCACAACACAACGAAATCGCCACAACACAGCGGAAACAAACCACAACACAACGGAAACAAGTCACAACACAAAGAAATCGCCACAACACAACGGAAACAAGCCACAACACAACGAAATCTCCACCACACAATGGAAACAAGCCACAACACAACGAAATCTCCACAACACAACGGAAACAAGCCACAACACAACGAAATCGCCACAACACAGCGGAAACAAGCCACAACACAACGAAATCACCACAACACAAAGAAATCGCCACAACACAGCGGAAACAAGCAACAACACAACGAAATAGCCACAACACAACGAAATCGCCACAACACAGCGGAAACAAGCCACAACACAGCGGAAACAAGCCACAACACAACGAAATCGCCACAACACAAAGAAATCGCCACAACACAACGGAAACAAGCCACAACACAACGAAATAGCCACAACACAACGAAATCGCCACAACACAGCAGAAACAAGCCACAACACAGCGGAAACAAGCCACAACACAACGAAATCTCCACAACACAACGGAAACAAGCCACAACACAACGAAATAGCCACAACACAACGAAATCGCCACAACACAGCGGAAACAAGCCACAACACAGCGGAAACAAGCCACAACACAACGAAATCGCCACAACACAAAGAAATCGCCACAACACAACGGAAACAAGCCACAACACAATGAAATCGCCACAACACAACGGAAACAAGCCACAACACAACGAAATAGCCACAACACAACGAAATCGCCACAACACAGCGGAAACAAGCCACAACACAATGAAATCGCCACAACACAATGGAAACAAGCCACAACACAACGAAATAGCCACAACACAACGAAATCGCTACAACACAGCGGAAACAAGCCACAACACAAAGAAATCGCCACAACACAACGGAAACAAGCCACAACACAATGAAATCGCCACAACACAACGGAAACAAGCCACAACACAACAAAATACCCACAACACAACGAAATCGCCACAACACAGCGGAAACAAGCCACAACACAGCGGAAATGCTGCCGACCACGAGGGGGCTCTAGGAGTGCATTAAAGTTAGTTTTCCTTGCCATTGTTCTATAGATTGGCCAGTCTTACAAAGATATAAACACTACGATCACTTTTAAGTGTGTAACCATTGTATATCGACATGAAATATCAATTCAAAATCACCTACATGCATTATAGCTGCATATTTATACTCGAAAATGCTTTTACACAGCGCTTGAGGCCTAAGGGAATGTCTGCCAATTCCACCATGCAGTTGAAACATATAATTTGTATGAATTAAAATAACTTTTAACATTTAAAAACAGACATGTTAAAATTCCACAGCTTTTTTTGTATTCAAAAAAACTGACTCAATAATGCACAACATTGGAACATTTAACAAAAAGTCATTTTAATTCATAAAATTATACGTTTCAACCACTTGGTGGAATTGGCGGACGTTCCCTTGGGCATCAAGCGTTGTGACAGCGTGTAAAAACATTCACGAGTATAAATATGCAGCTATAGGTGATTTTGAATTTATATTTCATGTCGATATACAATGGTTACACACTTAAAAGTGATCGTAGTGTTTATATCTTTGTAAGACTGGCCAATCTATAGAACAATGGCAAGGAAAACGAACTTTAATGCACTCCTAGAGCCCCCTCGTGGTCTGGAGCATTTCCGTTGTGTTGTGGCAATTTCGTTGTGTTGTGTCTTGTTTCCGTTGTGGCGATTTTGTTGTGTTGTGGCTTCTTTCCGTTGTGTTGTGGCGATTTCGTTGTGTTGTGTCTTGTTTCCGTTGTGTTGTGTCTTGTTTCCGTTGTGGCGATTTTGTTGTGTTGTGGCTTCTTTCCGTTGTGTTGTGGCGATTTCGTTGTGTTGTGGTTTAATTTAGTACGGCTGCACTACTGGGCCACCGTAACTATCCCTTTAAGTAAAAATGTATTTCTCAATTTCCGAATAACTAATTTCCCAATCACTGTATCCCAGTTATTCTCATATTGGTGACATAAGACCGCAAAGCCTTGTAGGCTGCTTCAGTCTATCATGTGGAAAGATGTACAATTGTCCTGACCATTTTTTTTTAAACGTTATTAACATTTAAAATTTGCGTTCCCCCCTTTTCTTCGTGGATTGCATTAGGATGGCAATCAAGAAGACTTCATGGAAGAAGTGATGGTGATTCTTGTTCATTCAAACGGAGATGGCGAGCCAGTGATGTCCATTGTGCTGGAAGGAACAAAGGTCCTAACTAAATGTGAAAACACCAGCAAAGCTTGTGCTCTTCTAATGGGATTAATCTATTCTCTCAATCTGCAGTATCCCTCAACACTAAAATACACATTTGAGGTCTTCCAGAAACTTTTTATGGATCTCGATGGACTGAAGCTCTCTCCAAAAGTTTGCTCATTGAAAAACAAGCTTCTTATGTAATACTTTTCCATACTGTGGATGTTCTTCTGCATTTATCTGCTTGTCGACTCGCTTGTGACGGAAGAACTGAACCATTGAGAAAACAGCATTGAGTGTACCCCCTGTGACATATGTTCATTGTGTGTTAACAAAGTTTTGAATTTAAAAGGCTTTCAAAGGCCTCTCTGAGTTTCCTTTTTGAGGTAGTGGGTGGGGGCTTGATTAATACTAAGAAGTAATTTGACTGATTTGACATGGTTTCATTCAAAAGCAATTACCTTGTTGACTTGCTGTATCTTTGTTTTTTGTGGAGAACCTGTACCCTGTAACATCCAGTACAAATTTCTGAATTTGTATTGCAGGTTTTGTTTCGGTGTTTAGATTTAAAGACTTTTAAAAAAAAAAATGACGTTTTTTTTAATTAAGGAGCTAACTTAAACCTTAGTGAAGCATTACATCTGTAAATGCTTGTTATTTGTTGTTAATAAATTACTCTTAATTGCACATTGTCACAGTATTATTGTCACATTATAATAGCAACATTTCATTTCATTTAAAATAATTACCAGCACTGCATAAACAAGTAAAATGTATTAAAAAAAATTAGTGATTTAATATAAAATAATTACCAGCACTGCATAAAACAAGTAAAATGTATTAAAAAAATTAGTGATTTAATATAAAATAATTACCAGCACTGCATAAAACAAGTAAAATGTATTAAAAAAATTAGTGATTTAATATAAAATAATTACCAGCACTGCATAAAACAAGTAAAATGTATTAAAAAAATTAGTGATTTAATATAAAATAATTACCAGCACTGCATAAAACAAGTAAAATGTATTAAAAAAATTAGTGATTTAATATAAAATAATTACCAGCACTGCATAAAACAAGTAAAATGTATTAAAAAAATTAGTGATTTAATATAAAATAATTACCAGCACTGCATAAAACAAGTAAAATGTATTAAAAAAATTAGTGATTTAATATAAAATAATTACCAGCACTGCATAAAACAAGTAAAGTGCATTTAAAAGAGCAAATTGTTTTACTTAATTATCTTAATTACATCAAATTTGTAAGTAAAAATTACTCAATACAATTCAACAGGCCAAGTTATATGTACTTATTCACTTTTTTAATTTTACTCAGCTTAATTGAGTAAATTTACTTAATTTCCTTACGTGTGAAATTTACTTGATAAAAATTCGTGCAAAAACTTGCAAAATAAAAATTTAGTAAATTCTACTTATTGTTTTTTTCAGTGTGGCGCTATCCAATTGCGTGCAGATGGAATTCGAAAGACAACCGTTTATCCCGCCCCCTCGGATTGAGTCCTGTCAATGGTGAGTTTCCAGACCCAACATCTTGATGTGGGTCTGGTTTGTCAGGCTACTTCAGTGCGGCACACCCATTAAAACTGAGCGTTCCATGAGAGAGGCTTAAAACCAGGGTAGAAAATAGCCTATTACTTATTCATTATGATGTTTTTGAATGTAAAAACCATACCAACATCATAAGTTTACCTCAGACAACAGTATAAAAAGCCAGTTCATGACCCCTTTAAAAGAGAGACTCAAGCCACACCATGATGAATTTTACATTGACGTTCAACCAAAAACATAAACAAATAAAATCATCTATATTTATTTGATAAAATATGCATGTTCATATACATGTCAATGTACAATATCATTATTCTTCCATTTTATAAAATAAAATTTGTATGGTGCCTGCTGCTGCTGCAAAAAAGAACCCATTAAAACAAGCTAAAAGAAAACAGAACAAAAACCTTTTCTGCAAATCACCAAAGCTTTCCTGAAAAGGTCAAAGCCTGTTCTGTTGGTCTCAACACATTTTCGAGATCAATGCTCCACTCTCCTTGTTTCTTCAAAGGCGTTTTGTTCAAACAAGGTTTCATATTTAGAGTCATGCCTGTTTAATGCAAAAAAGCTACAGGACTGAATGTTACATTTAGCTTTCAAATACACAAAACAGTCTATGATCGAATGTATAAGAGCTACAACTATTTTTAAAAACTAAGACCCACAATGCTAAGATTCATTGTGTAAAATGAGCCTTGTCCTAAGAAGCCGACTGGAGAAGGGAAGCTGGTGATATGCACTAAGATAAAACGGTAGGGGAAAATGTAATTTATTTCTATTCCAATTCATTTTTAACGAGTCTATTACTTACTCCGGGGGCCCCTGGGGCCCCATGAGTTGAAGTGTTGTGCATTTTTTAAAATAGAGCTGTGATTGTTTTGCCATGTTTTTTTTTTTTTTTCACAAGCCACGGGTCAGCGGTCGACTGTAATCTCCTTTTTCTCCCAAGGACAATTTGGAGAGATATCATGAATAAAAATTATCATAATAATATGACACAAAAGAACCTAGAGCCGCTATGAATATTATTAAGTTCATATCTGAATCGGTTTGTGTCAAAATTATGGCATGATCTGAGCAAGAAGGTGGAGCTTTAAGCCCAACTATATTTTTGGCGCCTTCAATTAAAATGTTATCCAAGCATACACAGAAACTGTCACACACAAACATGTACACACTCTAAAAATAAGTTTGGATGGCCTTTTATTGGCAGACTTGGGTACTTTTGTACTTTGCCTTTAGTGCCGCTCGAAGCCTGAAGCACAAACATGAGTACCAGAATAGTGCCTCGCACTATAAAGTACTGTTTAAGTTTAAATGACAAACACATTCTATCTCAAAAAACACAGGCCTGATGCAGGGATGAATACCAATTAGCCTCTTTGCAGAAGTGAGAAGCTAAGTTACTCTTTCCCTGAGAAAACGCTTCCCTGCCTTTGACAAGTTTTTACTGCTTTCCGTGTTCACACTGTAATACGCTAGGGGGCACTATTAACCATTATTAACGTTACTGTATTATGAAGTAGAGTAGGACCGAGTGTTGTGGGATATGAACAAGGCCGCTGGAGCGATTGTTAATCAGATGAATGCAACACACGCCTCGCGAGCAGCAGGACTTTTATTATGCCACAGTCGCCGGCGCCATTTCCGCTTTTCCAGTCATGAGTATGAGGTAACGCAGCTCTGTTTATCATATTAGATACATTTGAGTGTGTTGAAAAGGAAGTGATGACGTTACGCTGTGCGTTCGCTCAGCGGCTGCTGTGATACTTTTCAATAGGGGCTGGCTGCAGACTACAGGGCGAGTGGAGCTCCACTCAAGAGCGGAAATACGTCACCTCCACTAGTGGAGCGCCCGAGCGTATATACGTCACCCACCCGTCACGCATAACAAGGGAGTAGTTGAAATAATCGTATCAAACCCCTGGAGTATATTGTTATTTATTTATTTATTTATTTATATGGAAAATACATTCATAAGTAAAAAATTGCAAACGGTATTCCATCCTACACCCACTTTGAAATTGAATTAAACTCGCTTTTTAAATTACATAAAGAATAAGAAAACCCTAAGATTTGAACACAATCTATGCATTTAAATCCGTCCTTGTAATTGTTTTTATGTTATTGTATTAATACAGCTATGTCCCAGCAATTTATGATTTGATTACATTACAATTATTATTTTCTGTATGCATTTTAATTGTTTATGTTTCTATATGTATTCCCTTAAGTTTGTTATTCAAGCATTAATACAGAAATAAATAAAATCGTATCAAAGCAGTATACTAAGAAATAAATAGAAAATGTAAATTATTTATTAAAGTTAAATAAATATTACATTTATTAAAAATAACTTGAAATAATCATATCGAAGTGGTATACTTAGCTTTTACGGTTTATGACATGAAAAATTAGCAGTAGGTTTAAAATCTGCATTTTGAGGGCCTCTGCCTTTTGTTTGTTTCTTGACCATACAGTTCAACTACCAATGTAACATTCCATACATTTTAGAAAGTAAACATTATGTTTGTTATATTTAGCAGTGAACATTAAATAAATTAGTTTATATTAAGATATGAATAAAAATAATTTAGGACTTAATCAAAATTTTGTATTTAAAGCAAAACAACAACATATGCAAATCAAACATAGCTAAATAATGAAGACCAATTTCCACAATTTAAAAGTTTTAATTTTGAGTTAAAAAAATGAAAATAAAACAAAAAACACATCTTAAACTATGTTGACAACACACATTAACTTCAAGTGACCAACACGCACACACGCACACACACACACACACACACTTCATGGTTCAAGACCTCCATCCTCTATAAAGCAATCCCAGCTACAGTAGCCAGGGTGGTCATCTGAGGAGTAAAACCCCAAAAGCAGTCCCCCTTGTCCATTTCCCTGGTAGCCAGCCCCACAGTCTTTGTAAAGCTGGCTGCACTGTAGGCGGCTGCATCTAGAGATGGTGTACGGCTTTCTGAAACTTTGATAGTAAAGTAAAGTTCATATTCAGTAAAGTTGGCAGCATATTCACAGATTTGCATTTCCTGGATAAATAACTTAAGCTAAAAGAGTTTACGACATTACAGTTTTTCTCGATTGCTAAGACACATTTCTTGAAAGCTGCTCTCCTTTTCTCTAAACTGTGAACACAAAACCCAATTTTCAAGCTACATTCACAAAACCTCAGACTCTTCTTTCAAAACCAAACTTTCACCTCAAAACAGTTCAATCTGTGCTCAAAACTGAACTATGTTGTCAAATCGTGCCCCGCGTCAATCAAAATTAAAAACACTATTGAACAGTCACTAAACACTACGTAGAAAAATAGAAAACACAATGCTCAGGACATGAAGCTGGAGAAATAAATGTTTATTGTTCACTGTAGGCTAAATGCATGTTGCAAAACAAACAAAAAACCTGTTCATTTAGCACTTGTACAAAAAGACAAAACATAAATCTTATGCATTTGCCACTTGTGTACAGTATGTGAAAATAAAGTACAAAAATATACATGGAATACTTGGCCTACGAACAGTTAGACCAACCCTCCAATACAATACTACAGTATATTGGTACAGTGATGTACTGAAACATATATTTACTTACAGTATACTGTGGTACAGTATATAGTATGTCATACAATAATTGCTGTCAACATTTACATACTGTACTATAATGTCAAAAAAAGGTAATTACCTGTTCTCTTCTCTAAATCTTCGGATTATGGTGGACACAGTGAATCTACTGATGTTTGGTTGTACCCTTTGTCCAGCCTCCCTCATGCTCATACCATGGACAAGAACATGGTCAATTACAGTAGCTCTGATTTCATCAGGAATTACTGTTCTTTGTCTTCGCTGATCACCTCGACCACCTTGACCTCCTCTCACACGAACTCTTCCTCTCAGATTTCTATCCATTGTAGGGCCTCACAAACCAGTGCTCTCTGAACTGGCTTACTGTATATGTTCCCTCACATCATTAGCCACAAGTGTGATCAATTTTGAGTTGTTGTGTTCAAGTGGTGACATCTGTGCTTTAATTGTGTTTGACTTTTGTCACCTGTGCTCACCATTTTGCAGCACGGGTGCATCACAATGAAAATGTGTTGGCAAGTTGTGTCTAAACAGGTGAAAAGTGCTTATGGTTTTGCCAAAAGAGTGATTGATTCAATCAGTGGGTTCAGGCAACTGAGCATTTGGTTCAGACAATAGGGTTTAGTGTTTTAGCAATTGAGAAAAACTGTAATATCAATCGTAATGACGTAGACAAGCAGCTACAACAAACAAGCTTTCCTCCGCAGTGGGCACAATACATTGATCTCTATGTGCAGCCGGCTGAGAGACAGATCCGAAGGTCTGCAAAGTACAAAACCTGAAAAGTGTTACCACAAAACAGTTAATATGTTCAGTGTTACACACTGTAGAGACACCAGTGCTATCCTATTGGTTATACTACAACACTTATTTTGGAAAAATGTATTTTTGTATAATTTTAATAATTTTATTATTAAAAATAATCAAGAACTTCACTGTTATTAAAATATATATTCAATAACTTCCCTGTAATACACACAGCCAAATTCAGTTCACACATTACTGCTCATCTGCTGGTTATACTACAACATTTAGTGTGGAAAAAACATGTAACAGTGAAGTTACTTAATATTTTTCATAATAATTTTTCTTTTTTTTTTAAATCATAAAATATAGGCAAAAAGATATTCATCCAAAATAAGTGTTGTAGTAAGTAGGCCTATAACCAACAGAGCAATGACGTATGAACTGAATTTGGCAATAATTCAGTGCGTTACAGTTAAGTTATTGAAGATATTTTTCATAATAGTGAAATTATTGAATTTCAATCTCGTCAGAAATAAATAAATCCATCGTATTTATTCTTCCTTTTGTGCGTAATTTCACGCAAGCCCTATGCGTTTTGCTTGCATTGCACATTACGACATCAGAATGTCGCGGTGCTGAGGTAAAATACCTGAGGTAAAGTTTGAAGATCTCACAAGAACGCCCCCTTGTTCCTCCTTTATATTAGTTAAAGTGGAGGTGGCGTATTTCCTGTTCGAGAGTGGAGCTCCACTCGCCCACAGTCTGCAGCCAGACGCTTCTCATACTTTTTGCACACTGCAGTAAGAGTAAAGCGTTTCTGCAAAATAAAACCGGAATCCGAGGGTAATGCAGATATGACGCCATTGACAGGCGACTCCCTCACTCCTTGGTTAAAATAGCAATTTTCTCACAATTTACAAATAGTTGGGAACATTTGTGATATTGTAAGTACTCAACTGAACAAAATATATAACACTGGCATAGTGTTTTTTTTTTTTTCATATTTTACTGCAAAAATGTTACATATTGCAGCTTTAAGTGCAATAAGACGTGAAATAGAACTTAGTTTAATACTCACAGGATGCACCATCTGATAGCTAGCTTTCTGTGCTCGTGTTTCGGATGTGTGCACTCAGAAAACCATAATCACAAGTTTAGACCTATAGCTTTAAAACACATGCCGATAATAAACTTTCATGCTGATGAAAAATTGCAATGTCACGTGAGTGTGACTGCGATAGAGATGATAATCAAAATCAAACAGATGTTTTAGTTTTTGGCAGAGTATCCGAGGCATGAGCTTTAAAGGCTCCACCCTCTTCTGGAAAGTAGGGCGGGGAGCAGCAGCTCATTTGCATTTAAAGGTACATGCATGAGAATAGCATGTTTTTCCTTTCACTCAAAAATGGTCATTTACAACATGGTTTAATAAATGATCTGTGGGGTATTTTGAGCTGAAACTTCACAAACACATTCTGGGGACACCTGAGACTTATATTACATATTGTAAAAAGTGACATAAAAGGCCCCCTTTAAACCAGTGTTTGGGTTTGTCCATTTTTGACCCAAACGTGTTGAAACAACTGAGCATTTTTTTAGAGTGAAGTTACTTGCCATTTATTTGTAATTATTTTTTAAATGTACTATTATTAACTGAAATTTGTTTCAAAGCCATTTTTTGCTCTTTTTCATGCAATGAAAGAAAATGTTGACCATGACTACCAAGCAAGATTTTCAGTTATAATCATTTATAGTTTAGCCTTTTGCTCCATAGAAAACAATCATATGGTTTTAGATAACTTGGAAAACAGGCCAAAAGTCATACGGACCACTTTTATGATGTTTTTATCGTGTCTTTTGTTTCATTTTGGCTTGACTTTCATTGTACTATAAAGAGCAGTTTGGACATTTTGCTAAACATCCTGTTTCCACAAAGCTCAAAAATTGCAGGCACGTTAGCAATAATATTAAAGTTAATTGAAATGAGGTGACGGGTGAATTATAATAAAGTGATCATAAACATTATAAATATTTAGGATATTTACATGTTAATGTTAGATTTATGTTATATCTGTCTTGGCAACTTCCTTCCCGTTGATGCCCTTGACCCAGATGGCGGACGTCCAGAAGGAGAGTGAATTAAAAAGGAAAGAGAAATACAATCATATCAAATTTAGTATTTTCCTTGAACTGCAGGATAAGGGGACCGCTGGACCCTTGCAGACTGAGCGGTAAGCCTTGTCCTGGGTCTCGTATCTGGAGACGCGTTCTCGGGTTTCAGACATCTCGCGGGAATAGAGATCAAGAGAAAGGTAGAGGATTTTGCACAAATTACATATACATTTATTAATAGCTCAGCTGAGTAAATGGACCCGGGAATCAGAGGTAGAGGGAATGTAGCAGCTGTTGGCTTTATTATCACATATAGATCATAGTCTTAACTCAGATCGTGGTCTATTTCCATTAATGTGGGGTAAGATTTATCGGGACGCTGTGCCCCTACAACCCTGCCTTGGTCAAATGTACTTTTTTTCCTTTTTAATTTCTCACTGACCTTTGCAGCGTTTTCTGTGATGTATCTTTTATAAGCTGATGACTTTGAAGAAGGACATTATTAAAACAAAACTTCAGGATTTCAATAATTACATCCTCCCAGCAATAAGCCACTGTTTGCCTTTGATCATGCTTTGCAAAAATGTCAAGTTCGAATGTAGATTTACTTCATCAAGATTAGGTGGACCAGTCAGATAGTTTTTCTGCGTGCAACAAGATGACAGTTTTAGTCATACATCCAATTTTTAGTGGCATGCCAAAGCTTTGATATTTCTCACATTTAAAGCATATTTGCTCTTTTATTGACATCTTGATATATTATTAAAACATTGATGATGAACAGAGATGTTCAAAGATGCTCTTTAACTGCTTTCCGGACTTCTACAAAGCCACACTGTTCCACAAAAAGCCTGGTGCAACAAGAAAACCTTCAGTTATGTACTTCTTAGAAATTGAGAAGAAACTTAAAATTGCACTTAAAGGAATAGCTTACCCCAAAATGAAAATGACCCCATGATTCACTCAACCTCAAGCCATAGGTGTATATAACATTCTTCTTTCAGACGAATACAATCAGAGTTATTTAAAAAAATGTCCTGGCTAATCCAAGCATTATAATGGCAGTGAATGGCAGCACATAAAAGTGCATCCATCCATTACAAAAGTAATCCACGTGGCTCCGAGGGGGTTGATAAAGGTCTTCTGAAGTGAAGCGATGGGTTTGTGTAAGAAATTTTTACATTTAATACTTTATGAAGTAAAATATCTAGCTTCCGTTGGACCGTCTGACGTCATTGCAAGTTTTTTCAAACGTTTAATACGGAAGGTGGTCTGATGGAAGCTAGATATTGTACTTTATAAGGTTTTAAATATGGACTTATCCACTTTTGCTAGTTTAACGACGGGGAAAATGGCGCGCCCGGTGCATGGTCTAAAAGGGTTGTCCCTATTCTCTTAATGAGTTATGGGTGTGTTTTGGGTGTAAGGTGCATTAAACCAATCAGAGTCTCATCTCCCATTGCCTTTAAATGGCATATTCTCTATTTACATGGCGGAATTTGCAAGCGGAAAAACTGAATGCTTCTCCAGAGAGGAATCCTTTTATTTGTAATATTTAAAAATGTTTGTGTGCTGCTGCTCGTCCCTGTGTGTGTAATAAGCAGAGTGTATAGGCGCCTGTAGGCATATTACTAACACGCCCTCTAAATAACACAAATAATACTGTGCTATCGACTTTAGACCAGGTTTTTGTTGGTCAATGGCGCAGTTGTTTTCAGTTGCCTCAAAATAGCAACGCACCAACAATGCGCCTGAACACACCTCATTTTCAGACCAGCACGCACATAGGCGCACAAATGGGCGCAAATATTTCAATACAGAAATGTACTATATGTACTGGTGCTCTAAAGGAATGTTCCAGGTTTAAAATCAATATATTTTTTTAATTGTTCCATATTACCTTCTCATTTACCTTTACATGGCAGGGGTTGGACATAATCAATAAATCTTTGCATAGACAAGGTCACAAATTGATTCGCACTGTATCACACTAGGCTCCTGATAGCACACATTTAACTCTTGTTGCTACATTTAACATTTAAAACAGCACTTATTTTAACATATTACTAATTGGAAGTGGCCAACTGTAACAGTTTTTTTACTGAGGGAAGACTATTTTTTTGTAGTAATAGACATTATGTCTCAAATTAGGTTGATAAAGCTTAACTTATAGTGAACTCTATATCCGTTAAAGAATCCACAAACTGATTTGAAGAATGTATAAAACCAAAAAAATCTCCAAAAATACCATATAGTAAACAACACAAGAAATATAGAGTCATGCTAGCACTTTGCTTAACCTAACAATCCAAACAGGCATAAATACACACACTTCCAAACACAAATTTCTCACAGCATCTCCTTCAGTGTAAATCTGAACCACTGGAGTCACATGAGACACCCCCCCCCCACCTCCACCTCGATACAAACACCATCCACCCAGAGTCTTTAATGGTGTGGATTGAATTTCATTTTTTCCCCCTCGCAAATATATTCACCTAGACTCCAGTTCAAAAAGAGGTGGTTTATTACAGCTGGAGTCTGGGGAGAGAAGCTTTGTGAGGGGAGAGGAGGATTTGAGAGTAGGGTGTATTGATAAAACCCCCATCTTAAAGGCTGCCACATCTTGGCTGGTTTTCAGGAAAGAGAATGGAGAGTCTGAGACCCAATCCACTTCCTTTACTTCCAACTACTCCATTTGAAAACACATAAAGTGCTGAGATTTCAGATCTATCGATATGGAAGCTCTACTTAGATAGGTGTTTCTTTAACTATAGGTGCTTTTGACATTTTTAACACAGTAACTTAGTTAATTTAAGAGATCCTACCATTAACAATGACCAACAGTGTGTATACTGTACATACCATAGACTGTAAAAAAGATGGACGGCACACCTTCACTCTCTTCCATTGTAGAAAAGCCGGCAATGTTCCAATACGGTGCTGACATCTTGTGCTGATTTGGGACCTGAGTCTGCACAGTAGTGAGCGTGAAGTGGAGCTTTGGCATCAAGGCTTCTCCACACTCCGGCAGAATGACGGTTAGTACAGTTTACTGCAGAATAACTCATGTCGGTGTGAAATAACAAGTTATGAAATGTAGAAATTAAAGTTAAAGCTCCAGTGTCCTCCCGAAAATGCAGAAAAAAGTCTGTTGGTGCCTCAGTGACGACTTCCCTCAGAGAAGCTCTCAATCTCATCTGTCAATCATGACGTCACACTCCCATTTTCCAGCCACCTGGGGGCGATCGGAACATTTTGGCTTCACTTTTTCAGGACCTGTGCGGCACACTTGGGTCCTATCATACACCCGGTTCAGTGCGGCCGCAGACGCAACGCAAGTGTTTTTGCTAGGCAGGTGCCTACATGTCATAATGGATAGTCATTGCATGTATCAGAATGACCTATGCAGTAATGACGAATGAAATTGGCTACTTATTTAACCAATCGTGACAATACACACATGTATTTAAATTGACTCGTCAGGTTGAGGATGTCTATTTTCCGCCATGTAAATAGTGAATACGCCATGGCGCAAGCACAACTGGCTTTTAAAGGGAATGGGAGATGAGACTCTGGTTGTTTTATTGCACATTATGGCAAAAATACACCCATTACTCATTAAGAGAATAAGGACAACCCTTTTAGACAATTTTTGGTCGGGCGCGCCAACCATTTTTCCCGTCGTTAAAATAGCAAAAGTGGATTCGAACATGCCCTATATGCACTTGCGCCATGCATTTTAGACCATGCACTTAGATCGTTAAAATAGGGCCCTTGGTGTAGGTATTCACATGCAACACAGAATGATTGTGTTATTTTTGGCAGTTTGTTTTTGTAATGAACAACAAATGTCACATCCACCACATCTCAAAATAGTATTAGGTGGTGTAAATGCCATCTTAAACATTTTTGGAATAAAATTGACCAACAGTTTTACCTTATTAAGGCTTATTTCGTGTATCCTAAATACACACCATAAAACAATATTTTCACCCTTTACCATAATTCAATAGTTACATTTTGACTGGAAACTGATAACTAGCTAACCGTGATAAATAATTTACAGATTCTTGTAATGATTTATGATTGTTTAATTGTTCATCTGTATTATTATAGATTCAAAAATTGTAATTATTCATATTTCTATGATGAATTTTCATATTTTAAGATTGAAAGCCTGGGACAAGGGTAAAACAACATTTATTTAAGGAATTTTAAGTAGCAAAAATGAGTGAAGGTAAGGTAAAAAAAAAAATTACAAATGCCCAAGGGCCAAGGCACTCAATATCCTGTTGTAAAATGCTTTGTTTTATTAGGAAAGTACCAAAATCCAATTCATATTGGCAGATGCACTGCCTTCGTCAGGGCAACAATGTCATGGTTAAAACGTGTCCAAGTGAAGACCATTTTTAATGCGACCTTCATATAAAAAAAAGATAAATATCAAAATCTGTAAGTTTGGATAAAAACCAACCCCTGGGATCCAAGTGTCTGTAATGGAAGAAACACTATAATTTCTGTGTGCATGTGTGAGTTTCTTTAGTCGAAAGGGGTGTAAGAGATATTTTGGCAGTGAATTATAGCAATTATATGGCATAAATTCTAAACGTCTAAATTATACAGGAATGCTTGAGGTGAACAATACATAGAAAGCATGCCAATGAGAAAGATATAGGACCAGAGAGAAAAAACAGCAAGATGCATGAAGGAAATACGATCTGGTAGAACAGCAGGCTCTCGAACCTTTGCACTGCCTCAGACTGATCGCCACAGCCAGATGGTGACTGTACATACAATTAAACATCTGCCTATCAGCAAGAGCATATATGCACAGAGACCATCTCTCCGCTCCCTAAGTTTGTCAGCATACATGGATTTCAACGTCAGCTTCACACTGAGCTGCGCAAATTTAAACAATGTGGATGAGGGAAATGGACTGGCAGAAATAAAAAAAAAATTTTTCCTTTGTTGTCACAAACAGATATTTTTTCCTTGGTTCCAATGCACTGGAAAAATCAAGAATGTTGGATTTGAGTTAATATAGGTAAAATAGAAACGACTGTCGGCTTCATTCATTCAACGCACATTAAAGGGATAGTTCACCCAAAAATGTATTTCTGCCATTAGTTACTCACCCTCATGTTTTCCAAACCTGTAAGACCTTCGTTCATCTTCGGAACACAAATGAAGATATTTTTGAGGAAATCCGAGAGCTCTCTGAACCCTCCATAGACAGCTGTTTACTTTACTTACAACACTTTCAAGGCCCAGAAAGGTAGTAAAGATATCATTAAAATCGACTCCAGTGGTTCAACCTTATATTATTTATTATAAATTATTTATCCATGCATATCTGTATCTTCATTTGTAAGCTAAGACATTAAGTAAAGTTAACTAAAAAGTGTTCCCTGTTGGATTTTACAGTGCATCAAATCAATTCCTAATGAACAAAATCAAGTCCCGTCCTACATTCTGATATACGTCACAATAGGGAAGTAAAGACTATTGCAAAAGTTAGGACAACTTTCTCACTAGCACAAAAAAAGCTACTAAACTGACTAGCAATGCGCACACAGTGAGTCTGACAGGAGGTTTCAAGAGGGAAGTCGGTATTACATCACAACGAATTAGTTTTATTATGAAAATAAAATACAGGAATAATTCTATTCTATTCTTTTATCGCAGCTAACCTTCTGGCAACAAATTGGCAAACACAATCAGAGCAGTTATAAAGGGTACAGGCAACCCAGATGACAGAGTGCAAGATAACCCCCAAAAAAGTAATCAAAATAGAGTCTTCCTGTGAATAAAGGTCGCGGCGGGGTCAGCCGAGGAAATGCCACAGAGCATCTCTCATGCAGTTGCTCTTCAAAAAGCATTTCGGCGCGGATGCTATACCTCTGCCGCTGGAGACGGTCTCTCTTATTTCCTCCCTTATTTGATCAGATTGAAGTTCAGAGGAAGCAATGTGGAAGCTGAGAAAACGAGGAAGGCTGGGATAAGCAGAAGTAACAGGGTGAACTGGAAGTTCAGATGCAATTCTCTTAGCCAGCTGATACTAATATGAAACTGATGGGAAGGGGGAAGGGGGGGACACACGCAGACACGGAAAGGCCAATTTGTCTCCAGAGGCAAAAAGAGCTTGATATGAACAACACACAGCTTGAATTTTGTAGAAACAAGCCTTGATTTATTTACTGCCTGCCCATAAAATGCTCCACGATGCCATTTCGCCCATTTGCTTGATCGGTGGATGTAATATTTGTCATTTAGTATAAAGCGCAATTAGCCTTGAGGTCCTTGTACATTTTTATAGTGTTATAGAGCGCTGCAGTTTTTTTAATTTGGTATTGTGGGTTTTATTAAAGTGGACTTCATTTAATGTTCCATTAATCTTAAGATAACATCAAGACAAACGTGTTCTCATGTTTGCCTGTCTCCTGGAGACACACACGCACAATGTGTAGGTGGGCTGACTCGAGCTTAGCAAATGTGAAACGAATGACTCAGTAATTGGTTTTTACTCATTCTGAGATGAGCTTAAGTGTCCGTCCTTCGTCGTCTTTTTAGCTTCACCATATCGGCGTTGAGTAGACCGCTTTAGAGATGCCAGTAACCGTTGGCGTCTTTTGCAATGGCCAATTTTGTCCCCCCACCTTATGGACACGTCGGGCCCTATTTTAACGATCTGAGTGCATGGGTTGAAGCGCATGGTTTAGGTGCACTTAGGGCATGTCCGAATCCACTTTTGCTAGTTTAACGATGGAAAAAACGGTCAGCGCGCCAGGCGAATGGTCCAAAAGGGTTGTATCTAGTCTCTTAATGAGTCGTGGGTGTGTTTTGGGTGTAACGTGCAATAAACCAATCAGAGTCTCATCTCCCATTCCCTTTAAAAGCCAGCTGCGCTCGTACCATGGTGGATTCGCTACTTTTGTGCGCATATTATTAACACTCCTTTAAATAATACAAAAAATTGCATTTACTATTTAAACAACAAGTCACTGGACGTGAAAGCGATTAATGCGTCGGGCTGAAGCGTAAAAAAACACTTGCGTCATGTCTGGCGTCACATTGCCCCTGGTTTATGATATGACCCCTCATGTTTAAAATGAGGGAAAATACCTATCTCGGACCTACTGTAGAGAGTGGGGTAAGATGGGTCACCCCTCTTAATATAACAAACTGCATCATTTTGTCAAATTACCATAATTAGAAAGGGTCCATAATATACCGCTATATACTAAATAGGCTATGTGATGTAACCTTGAGAGTACCTTGAGTAACACTTTTTTTTATGATTTTTTTATGTTTTTGAAAGAAGTCTCTTATGCTCACCTTTTAAAATGTAATTTATTCCTGTGATGGCAAAGCTGAATTTTGAGCATCGGTACTCCAGTCTTCAGTGTCACATGATCCTTCACAATTCATTCTAATATGCTGGTGTGCAGCATTATTAATTATTAATATTGTTTCTTATTATCAAACGTTGAAAGCAGTTTTTTCTGTTTAATATTTTGATTGAAAAAAGTTCAAAAGAACAGCATTATGACATTTTTTGTAACATTATAAATGTATTTACTGTCACTTTTGATCAATTTAATGCATACTTGCACTAAAATTTTAACCCAAACTTTTGAATGGTTTTCCTGATTAAAATATTAAGCAGTATTTTCAACACTCAGTCATAATAATAACAAATGTTTCTTGAGCACCAAATCATGTGATCATCTTTCTTTTCTAATCGTAATATTAGTAAATCACTGACATAATCGTTTTAACTTGGAAATGATCAAATGCTTTATTAAAATCCGATCTGACTACAATCATTGCACTCTATTTATTTATGAGAAGAGTACAGCTAATAATAAATAGTGCTTAAAAATAAAGCTGGACTCGGCTGTCCGATATCATAACTCAATGGCAAAGTGATGTCAACGCAACTTTGTGTGTCTTTTAATCATAAAACCTTTTCTTTCTTCAGAATGCTGTACCCTCTGTGATCCAGAGAGCTTCATAACAAAACCACATGGTCAGATTTACTTAAAACATCAAAATAACTGGAGTAACCACCAATAATGAAACCGCCTCAATGGTTCAAAGGTTGGAGTCGACGAAGCAGTGTTACCACAGCAACTCATCCCTGCAGACTCATTGTTTTCCTCAGGAAACTCAAAGGGCCTTCTGCCTCAACTAAGAAACTAAAGTTCAGACCAAAGTATGAGACTGAAATGACCCAGAACACAAACGGTTCACAAATGCATTCTTACTGCTGCTCCCTGCAGTGTTTAGTGGATATTGAAATGATTTTGTGCTTTTATTGTATTTCTGCTAAACATAATAAAATCCTAAATCCGCTATGGTGTTTACTGAAGCTCTGCAAGGGGTCATATCAGGGGGAAAAAGGGGTTTTATCAGGGTTTTTTGATGTATTGTGTATTTAGTGTATTGAATCATTTTGAATAAATGTAGCGATTCATTTTGAATAAATGTAGCAATTAATTTTTAAGAATGTGGTGATTCATTTTGAATAAATGTAGCAATTTATTTCAGAAATGTAACGATTCATTTTGAGTAAATGTAGTGATTCATTTTTAATATGAGTATAAATTAATTTTGAATAAATGTAGCGATTTATTTCAGAAATGTAGCAATTCATTTTTATGAATGTGGCGATTAATTTTTAACAAATGTAGTGATTCATTTTGAATAAATTTATCGATAAATTTCAGAAATGCAGTGATTTGTTTTGAGTAAGTCTAGTGATCAATTTTTAATAAGTGTATAATTCATTTTGTATAAATGCAGCGATTCATTTTTAATAAATGTAGCGGTTCTTTTTTTAATAAATCTAGCGATTCATTTTTAAGAAATGTGGCGATAGATTTTTTAAGAAATGTAATGATTCATTTGAGAAATGTAGCGATTACATTTTAAGAAACATTTGTATGCTATATTTTTTAATTATATGGACAAGATTAGGAGGAGAAAAAATGGTTTGGAGGAAACTGCGGCTTTACTGACCTTAACGACTGGCCAAACTGTGAAACGATACGCTATTGGCTATAGGCTGCCTTCCAATGATCCTTCAAATTAAAAAGGAATCACTACATTTATTCAGAATGAATCGCTACATTTATTAAAAATGAATCCATACACTTATTTAAAACGAATCGCTACATTTATTCAAAGTTAATCCATACACTTATTTAAAACGAATCGCTACATTTATTCAGAATGAATCGCACCATTGAATTGCTACATTTATTCAAAATAAATCGCTACATTTCTTAAACAAATTGCTACATTTCTTAAATGAATCGCTAGATTGCTTAAAAATGAATTGCTACATTTCTTAAATGAATCGCTACATTGCTTAAAAATTATTTGCTACATTTATTAAAAACTAATTGCTACATTTATTAAAAACCGAATAGCTACATTTATTAAAAACTCATTGCTACATTTATTAAAAACCAAATTGCTACATTTATTAAAAACGAATTGCTATATTTATTAAAAACCAAATTGCTACATTTATTAAAAACCAAATTACTACATTTATTAAAAACCAAATTGCTACATTTATTAAAAACCGAATCGCTACTTTTTTTTAAATGATTCGATCACACTTATTCAAAATGAATTGCTACATTTCTTAAACGATTAGCTACATTTCTTAAACAAATCGCTACATTTCTTAAAAATGAATCACATTTCTTAAAAATGAATCACTACATTTCTTTAAAAAGAATCGCTACATTTATTCAAAACGAATCACTACATGAAAGTATGAAAGAATTATGAATGAGTTATGAATATTTAGATAATTTACAATAGGGGATAATAGGATAAATAGATGATAGATATCTCAGAGAAGGGCTAGTTCATCCAAAATGTCTGGGTCATCATGCAATTATCTTTATGCTTTATTTGTAAAAAATGTAATGGCAAAAATTAGGTTTGACATGTCTAAGATGTCCATGCATGAAGATCATGCTGAAACATACATTTAGCCCAGTCTCGGTTTAGCTCCGATCCAAAGCCAATTCTCAATTAAAGCTACACTGTGTGATATTTTCCCCCATCTAGTGGTGAAAAGGTATATGACCATCCAGAGAATTTTAGTTTCTGTTCCTCTCAATTCCGATTTCTTTTAACTCCTACGGTGGCCGATTTAGTCCAAGATTAACATGGCTTCCAGTTCGACCTCGTCCACATTCGACGCGGTGCCATCGAGTGTTAAAACGCGAAAGGCGAAGCTTGAATTTACGGGTATGTCCCTCTTTGGCTAATGTACTTTCAAGATGGAGGGGCAACATGGCGACCCGCATTCGAACCCCTTACCCGTATGTATTTTCAATGGCATATTATAAATTTACGAGAATACTTTATTACTTGAAAGAAGTAAATATACATTAACAAGCACATATATTTTTCAAAGAACTAAGTGTTTTTAGCTTAGAATAAACTAAAAAAGTTACACAGTGTAGCTTTAAGACAACTGTCATATAAAGGAAGGGTTCTATACATCTTTCCAGATCAAACCACCACATGTCACATTGCATGACACACCAGGATGGCTTTCCGACCCAGCAGACTCTACAGTCATCAATCATACACACACACTCAGAATTAAGAGCTCTGTTTACCTGTGCCTAGCCAGCAGATTTTAATGCTGACTATGGAATAAGAACACAGACCATACACTTGTTATAAAGGGCTGGTCTCTCGCAAGATCATTGGGGAAAAGAAATGATCTTTTAATGAAGGAGAGATGGTGCATGTTCAAACCTCAAAAGATATGAAAGCCAAATTTATCTCGACATCCAGTTACATCACATAGTTTTGTTTCCATCTATCAGTGAATTCCCTCTCCATTCTTCAATATTAGAGAAACACAGCATGTTCTGTATTTTTGTCAAAACTTTAGTGCTTATCTAATTAAACCAGGAAAGTCCTGTCAGACAGAATCTTAGCGTATCGAGACCATATGTATCGCTTACATCCAACATATTCATAATATTGTCATTTGTCCTCAAAGTTTAATGTTGTGGCTTGTTAAGCAAGTAATCATAAATTCCACGTTGTTTTATTGGTGTTTCTATCATCTCTGTATGGCGCTGTCTCGCATGCTGCCTCTTGGCATATGGGTATAACACTGGATTATTATGCTGACGTGCCTGTTCAAATTTGTAAAACTTATGTATTACAACATAATTGCAGTCTGCTATGTATAGGGAGCTGTGTGGCGGCAGGTTGGGACTCACTGTTGAACATTGTAAGTAAATTCTATTTCAGCTTCAGAATAAGAACATTAAAGTGAAAATGTTTTACTCACCCTTGTTGGGCGAACAATCTTCTCAAAGTCAATATAAAATGGAATTTGCAATCCATTCTTATACACCGATCAGGTATAACATTATGACCACCTACCTAATATTGTGTTGCTCCCCCTTTTGCTGCCAAAACAGCCCTGACTCGTCAAGGCATGGACTCCACTAGACCCCTGAAGGTGTGCTGTGGTATCTGGCACCAAGAAATGAGCGGCAGATGCTTTATGTCCTGTAAGTTGTGTGGTGGGGCCTCCATGGATTGGACTTGTTTGTTCAGCACATCCCACAGATGCTCGATTGGATTGAGATCTGGGGAATTTGGAGGCCAAGTCAACACCTCAAACTCGTTGTGCTCCTCAAACCATTCCTGGACCATTTTTGCTTTGTGACAGGGCACATTATCTGCTGAAAGAGGCCACAGCCACCAAGGAATACCGTTTCCATGGTCTGCAACAATGCTTAGGTAGGTGGTACGTGTCAAAGTAACATCCACATGGCAGAACCCAAGGTTTCCCAGCAGAACATTGCCCAAAGCATCACACTGGGTCTGCCGACTTGCTTTCGGCGGTGGACAGGGGTCAGCATGGGCACCCTGACTGGTTTGCGGTTATGCAGCCCCATTCGCAATAAACTGCGATGCACTGTTTATTGTGACACTTTTCTATCATAACCAGTATTAACTTCTCAAACAAATTTGAGCTACAGTATCTCATTTGTTTGATCGAACCACACAGGCCAGCCTTCGTTCAACTCGTGCATCAATGAGCCTTGGCCACCCATGACCCGGTCGCCGGTTCACCACTGTTCCTTCCTTGGACCACTTTTGATAGATACTGACCACTGCAGACCGGGAACACCCCACAAGAGCTGCAGTTTTGGAGATGCTCTGACCCAGTCGTCTAGCCATCACAGTTTGGCCCTTGTCAAACTCGCTCAAATCCTTACGGTTGCCCATTTTTCCTGCTTCTAACACATCAACTTTGAGGACAAAATGTTCACTTGCTGCCTAATATATCCCACCCACTAACAGGTGCCGTGTTGAAGAGATAATCAGTGTTATTCACTTCACCTGTCAGTGGTCATAATGTTATGCTTGATCGGTGTATTATGAGACGTGTTGAAAGTTCTCAATAATTCGTAAATAATGACGAAATCGACTTTGAAAAAAGAAAAAAAAAACTTTTAATGTTTTTTATGGTTAGGTTTAGGTTTGCATTGTGCTTTTTTCATGTGAAATATTTTACCTTCTCAAGAGACCATATTGAATGAGTATTTGGCAAGAAAAAAAAAGTTAGAGAGGGCATTTATTATACAAAAGACCTTGGTTACATCATCCTGAAAAGAAACATTTCTGGGGCATTTTATTAAGCAAATTATGAATTTTTGATTATTTTCTTTCGAATAAGGTTACTGAGGAATTGTCCAAAGTTGAACCAAGAGTGTATATTAAGTAAGTAAATGGGATCAATTTAAATTGTATGTTAACTTTGGAGAAAAAGGAGAAGTAGAAATGTTGTTTTATTTGTAAAGCTCAGGCAATATACCCGAGTTGAGAGAACACAATCCCACCAATGCCATATTTCAAGAAATGTCAACCATGTCCTATCCCACAATGCACTTGGACTCAAATAATTTTGCCTGCCAGAAGAGTCCTTGAGCTTTCGAGAGTATGATCTTTCACTTAAAGCAGTGTTTACGCCACCTTAAACCTTTTTCTTAAAGAACAAAACATTTGTCTGCTGACATTTAGTTATTCTCTCTCATCTGTTATTGCCATGACACATTCATGCATAATACATTTACAGTAATTCAGGAGAAATGCACCTGAATTATCCTGCCACCTATCATTTTATAATGTGTCATATGAAAAAGAAAAACCCATAAACATCAAGCCACATTCACATTCCTTGTAATGCTATGTGATCATGTGATGGCAACGTATGGTGTGCAGTTTAGCAAGGCCGCTAATGGAGAAAAGTGCAGCCGACTTTGACTTTGCCCGGGTAACCTCTGAATAACCCTGCTGACATCACATTACTCCGATGCCTCATGGACGCTAGTGGCAGGTGCACACTCCCAAAACATGCACTTAAAGACTGATCGTTTTGATTTTAGCTAGACATTTACAGCTCAGGGTCATGGAAGGACATGATAAATCAAGCAGATGTACTTACATCTGCTCACATTAATCAGACATTTTTGGGATTATATATATATATATACACACACATATATATATATATATATATATATATATATACACACATATATATATATATATATATATATATATATATATATACAGTCTTACTCAAACGTTTACAAACCCCTTGCAGAATCTGTGAAAATGCTATTTAGTAGTGGTGTCGAAATTAATTGTTTCTTCGATGCATCGCGAAGCAGACGAGAACGATTGGGTATCGGTTCAGTAATAAACCATAACTGATTATAATGTACTAATTCTTTTCTGACGTCATTTGCCGCATACGTGCGTTTTCGCAGTAGCATACAATGGCAGAGAGAGGCGAGATGCGAGTGTGAGTAGTTAAAATGCTCCGACTACTTTTATGAACAACCTGGTAAGCACGATCTGGAGAAAACATACGCTGTGTGTATATCAAAGCTATCTGATTAATCAAAACAATTTCATTTACACTTGGGCACATAAATGTATCTCCGCAAAACGGATATAAATCCGATCTTCAATTCCCGCACTATATGCAGATTTATTGGAGTTCACGTCACCGAAAACAACAGATATGAGCAGCATTTTATTGATCATCAGCTAATTTCAAAATCAAAGACCGCAATAGGAGAGAACAGCACTGGTAAGATCATTCAGTTTTTTTACTTTTAATGAATATGATTGTATGTTGAGCACGACTTTACTTTCGGTAGTTTGTGTGTTTGCTTGATAAAGAGATACGCAGCTGCTCGTCGCCGGCTTCAGTAGCGCTGTCATATCGGGCTATAACATGTCATATAGCCCATAACACGCTCTCACATGTAAATTTTTTTAGCATTCTTGCGAGGAGTAAAATTTACATATGTGGTTTCAACAACCAGATGCATTTAGACTTTAGTTTTGACTGTAATGCGGCCCAGACCACCTCCTGAAGTGACTTTTAGTATTTGTGTATTTGTTCTAAATGCTCCTGTTGTCTTCTGTGCCCAGACTTGAGTTTTGTTTGATACATTCAAGAAGCGTGTTTTCTTTGAGCAGGTCAAATTAAAGGTTCAGTTCATTTAACTGACTGACACAATTGTAAACATGAGGATGCAGTGCATCTGAAACTTTTAGGCAAAGTACCCATATTTGTCTACTACAAACGGCAACAATTTTAATTTCTTCAAATATATCACAGACTTTGTGAGACTGCTGGGGTAGGTTGTAACACATACTGGGGTAAGTTGTAACAGGTAAACAAAATGCACAACAACTAAGGGCAGTCCAAGTGATATGCCACAACAAGAGTTTTATTTTAAATGAATGGCTGCAACAATAAAATATGTGTGAATATGGGGAGTGTATGTGCATATTGTGTGTGTTTGAGCATGCACAAGTGTGCGTTTGTGTGTGCATGTCTGTACATGCACATTCATATGGGTGTGTGTGTGTGTGTGTGTGTGTGTGAGTGAGAGCAAATGAACATAAACATATTTACCCCCATTCCACAGAATGAACAAATTAAATGCATTCTTTATCAGTCACAATATATATCGGCTGCCTGGCTTATATACTGAGACAAAGTCTCCTCCTGCTCCCTGGTGAAGACCTGGTGAGGACTGTAGTATCCTATACGAGGAAGGTCCCTCGATCCCTAGTCTTTCAGTTCTTTATATTTCTGCCAATATCTGTTCAAGGTGACATGGCAGATTCCGTGGGATTTTGCCATGGCCCTGACAGACTTTCCTTTCCTAACTTCCTCTGCTGCTCTTTTTAAAAGACTGACATCGACTCCACAATCTGTTTTTCTCACCCAAGTTCTAGGAATTCTGTCGAATTATTAAAATCACAAAAATGTTCTTAATTGTATGTAAGGGGATGGTTGTAACACTTTCAAAACACGTGTTACAACCTACCCCGCCACTGTCACCCATTGTTTAGCTAGCTGTATTAGCATGGTGCTTTGAAATTAGCAGGGGCTTGATACACCATTCTTTACTAGAGAAACTACAGTTTGACCTGATATTCTCGTACCTCAGAATTAGATTTTATGCTGTAGCTTCGGGAGAGATATAGCAACACAGACTGGAAAACCTCCATGTGGGATCGCAAAGGAAGCCTGAGGAAACTGAAACTGTCTCCTATCTTATCCCTGATTCGTAGTATCTTTTTTTTCTTCTTCCACATTTAGTATTTCTCTTTGGGAAGCAACAAAATAACTTACGTTTCCCAGAGGACAAATCAAGTGCAATATACCTTGATCTTCAAATTCAAAAGGTTTTCACCCCCAGCTCTTAATACATTGTATTTGCTTGAATAATATATATATATATATATATATCATTTTTCACTGTATAAAGTACTGTATTAAAGGCTGCTGTCACTTTAAGACATTGAAGGCACTGATCCAGTACATCGATACTGTTCACATGCGTTGTCTTTCTCGACTGTTTACTTTCACTTAAGACATAACTGACTATGTCTGCTTTGATACTCACCAAGATGGGTATGTTGACATAATTTTGGTGTGAATTTGTGAAGCGCAAGACTTGAAAGAAAACGTCTAGGTTACTAATGTAACCCCCATTCCCTGAAGGAGGGAACGTTTGACGTTACACCGGATTGACGTCATGGGATCTCGCCTAGGAGCCCATGACGTCAGTCTGACGTAACGTCGAACGTGACTGACTGAATGGGAACGGCTAGGTTGCTAATGTAACCCCCGTTGCCTGAAGGAGTGAACAGAGACGTTATGTCGGGCTGACGTCATCCAGGCGAGACCCCATGACGTCAGTCCGACGTAGCCTCGAACGTGATTGACTGAATGGGAACTCAATATTTGTGCGCTGTCTGAGAAGCGGCTTTCTGTGTGTGCGCTTCGGTTTCCATGCACCTGGTGTGTTTTTCTGCTGCTGTAGCCCATCTACTTCAAAATATAACGTGTTGTGTGTTCAGAGATGCTCTTCTGCAGACCTCGGTTGTAACAAGTGGTTATTTGAGTCACTCTTGCCTGTATATCAGCTCAAACCAGTCTGGTCATTCTCCTCTGACCTCTCAACAAGGCATTTTCTCTTTTTTGGACCATTCTCTGTAAATCCTAGCTATGGTTGTGTTTGAAAATCCCAGCAGATCAGCAGTTTTTGAAAAACAAAAAACAAAAACAAAACAAAGCAAATGGCTTGAGTAGCTCTGCAATGTTTCAACAATAAAAATGGGGTGGCCATCAATCGAAGTTCAGCTCTGCTGATTATTATAGGAGAGATAAACACAGTGTTCTGGTTTCTCTTGTAGTGTGCAAATTGGGAATCAGTTGAACTCCTAGAGTTATATAATAATGATAACGACAATAAGCGAACGTTCACAGTGCACAGTGTGTACAGCTTCAGCAGCTGCCGAATAGTTATTCCTTTCATCTGTTAAATGTGTCTTATGACTGTCCGCCTGGCTGAAGTTGATCCTGACCTCTATGTGAACCCCACCTGAGCTCAACCTGCAGATAAACCTTTCCTCCCTTTTCCAGGGTGTGTAGACAGTAAAACACATCCCCCATTCGGGAGAGATTAAGCTGCCCGAGCGAATGTTGGTGTAACCTGATAATGGAGTAAGCTTTCATTTCGGTGACACTTTCATCTTGTGCTCTTTCTGTCTATCTGTATCTCTTAGCTCCCCTGTTCTCTCGCTTCTCAACGTGGCGCTTAGCACGGGCAGAATGGGACAAGAAACAGCTGCCATTATTGCGGCTGAGTGCTATCCATCCTGCAGAGAATCCCTGGGCCAGAGATCAATAGACACTGGCTGAGAGATGGAGTACAGAAGAGAAGAATCTGTGAGACGGCGTGAGGCGGCGACTTGGAGAGATACAGGTATGTTTGGAAAGGAATACTACTTCATATTTTTGCAGTATGCATTGTGTATGTACAGTATACAAATGTCCTGTATAGTCTACTTGAATTACTTTCTATATCTGCCAACATGTGCAGTATACAACCAGAACACACTGCATGGAAAACTGGAGTTTTTTTTTTTTTTTTGTGACAGCCGCTAGCCAATATTCAAATATAGCCAATATAGCCCTACTCTTAAAATTGTATTTGGTTTAGATTGCATTCTGGTTTAAATCGTGTACCAGGGTCAGATCATTGCTTGACGCCAGGTCTGAAGAAAACGCAACAGTACGGATTCCTGTTTCTGCATCAGAGTAAAAATAGTAAGAGGTTTAAAATGGTAAAAGAGATTTAAAGTAAGAAATACAAGATAAATATAAAGATATAAAGTCACACTGAAGTCACAGAAAACGTCCTTCAATAGAATAGAAAGCGTGTGTATGTATATCCATCCATGCACCCACCCATCCATCCACCCATCCACCCATCCATCCATCCATCCATCCATCCATCCATCCATCCATCCATCCATCCATCCATCCATCCATCCATCCATCCATCCATCCATCCATCCATCAATGCACCCACCCATCCATCCATCCATCCATCCATCCATCCATCCATCCATCAATGCACCCACCCATCCACTTACCCATCCATCCATCCATGCACCCACCCACCCATCCATCCATCCATTGATCCATCCATACATCCATCCACCCGCCCACCACACCTTCATCCAAACACAACCCATCCATCCACCCATCCATCATCCATTCAACCCACCCATTCATCCAACAAAATCTCATATGCTCATATTTTTCATCTTGAACATTTTAATCATGTGATTCCTAAATTTACTCATATCAGTTAATACAACTGATTCATTTTTGTAGTGTTTTATTTTTAAATTATTTACACAAAATAGTATAGACTATTTAATACAGCTTTAACATAAAATAATAAACAGCTTATCTTCTTGTTATTAGGTGTGTGCCTAGTAAGAACCAGTGACATTTGGCATCAAACCTGGTGCAATGTATCTTAATACAGCATATATTAATATATGTGAGATTTCAGAGCTGCGAAAGGTGAAAATCATAAACTCACGAAACAGTATGTAATAAATAATCATTTTCTGTAAGTAGGCCTACATGTTTTTTCTTCTCAGTAGTAGAAACAATGTTACATTGCATACTATTTTAATTATAGCAAGCAGTATACAATCTATACAGGAGTATGCTATTATGCTTCATTCTGAACATACACACTGAAATATAGGGAAAAGGAGAGAGATGGAGAGAGAGTGAAAGAGAGAAAGACAAGGATGGAGAGAGACAGATAGAGAAAATGCCGTATCACACCGCAAGACCTGGCTTTGTTTCCCAAACAAGCCCTACTGAGGTGTAGCAGCTCACTTGTGAATAATTATCCGTTAAACACACATTTATCATTACTGAATATGCGGCTGTTCTAAGTGTTTGTGGCTCAGTGGCTCTAATCCAGTTCCTGTGGCTGTAATACGCAGGGAGAGTTTTTCAAATGAGTGTCATTACTGTAAATGATTATGTTTACCCTCTTTTGAGGCATACAAGGCAGCTGCTTGTTCTGGAGAAGCATTTTTACACTCGTTTCACCATGGAGATGACTGTGGACGAGAAGGTTCTCAGCCTCTGCCTTAAAAAAAAATCACGTCTTTTGATACAGTCTGATTCGGCTCCTATGAATACATTTGCTATTAGTTCCAAATCCCTATATGAAGTCAGATTGAACGATATATTCATAAAGCAGAGGCATAGACAATTGTTAGTGATCTGACAGAAGATCCACGTGGAAACTGTTCCCAGGGTTATGCATTTCCTTTCTAAAAGAACAACAACTTTTTATCTTGAAAATGTGATTCTGAGAGCATTTGTTCTAATATGTATTGCTCAAACAATATGATATTCAGTAGATGTTTTTGAGATGTTTATGAAACTGAATGTGTGTGTATATATCAGATGTTCCACTGAATAATAAAAAACAATTTCATCATTTTCTCACCCTACAGTCATTCCAAACTGTGCGGTTTTCTTTCTTCGGTGGGACACAAAAGGAGAAGTGTAACTGGATGAAAGTGAATTGCAGCATCCATCCCCAATTTTCAAAACTTTCAAAAAAGCATGATACAAATCTTTAAAAATAATTAATGTTATCTTAAGCAAATCTCAAAAGTAATATCCAGTTTTAAAACTGTACATTTTAATGATGTGTTGCCTAAATTCAATTCAAAATTATTTATTTACAATATTCAAATTTAATAGGAGAAATATTAAAATTATTCGGCTATAACATGAGCATAATTAATCGTATTGTTATTGGCCAGAATTTTAATATTGGTATATCCCCTTGTAAGAACCAGTGACATTTGGAATCAAGCTGGTGCAATGCATTTTAATGCATTATATGATTATACATGACCACAAATGAGATTTGAAAGCCATGAAATGAGAAAATGACTTGCATTGTATTTGAAAGAACAGGGTGAACATTCTGCCTGACTTCTGATATTAGAAGGTGAGTAAATAATGACAGAATTAAAATTTTTGAATAATCTATTCCTTAAAATTGCACTCTTTCCCAAATGTCTGGGAGGAGTTTAACACCTGAGGACATTTTCTAAAATAAAGCATGCTCAGGTCATACAGATCTCGGCTGTTATTGTAACCTTCCACTCCCGGAAGCAACCTTTGACATGTCCCGGGCACTGAACAATAACACAAACAGTCAGGCACAAAACAAACTCATTATATAGGCACATCTACCTGCAGAAAACATATTGCAGCTGTTGCAATAATTGCATTTAAAGACACCTCATTAGTTTCCCAGGTGGGGCAGCTGGAATTAAATCTGGAAATGAAACAACACTCCTTAAAGGTGCAGCATGCTGGAAAAGAGACAAGAAAGGAGAGAATCTCCTTCATGAACTCTTTGAGAGGCAGGTAACTTCAACAGCTCAGTCTCTAAGGACAATATCGACTGAACAAACTAGTTTCCAGGCCTGCTGCTCTGTATGTGTCGGTTTCCATATTTTTCTCCCTCATTGCACGGACGCACATAATTGCATGGAGTGACAGGGTGAAAGACACACAGATGAGAGATAGAGGAGGAGAAAGAGACATCAAGCATGAATGTGCTGACATTGCAAAAGCGTTTGGCCGCTGATGGGATGCTGGTGAAATTTGTTAATAGAACCCGAGAACTTTCTCTTTTTGTGTCCTCTGTGCATCACTACACGGCTACATTGAAGGAGATGGTGTGATACCTCATTTTGCAGATGAATGACTAAAATCATATTTTGAATCAACACTTGTTTATCTCTCTTTCATTTCCCTCAATCCCTTCAGTTTTTTTGAACAAAATAGGAAGTTTTGATGTGATGGGTAACATTGAACTACTGGTAGTTTTGCATATATGCCAATATTACAGCTTTTTAAAATTGATCAATATTTAATTATGGATGTTCATTTCTCCTATTTTTAAATTTAGAATACCTGTGCCGTCATCTAATGCTCTCTTAAAATGTATTATCCCTTAAATGCATGAATGTTTCACCAATCATTATTACATATTCGGGTCTTTAACGACCCGGATCTATATCTAACACGGATGGATCTCTGCCGGTCGTGATAATATAAAGCTCTCCTGATATTAGAGTAACAATTACAGAAGAATAAAATAAAGCATATTTTGTAACCTTTTTGGAGCTTGGAAGGGTTCAGTTTGAGCAGATGTTTTATACCATCATCACTGTCCTCGTCAGAGCTCATTTCCCAGTACATTCAGCATCTGGCTCATATTCGCCATCTCAAACATATTATTCAAAATCAATATTTTATTGATTTTAACAGCTTCTTCACCAGATCCACCATCAAGTGACAGTGACACTAATGTTTGATTGCGTTCAGCACTTGCTCTGCAGTAAATCGCTGAGCCATTTCAAGTTTTGCTGATGATACTTCCTATTCTTTTGTTTTCTGCCTCCAGTAACTTACCCTGGATGCCAGCCGAACTTAGCCCCGCCTACAACCTTTGTGGTTGGGAAGTTTGGTCTGGACTTGATCCGTTGTGGAGCAACTAAGCTCGAAATGATGTTTTATTCACAAGGTTCGGGAGAAGCATGTTCAGATAATTGACACAGGTGGAGAGCACTCAGCCAATCAACAATAGAGGTGTATATATACACAGCGGTCCTAACTCCGTTTGTTGACAGATATCAGCAAGGAAGCTAATAGTTTTTCACACAGCAAGAAAGTGAATACGTTTTTCTCACAGACACTCTAGATTGATCGTCTCCACAAGTGGAAAGTTTCCACATAGTAAAGACGTGGATAGGTTAATCGCAGCAAGGAAGGGGTAAGTCCCACAAATCTCTCAATCAAGGTCTCATGTTTTCTTTTTTCCGTTTTATCTTTCAGGTGGTCTCCCACGTACAAGCCTGCACACCGCTCCCATCAAGAACTGTGTGATCCCTCCCGACTGGTTGCTCCAAATTACAGTCACTCCCCGTTCGGGAGCCAACAGGGCCCACCCACCGGCGCCACAAGCTGCGCACGACCAGGCCCCTTCTCAAATGCCAGCCCGCCAAGCTCGGCACTTCTTTGGGGGTATTTAGCCAGGCGGCTGTCCTATGCTCTAGCCTTTTTGTGGGGGTACTCTGAGTTCGGGCCTAAATCCGAGCTCGAAGCCCTCCCTTTGGACAGCACGCCAAATACGCATTAAATTACTCTCTATAAATTATATGTAAGTGTGAACTCGTGAAATTATGTTTTATTAACAAGGTTCGGGAGAAGCACGTTCAGATAACTGACACAGGTGGAGAGCACTCAGCCAATCAACAATAGAGGTGTATATATATGCAGCAGTCCTACCTCCGTTAGTTGACAGTTATCAGCAACCCTCCACCACCCCTTCCAGTGTTGGGCACGTTACTTTAAAAAAGTAATTAGTTATAGTTACTAGTTACTTCTTATAAATAGTAACTGAGTTAGTAACTGAGTTACATCATTATAAAAGTAACTCATTACCAGGGAAAGTAACTACTGTGTTACTTTTTTTTTTTTCTCAAATGTTCAAATATGTCAAATAACTTGGATGCCTCCAATATTAAATATGTTAAATTAATGAATTGGACACTAAATAGAATAAATTATTATTATAAAACATTGTATATTAATGTACACTATTGTAATGTTGCTGTGGGACAATGTGAGAGACACCTATCAAATTCAGTACATTATTGTAAATATTATCAGTAGGCCTACTATAGTGTAAATATTGTGTAAATATTATCAGTACTATACTACTCCTTTGGTAGTGGAGCTCCCGTTATCACCTGGGTTTTTAGCCACTCATTTTGTGGTGGCATGTGATGATGTGAGGCGCTTCATTAGATTACAATTACTTGCCACCCACGTGGAGAGACTTTCTTCCTGGGCACGTTACACGTTACATAAACATTCTTACCTTTCACCTCAACGAGGGAAAAGTAGTGCTTATACTTCCAGTTTGCGAAAGTTACCTTTGAAGTCGTTGGACTTGCCATCGCTCTGACTCCTCCTGGTCATTGGTGTGTGTGACTGGGGATATTACTCTCTATAAATTATATGTAAGTGCGAACTCGTGAACCAGAGCTGTTCGGACCAATCAAATTGCCAGGGCGGGCTTTATCCCGTACAGATGATCCTTTATCCTTTATTGGACAGATGATCAACAGTAACGTAACCATCCATGTCACCAAAGAACGCTTGGGTTGAAAAATATACTTACACTGTTACACACCTCGTCGTTAGCTACCAATTTCTTGCAAAAAAATAATAGAAAAAAACATGCATTTTTTTTAAATTGTATAATTTTTTTCTTTTTATATTGTTTAAAGTGAATACATTTAGGAATACTAACAAGATGTTGATGTCTAACTTTAAAAAAAATTATAAGGAGAAAGGTAGTGAATGACGTCCGGGGTCACTAAAGACCTGATGTATGCACTTAAGTGTTAAAACAATTGATTTAATTTCTTAGTGTTTAATTTTTTATTTATTTAGTCAAAATAGTACTGAATTGTAATACCTGCCATGTACCTGTAATTGGCCATAACATGAACATTATAATCAGAATTGTAATAGTGCATTCATAGCAGAAAGATATCTCCTTTTGGTCATATATCACGTTAGCATTTTCTGAAGAAGATGTGAATGGTGGTTGCATGAGTAAAAGTCAGACTTGCATGTTGTGAGTGGTTCACAGCCATTGCTATGAAGTTATGGTATTCGTAATGGTTGCTGCCCAAGTCAGAACAACCCTTCCCCAAGTCTCTTGCTCTTTCAGTCTGATTTTTGCTGACTCAAGTCTGAAATATGTTGCATCTACATTTGTGTGCTTGCATAAAGTATGTTCTTGGCCTTAGGTGGCATGACGAAGAACCGCTCATCTGTTGATCTATAATATGCACAAGCATTCCGGGCTCAGTCAAGGACACATGTTGACCGCAAATCCTGTTTGGGAACACATGATGGATAGGATGCGCAAGAATCAGTGATGTATATCATGCTGTCTAGACATACAAGACACAATCGAACAACATACAGCACGTCTACATCTGATACAGTAGGACATTTAGAAGAAATCTTTTCTTCTTGTAAGAAGACTCTTTGTGAATTGTAGCAGAGATGAAAAGAAAGCAAAAGCCAGCTCTTATTCGATATCCAATAGGTCAAAGTCCTGGAATAGCATTGGATTATTTGAACCACTGTGCAAACACAGCGACTCTCCAGCCAGACGATGAGTACAGCTTCCACGGTCCGCAAAATGGGGCATCTGTGATCATTTCTGACAGCTCTGACGGCTAATTGGGAATTGCACATCTGACATCCATGGGACATGATGGCAAGCACAGCTTGCTCTTTTGATGTTCAAAATCCTGACCCCAGTTGTCCTTCCAAGTAAGGAAAGTGTCCAGCAGTCAAGCTGGGTGGCTGAGACGTTGACCTCTGGTGTCTGTCCTCATCACCTCGATGAACTGCTTTCCTTCAGTCGGTTTCTTTCAGTTCTTGTCAGAGCTAGAGGAAGCTAAACCTTGGATGTAAATATATATAGTGCTGTGATATAGAACGAGCAATATAACTGACCAAATAACACTTGTAATAGTGGTAACACTTTAGTTTAGGGGTCCAATTCTCATCATTAACTAGTTGCTTATTAACATGCATATTGCTAGGATATTGGGTGTTTATTACTACTTATAAAACACATATTAAGGCCTTATTCTGCATGATCATATAGTTAATAGTTAGTTAATAGTGAGAAATGGACCCTAAACTAAAGTGTGACTGTAACAGTACTGCTTAAATTAATAAAAATGTTTTTTTTAAAAACTTAGTTCACCCCTACATTTAGAATCAGATGCAGCAATTAGAAGGTGCTAACATACCAACTGTGAAGCAAGATGCTATGGTTTAGGGATTTTTGTTAGTTTTTGCTGCTGATACCAAAGAGGTCTTGAGGATTTGAGGCTATGTGCAAAAGTTTTTGAAGCTGCAAATGAAGTGAACCTTTGATATGATAATAAACCAAAATCCATGCAAGCGAATCCTTGAAGGAATAGCTCTGAAGAAAGAAATGGAGGGATAAGTAATGGCCAAGTCAAATTCCAGATCTCAGTGTCAAAATTGGGCTTAAGGCTAACAATTGTAGTGCTAACATTCCAAGTCTAACTTTTCATTTAGTTAACATGAGGCCTTGTTTACACCTGGTATTAAGATGCCTTTTGGTTGATCGGATCACACGTGGATGATGCTAAATACAGGTGTAAACAGGGTCTAAAACCTTTTGAGCTTGTCCACTTTTGTCCACTTCCAGAGGTGGTAGAAAACGCATTCGACCGGATTGCTTTTGTAGTGTAAACGCTCATGTGTTTGAACAGCCACAAAAGACCATCTACTCTCCACCCACTGACCTAATGCGTAAACATTATGGGAAGCGCGCTAGTGGGATTCAAACTTTGTCATCTGAAGATCCATGTTTGGTTTGAAGATGAAAAACGTACCAAGCACAATGTTCTCTCACCATTCCTGATAACACACACAGCCATGGTCTTTTGGCTGTCAGAGCAGAAACGAAAACTGCTGCCCTCCGTATGTTTTTCCGTCATCTCCAGGCACGTTCTTATGGAAATTGTAGCTTATTTTGTCCATTAGATCGCAAGATCTGAAAAAAGCCCATACATTACCCACCTATAGACCCTCCCCTCAAAGAAATAATGATAGAAGTGGTTGAAAGTGGACAAAAGGGATCAAAACACCAGGTGTAAACGGGAATGTCTCTCTCATCTACTTGTGATCCGATCGACCAAAACGCATCTTAATACCAGATGAGTAATAAACAGGGCCTAAGAGAGATAAACAATTGAAAGAAAAACCTACAAGATGTTTTTATTTCTGCTAAATGGTGCAGTAACTAAATTTAGGGGTGTACTTACTTTTTCCTCAGAAGATTCTGTAGATAGTTTTGTTAAATAAGTCATATTTTCTTTTTTAATTTGTTAAATTGTATCACCTTCATCCATCAATAATGTCCGAATAAAGTACTAGTATCGGTATGTTGAAACAAGTCCTTCCAACTTTTCATGTGGCGCACATATTTTTTCACAGCACAGTATAAACACAGCATTAATTTTGAAAGATGTTTCCAAAAATTACTGGGGCTTTTCATATAAATGAATTGCGAAAAACTGACTTTCATCCGGAAGGCTGACTATTTATGCATCAGAAGCGCTAAAGAAGCTAAATTTTCCCTGCTCCGAGCATGACAGGTATATTGTTGCCATAATGGCATAATTATATGTTATTAAAGTGTGTTTAATTACATCTAATTTTTACTGTGGTGGGTGGACAAATATCTTTTCCCTTTCGAATTACATTTCCTTGTTTTATGTGACAGCTGAATGGAGGAAATGACAATCTGCGTGCCACAAATAAGCCTCACAGCTGAGGAGATAGCACATTTGTGCTTCACTCGAAAATTCTTGGCAGCGCCGGCAGATTTCGAAAGCCCTCACATCTGAGCTTGCCCCTTCTCAGCTGGACACATCTGGACATGTGGGAGCTCGGGAGATAATCCGGTCACCCCTGGTGAGCTGGACCCATGCCACCGTCCAGAGGGGTTTCCTTCCCTCGCGGTGGGAAGCAGCTCTCGCTTTAATGATGTGGTTTTAGAGCAGGCCGTGAAAACTCTCAGGCACGTCAGAGGACTTCTGTGTGTAATTGAAAAGCGCTTCAATCTGGTGCAAGAGAGCCCAAATAGGATATTTCTGAAAATAGCCATTGCTGTTTTAATGAGTTTGTTCATTAAAAGTTCAACTTTTTCCTTCGGGAGCTAGACAGTATCATTGGACATAACTAGAAAACTCAGAAAAAATAGGAATTGTAATCCAATTATATATGATTTTCAGTACTTCAAGCTGCATTTCTGTTGGTCAAAATGAGGAAATTGGTTGTATAAATAAATCATTTCATTAAATGAACTGTTTTCTCAAAAAATATAATTCTGTCATCATTTACTCATCTTCATGTCATTGAAAAATGATTGAGGACTGTGGTTGTCAAACTCCAAAAATCACCAAAAACGTTCTGTAAAATTAGTCTTTAGACAGGCAAACTCGTTATTTAATAAAAAATATTCCTCTGCTGCTACGTTCAAATCAAATATGGCAGGAAAAAAAATTACTTTTTGTGCTCCACAGAAGAAAGAAATTGCCTAAAATATTAAAGGGGTCATGAATAAAACAACCGCACTGTTTTATTGTTTTATAATGTTTCCTGGGGTGCACTTATAATGTATATTTTTACAGCCCTCTGATTTGAACGCTCTGTTTGAAGGGGCGTGTCAGCTGTGAGACTTCAGTGTAAACGCCCACTGCTGTGAATGGCTGACATCTTAGCATATGAAATAGCTATGTATTACATGTGGAACTCTAAGTAATCGTGAAGAGTGTTGATTATAGCATTATATTTCGCTCTATGTCATTATATTTAGATCTATGGCATTATATTTAGATTGTGGCATGAAAGGTTGCAGTGATGAGGATTGTAGCCGATCACAGACATATTAAGCGCATGAATGCAGGGATCTCGTCATTGCAACTTGATTTCTGCACACTAATGAATGCTTTCATCATAACTAACAGTGCAGACCAATGTAAATAAGAGATTCGTTGATTATTACGGGAGATTTGGCGAGAGTCCAGAACTCAGACACTGATAAACTCACACTGCGATTGTAAAGGGAGTATTCTTTGATGGCGTTCTATATATTATTTAATCGCAGTTTAAATAACAGATTATTTTCATCCTAAGAGACACAATGCGCAGTTGATCGTTTAGTCACTGGTTTACTGCCATATAGACAAAGAACATTTGACTGTACATGAATCATTACCAAATCACTGGTCACAGATCTGGCATTAGAATTAACACAGTTACTTACATGTTGTGGCATTACTGTCGAGTCCATATTGTGAAAGTCTGTTTGGAAAGCCTGTGCCGAGATTGTGACTGATTTACCAAAAAATCCACAGTGAAATGTACCAAATACAAATAAGTAATGCTCAACTGAGACATTCTCATTGTAGAAAAGAAATAACAACATTCTTAGCATTAGGAACCTTTGGAAGTTACTGTTATTTTTAGTCATGTATCGCTCTTCTCTACTTCACACTTCGTCATCTGACTAACACACCAGTGGGCAGGGCCAAAGTTGCAATGATGAAGTAGGTGTTGATTTACTTCTGCTGAGGCGGTCTTTCAAATAGTGTCGTATGTGCCATAATGTGTCGTGATCTGGGCTAGGTTACAATAAAAGCTGTTTTTGGACTAACAAGGAATCTTTCAGTTCTGAAACTTAGAGCCTGATCTCACGAAAATGCGTATAAATAATACGAGTGTGCAATCTCGTGGAATGTATATGGCAAAATGAGTTTTGCCGTGCATATGGTACGCCGTTTTTCGCGTGCATATGATACGCACTTTATGGCGTATTATACGTACGATTTCCCTTTCAATTTTATTGCTAATATAATTACAACTAAGCAAACAAAATATTTTGTTGTTGTTGTTGTTGTTGTTGTTGTTGTCATAAACAGTATGTATTATTTTCACATGGTACAATGTTGTCAGTTGGCCTTAAAGTGATCTTTTTGGTAATTTTTTTTTTAATTAATAATATTTATTATTATTATTTAACACAAATATTCATTATATATTTAGTTTAGATATGTATTTTAACCCTTACATCTACTGTAAGTCAATTCAACCCTTGAATTCTCAACTTCATTCACATTCTTGATGATTTAGGTGTAAAATATCTAGGTTCCTGCCATACGTGGTTTAATATAAAATGATATCCCTTAAGGTCTCCTTGTCAGCTGCATGGGCGGTAATGACGATAATCAGGGTCAGAGGAGCCAAAAGGAAAAAAAAAAATAGCTTGATGGCATATTCTGTCAGGAGGAATTAGCGCTCTCCAAAGTCTTATCAGTGATGTGCCCTTTGAGAGCAGAGCTAAAAGTTAAGAAGCAGGAGGGGGTTATTGTCTGTACGTCTCGGTTTGTTTGCATGCACGTATAAATATTTTATTAGCACCTCATATTCTCTCTAGCTTGCTAATGCATTCTGAGATGTTGTCATCTTATTTCAAGAGACATTCGCTCTGTGATACTCAAACGACATTAAACCAAGCCCGTTCTGGTGGAGTCGCTCCGATTACAGTGATTTAGGTGAGAGCTTTCTTTTCAGCCACATCCCAAGGTCTACAATTTTTCAAACGGATGGAATTTTTTAGACAAAGGCTTTTATGGAATGGAAAACACAAGTGACAGTGGATGGTTTCTTGACCTGAACATGCCCAGACCATGAGCAAATGTATTCGTAAGTGTAAAATTAGTTTTTTGTTGTGGCCTGTTCACCTGAACTGGGCCAATATAGATGTATTGTAGAGACATGTCTTGATGTACGTTTCCAGATACAAATGGAACGACGGGCAAAAGCTAGGTCATTCAACAAAATGACAAAAACACAAGTTTTCTTTTGGGTCATTGTATACATCTTCCATAGAGCTTCAATTACCATTCATCTCAACGAATATTGACCATCCATAGAAGCCTTTGAGGTGAACCTTGAAAACACATTGCGCTTATGCTGTTTTCTTCATTCATGTCTATAAACGTATAGATTTTGCAAACAAGGTACAAATACATAAGAAAGCCGCTTTCCACAAATTCTATGCACATTGGTATTCAATGTATATATTTTTTTCTGCATCAGTGCATGTTCTGTCCCATCTCTGGGTCCCATCTCTAATGTTTTCAGTAAATAAAAATTACATTTAAAGGCCAAAGTCTGTTTTATCCAGAAGAAGGTTGCTTTAAGAAGTCACCCAGGTTACTTGTATGGCATGTTATTCACACTTTCATGGTGATAATTTAGGCCTATATGCTAGTTTTATATATATATATATATATATATATATATATATATATATATATATATATATATATATATATATATATATATATATATATATATATATATATATATATATATATATATATATAGAAAAGCTTTACAGTGCTGGAGAGACCTAAGCAAGAAGGCCTGAAAATGGATGCAGAGGCTGCATCGTTACATATATAGTTGAAATGTTAGCAGTGGTGCAATCTAATGGACAATTTATATAAAATAAAATAAAACAACACAACTCATTTAATAGTTATTTTGAACATACTGTTTCAGTATGTTAAAGGTGCAACACACCCCTCCATTCATTGCTCCGATACTCACCTATGGAGCAGAAACGATGCAGCCTCTGCATCCATTTTCAGGCCTTCTTGCTTAGGTCTCTTCAGCGCTGTAAAGCTTTTCTAATATTAACGAGGGACCTAAATCCCTTCGTTTTCCAGTGATATTCCTCTGAGCTTTCCTCTTTTGTAATGTTTCTCATACATCTCTCTTTCTACAGTCTTGCTCACTCACTCTTCCTCCCCCATCATGAGTGGTTACGCTCCCTACTGCTGGTTGGCTACAAGTGTGTTGTGGTGCTCAGTCCGATCCACTTTCAATAGCGGTTCTCAGAAATCGCTTACTGCAGCTTTAAGCATCTCTTAAAGGAACTTTTGGTTAAGTTTCTGGACTTTGTACCCTGTTCTTGAAAAGTGCTGGAAAGAAGGAGAAGAAATGGAAGAAAACTAATGGTAGAAGTTTTGAGGAATACATTGGTTTGATTGGAATAAATCTGACAGGTGAGTACTTTTGTTTTATTACCCTAATATGGTCCAAGGAACATAACAGACCTAAAAACTAGGTCATTTTATGTAGATGTCCTGCATTGGTTATAGTTCTCAATTCATTACATTTTGAACAGCAGACTGCTGACCTACAGTAATCAATTCTTCAGTTTTAGTTACAGTTTAAATTCTTCAAGACAAGAATGGCAGTTCTGTGACCAACATACTATTTCTGACCCATCCATAAACAAACTTAAATGTTTACCTGTCAGTGATGGATATACTTTCAATCTGACCTCTATCTCAGACCTTCAAAGTTCTCCAAAGGCTGCAAAATGGCAGAGTGAAGCATTTAGGTTGCAAAGGGAGGGTATTTTATCTGAGGTGCACGGCCAGTCCCTGTGAGGAAACCCTGTTGCTATGAGACAGATTGTGTTTTCCAGACACCTGACCTGGATTCCGGCTTTGCCGCCATACCAGAGCAGCCCACCTTGCCCCCTGCATTCCCACATCTATTCCCCTGTCTCTACCTTTGACAGTAGGGGAGGGGGTCCGCCTAAACTCTTCCTGCAGATGCGAGAGGAGGGGTAACCTGGGACACCTATGCGAAACAAAGCAATTGCATTTCATATTGAATTGGGAATTAGGGACATGAACGAACTCCCCTCTGTCAAGTTCCTCTTATATTCTGGAGACTTGAGAGGGAAAGAAGGAGGTAAGTAATGCTTGAACTGTCTCAATATACTGATCTCTGATCAGCACCATGTAGCTTAACCTGCAGCTTGTATAATCCTCTCTTTCAGAGAGAGACACACTAGCAGGTGAAGTCTCATCATGCCGGTACACACCGTTGGGTTAAAGTTTCGTAATCTGTCATGTAACCCAGGTATGCATGATATCAAAATTATGGCCATATACTAGCTTATTTCCAATAAAATTGCATTGGCCAATAACTGATCAATTGCACACTGACAATAATTTGCGTAGAAACAGATTTCAATCTGAAATTGCTTGTACATTTCACAAATTATAACAAAGAAAGAGCAAGTGCAACTGTCAAAATAAATACAAAATTTAAAACTGAAATGCTACACCAATTTAGGGATCAAAGCATTTTCATTTACAGTATAAAAATTATATTTTGAAATTTGCTGATGATTACGTTGAACTGTTAACAGAAGACTAAATTTGTGTTAGATGACTGTAATTCAACTGAACAAAATGTATTGAGCATTCCTAATATTTCCAAGTGAAAGAGCATATTCAATAAGAAAAATAAAATTCTTAAGAATACACAGCTAACTTTGAATGGCTGTCAGTTGAGAAAGATGATTTTTCTCCATAGATGGCTAACTCGATGCTAGCCAAACCTTTCATGGGGGAAGCAAGTTTTTTCCCCCTTTAGAATAATCTGAATTGATGAATTGTGCACAATAACAGCAAGAACATGTATTATGTAAGTAATTACGGTCAATTTTGTATTCATGTTGACTTTAATATGCTGACATGGGGGACACATTGAACTGTTCCTAATGTGATTAGATGAACTGCTAATGCTTTTTGTCACAACCACACTGGTGCTATGCTAGACGTCTTACAACAGCATTGTCCTATAACAAACTCACCAGACCGCAATGATGAATGAATCAAATTATTATACAACCGTATAGTCAAAAGTCGTAGCAAATACCCACTACAACACAACTGCACAACATCATTACTAATACTCTACACTTCAAAAACAATGCCTTTAAATCACACACCCATTTATTCCTGTTATGTGACATCAAGTGAAGTAGTATCAGTAGTTCAACAAGAAAATTAAATGGGTAAGACATTTTGGGCCCTATTTTAACGATCTGAGCGCATGGGTTAAAGCGCATGGTGTAGGTGCACTTAGGGCGTGTCCGAATCCATTTTTGCTTGTTTAACGATGGAAAAAACGGTCGGCGTGCCAGTTGCATGGTCTAAAAGGGTTGTACCTAGTCTCTTAATGAGTCATGGGCGTGTTTTGGGCTTAACATGCAATAAACCAAAGTCTCATCTCTGTCAGGACGGGTATAAATGAAAAGGAGTGAAGACTCAATTGCGGAAGAAATAAAGATTTATTTAATGAACAAAACCAAAAACAAACACCCACGAGGGGGAAAATCAAACATAACAAAGACAACACACCAGGATCCGGAACAAGGAGCAGGGAAACAGGAGACATCAAACAACGTGACAACGACAACGATCCAGCACAGGACTGAAAACGCAAGGTGAATAAACAGGGGACAAAGAAGGCAGGTAATGGGGAACAACAGGTGGGGCAAATTAATCAATAATCAGATAACAAGAGGGGTCAAGATTGAGGACAGGAACGCACATGACACAGAAATAAACCAAAACACCACATGTGCTAAACAAGACAAGACAGACATGTGACCATCTCCCATTCTCTTTAAAAGGGAATTTGCGAGCAGAAAGACTGAACGCTTCTACAGAGAGGAATCCTTTTATTTGTAATATTTAAAAATGTTTTTGTGCTGCTGCGCATCCCTGTGTGTGTAATAAGCAGAGTGTACACGCATTGTGCACCCACCTGTAGGCGCATATTACTAACGCACCCTTTAAATACCACAAAAATATTGACTTTAGACCAGGTTTTTGTTGGTCAATTGCGCAGTTGTTTTCAGTTGCCTCAAAATAGCAATGCACCAACAATGCGCCTGAACACACCTAGTTTTTAAACAACATGGTGCTGGACGTGAAAAGGATAACTGGGTGTTCCATGTCAGTTCAGTATAGCTAAGTGGGCATGGTTTATGTACTACAAGAGGGGCTGGGTTTTGTGACATCACCCAAAGAGAAAAGTCAAATAAAGTCAAAGAGGCAGAGCAAATTATTGCATTTTGAAGAAAGATGATGGACTGATGAATCATCCACAAACAAATTAGCAGTGTGAGCAGAAAAGTAAATAAGGTCAGTTTTGATTTTATGTTGACTCTTTAAAAGGAAAGCTTTGTTGGATGTGAGAAATAGCAGGAAGTGAGTAACAACTATAAAACAAATAAATTAATAGATGAATAAATAAGTAAATATATGCACAAATAAATAATCCGTAGGTAGTTAGTCATTTCATGGAACATAACAGGAAGCCAGATTGGAAGTGTGGGTGTTGGAACATTTGATTATGGGTGTGTGACGTGCGTGAAAATCAACACATCCACAAATGTGTCAGTCCCAGAGCTCAGCAGAAACTAGTCTTGAGCTCTGGAGAGTGAGAACTAATTGAACTGACCTCTCAGCGGCAGGAAGGCCCTGAGAAGAAACCGTGCTCGTAATGACAAATGCAACACAACCACGATTTTACAACATCTCAATCTGTTTTCAATTCATTTCCAGAGATAATTTCTCCCTACTGTATGACTGAGGAAATAGGAACAAATTTGGCACGATTATGCTTTCATGTGCAAAATATAAATGAGGCCTTTCGGAAACATGGCTATGGAGCTAACAAGATCTGAGGCGATAGGGGTCAAGGAAAACTGGCAGGGTCAGTGATCTCTGAACATGCTTCTAGTGCATTTTTGAAGTAGCACAGGGTGCAAGAACATTTGGCCCAGCTGAACCTGAGCAGGCATTGCAGGTTCTTGCATTTTCTTGACCTCTCTGATGATGGGGCGGCTGGCGGTGGTCCACCTTCCCCTGGAGAAAAAGCAGGGAACATGGGTCATGATGGAGCACACCACCAGAAGGAGAGATGGATCACGCTGTTGGCTGAAATGATGGGGTGAGTTACTTGCGTTTTCCTTAGGTAACTTAATGCTCTTCTGCAGTTTTATTACACTTTTATTTTGACTCTTGTTTTTCAATTTTTTTTCTTTTATTTTCTTTCATATGTATATACACTGATCAGGCATAACATTATGACCACTGACAGGTGAAGTGAATAACACTGATTATCTCTTCATCACGGCACCTGTTAGTGAGTGGGATATATTAGGCAGCAAGTGAACATATTGTCCTCAAAGTTGATGTGTTTGAAGCAGGAAAAATGGGCTTGTAAGGAGTGTAAGGATTTGAGCGAGTTTGATGAACGTTCAAGGAGTCTTTTTTTTTTTTTTGATGAACGAAGGGCCAAATTGTGATGGCTAGATGACTGGTTCAGAGCATCTCCAAAACTGCAGATCTTGTGGAGTGTTAGATAGAAATGTGTGAGAGTGCATCTGAGTTTGTTGTGTATGGGGCTACATAACCGCAGACCAGTTAGGGTGCCCATGCTGACCCCTGTCCACCACCGAAAGCACCAAACGTGGACATGTGAGCCTCAGAACTGGACCACGGAGCAATGGAAGAAGGTGGCCTGGTCTGAAGAATCACGTTTTCTTTTACATCACATGGATGGCCGTGTATGTCGATTACCCCGGGAACACATGGCACCAGGATGCACTATAGGAAGTAAGCAAGCCGGCGGAGGCAGAGTGATGCTTTGGGCAATGCTCTGTTGGGAAACCTTGGGTCCTGCCATCCATGTGGATGTTACTTTGACACATACCCCCTACCTAAGCATTGTTGCAGACCATGTACACCCTTTCATGGAAGCGTTATTCCCTGGTGGCTGTGGCTCTTTCAGCAGGATAATGCGACACAAAGTAAAAATGGTCCAGGAATGGTTTGAGGAGCACAACAATGAGTTTGAGGTGTTGGCTTGGCCTCCAAATTCCCCAGATCTCAATCCAATCAAGCATCTGTGGGATGTGCTGAACAAACAAGTCCGATCCATGGAGGCCCCACCTCACAACTTACAGGACATAGAGTATCTGCTGCTAACAACTTGGTGCCAGATACCACAGCACACCTTCAGGGGTCTAGTGGAGTCCATGCCTCGACGGGTCAAAGGGGGACCAACACAATATTAGGACATAAGGGCCCTAATGTCATAATGTTATGCCTGATCGGTGCATAAATATACATATGGATATACATCTGTTTTTGCCATACAATGAAAGTGAATGAGGACTAGGACAGTAGCGCTCCAAAATGGTCCAAAAAAAGCACCATAAAAAGTCCATTGCCATTGCAATGTTTGCAAGTCTTACCATTGCAAGTCTTCTGAAGTCAAACAATACATTTGTGTGATGTACAGTATATATAAGTATGACAATGGGCTGTTGAGTTATTCGAAAAATAATGCACACCGAGGTGGTAATGGAACTACTTTAGCCGTGCGTTTCCCTGAAAATTGCACACCGTAGAACGTTCATTAACCAATCAGATTTAAGCATTCAATGGCTCTGCAGTATAACAGCGGATGACTGGTTCTTGTGTGTCTTGTAACCAAACGTCATTGATGTCAATGGCACCAAATTTATACAGAATGTATGGACACATACAATATTTTATGGTGAATTTTGGAGTCTGACAGTCCACAACATCCACTTTCATTGCATGAAAAATGTCAAAATATGGAAAAAAGTGGCCAGCATATTCTTCTACAGTAAATTTTAACTTTTGTGTTCACGCAGAATGAAAAAAGTCAAGTGAGCTTGGAATGACATGAAGGTGAAAATTGTGTTTTTTTATTTTTGGTTCACTGTCCCTTTAAATATGCATGACCGCACACAAAAATGGTGCAACTGTTTCATGGATCCGCCTTTTCACGTTTGAATATGGTTTGGATCGCTGTGAAATCATAAAACTCTCTCGCGCTCTCTCTCTCTCTCTTTCCCCAGCTGGCTTCGGCCGCCAGAGGCACAGTCCATCATCCTACATTCAACAGCCCTGCAACATCTGTTCATTAGCTCTGACAGATGAAAGAGGGAGAACGAGGAAGCGAGTGAGTGAGAGAGCGTGTGAGTTACGAAAAGAGAGAGGCCAAGCCAAGACGTTCAGCAACCTCTGAGTTCAACATCAATTTTTTTTCCTGAGGTAGAACGGTAGACTGACAACTTGCCTCTCTCACACCTCTTCATCTCGATTTCAACTTCATCTGTGAGTGTTTGAGCACCCGTATGTGTATTTACCTTTCATTTCAGGGAGACAATGTGTGCAAATGTGCATTTTAATGGCTGCTGTATGACATGTTCGATATGTTTAGCTCGAGTCAATAGCATGTTTTCATGTGCTCTGTCAGGTATCGTGCAGAAGAACGTTGCTGATCCAGACGCCTGCTGCATCTGCAAATCCACCTCATCTGGTTGGAGCTGTATTTGCAGAGGCTTTCCTCATGTTCGAGTGATTTGTTGCTTCTTTACCTCTTTCACACTGTTTGTCCCTCTGTATCTCTCTTTATTTCCTTCTCTGTCTTGAAATGTCACTGGGAAATCAGCACGGAGCAGTATACACCTGAGACCTAGATAAAAAATGCAGGCTACATTACTCTGGCTTAGCCCCTATGAAGTGTTTGTGATGAAACAGGCAGATTTAAAGGGATAGTTCAAACAAAAATTAAAATATTGTCATCACTTACTGACCCTCATGTTGTTCCAAACCTGTATGAGTTTCTTTCATCTGTTGAAGACAAAATAAGATATTTTAAAGAATGTTGCTAATCAAACAATTTATTGTAGCCATTGACTTCCATAGTAGGGAAATAAAATACTATGGAAGTCAATGGCTACCTTCAACTGTCTGGTTACCAACATTCTTTAAAATATCTTATTTTGTCTTCAACAGATGAAAGAAACTCATAGAGATTTGGAATAACTTGGTGAGTAAGTGATGACGAAAATCACTCAAACCACTTCAAAAGGTGGTCTGAGACGCATTCCAGATGAAACTGGACAAGTGTAAATAATTTCATCTGGTTGTTGAAGCCGCATATGTAAATTTTACTTTAGACGAGTAGCTGAGTATCTCTTCAGCAAGCCAACATGCAAACTACCGTGTGTACCAGTGGCGATTTCTTTAAGACTGCAAGCTCGGCTTCCCTTATAATGTCACAAAATTAATGGTCAAATATGTACTATTGTATTAACATTTTATTGACTAAAAATGCGTTAGAAAACGTTCATCTCAAAGACGAGTTCGTTCAGAATCAGTTACAAATAGCAGGTCGGCTGACTCGATTTCCTTCTCATACATTCCCGCAGCGTCACAGTGCATTTCCCTATTGAAGCCCAGCGTCCATTGACTTCAATGGGGCTGCTTTGAACGTTTTTTTTCAGCGCTTCGAAACTAGACGGTCATTGGATAAACGCTGCGATTATGTCCCGCCCACGGACGCTCAGCGTCTCTGGGGGTGAATGGGGAGTGGGCTGGCCCGGACTCCGAGCTCCTGCGTGATGATTGGAGGGTCTGTCGAAAGACTGCATCTCTTTTGGACTGACAGCGATTGAAGCTATTCGCGCTCAGTCCCATCGCGGATTTCTCAAGTTCAGTCGAAATAAAAACTGCTGCAACCTATTTCTTTGATATTTGCTTAGCGAAATTGCTTGATTTTCATCATACATTTCACACAATTATACACCACATTCCTTGTTTCAGTTTTACAGAGTTTAATTTTTTTTTTTTAGATCGTTCATTCATTCATTCCTTCATTCATTCATTCATTCATTCATATAACGTTAGTAGGCTAGGCTAGCGTCGTGGGTGAAACTGCGCACAATGGCAGACGGTGCTAATATTGTCGACCTGATTTTGGCGAAGCCATTTGAAAGTGTTCCTTACGAGGAAAAACTTAGAATTAAACAGCAGGGCAGATCAACACCTAAGATTGATTTAGTGCAAAAGATAGGGAAAAATAACAGGTCTTTTCAGCTCTCCTGGTATGACAAAGTTAGCTGGCAGACTGGAAGTGCTGTGACAAATAAAATGTACTGCTGGCCATGCCTCTTGATGAAACCATCTCACGGATGTGTTGTTTGGTCAAAGGTGGGGTTTGGAGATCTGTCTAACTTTGACAGGGCATATAAAAGAGGGTAATAGGGGAAAGCTGTGTGATTACTTGGTGTTCCTTAAAGACATGGAGTTGGACAGTGCAATGCCTCAGCTTTACAAACTGTTCTCATTAGCGGCAACAATTGGAGCTACATCTGCAGGTGTAGAAAGGAGCTTCTCCTGTTTAAAGCGACTCAAGTCCTACACCCGAAACACAATGGGCCAAGGCCGTTTAAGCAGCCTAGCTCTGCTGGCCATTGAGAGGATACTGGTCAAGTCACTTGAAAAGACTCCTAGTTGGTACGACAGGGTCACAGACCATTTTCTTGAAAAGGAACATAGGGCAGAATTTACTTTTAAATAAATAGACAATTTTATGATGTAGGCCGAAAATGAGCTTCCCCTCTCTGACAGACCAGTAGCCGCCACTGGTGTGTACATGGTCTACAACAATGCTTAGGTAGGTGGTACGTGTCAAAGAAACATCCACATGGATGGCAGGACCCAAGGTTTCCCAGCAGAACATTGCCCAAAGCATCACACTGCCTCCACCGGCTTGCTTTCTTTCCATAGTGTATCCTGGTGTCACGTGTTCCCCAGGTAATCGACGCACCCGGCCATCCACGTGATGTAAAAGAAAATGTGATTCATCAGACCAGCCCACCTTCTTCCATTGCTCTGTGGTCCAGTTCTGATGCTCACATGCCCACTGTTGCTGCTTTTGGCGGTGGAGAGGGGTCAGCATGGGCACCCTGACTGGTCTGAGGCTATGCAGTCCCATCCGCAACAAACTGCGATGCACTGCGATGCACCTTTCTATCAGAACCAGAATTAACTTCTTGATCAATTTGAGCTAAGGGTTGCTCGTCTGTTTGATCTCTCCCCACATGCATCAATGAGCCTTGGCCGCCCATAACCCTGTCGCCGGTTCACCACTGTTCCTT
>NC_137121.1:12643226-12886509 GCF_949357685.1 Gobio gobio | reverse complement strand
GTTTATTATTTTGGCATTTGCTCACCCCTGATCATTTGCTTCAGTTCTTTTGTTTACGTATTTTGTTTTTGGTTGGTGTTCTCCAATGGCTGCCGCACAAAAGAACTGATCAGAAAGATCTAAGAAACTGAGAAAATAAAATGAGTACTTGAACAGCCATTTTGTGTTGTGTCATTTATGTTGCGGTCCTGACCTAGACCAGGGCCGTAACAATATATTGCGATGTATATATCAATTATGACAGAATATACTTTTGGTGAAAAGGTCTCACCAGTATATAGTATATAGACATTTATTTTGTCTAACAGTTATTTTGTCAACTGTTTTTGTTTCTGATTGCAAAAAGATTGAAAAAACATTTGAAACCCATAATTTCCCCATTCTCCTATGATTGATCTCGTGTCAGTCATCCATCACATGTCATGTTTATTATCATTTTATTTAATGAGTCCACCAAACCATTGTGTAGAATCCATAAGACGGTCCTTTTCCATATTGATCCATCTTTCTCTTCATCCGTCTCAGTTCTTACTCTCACTGTTTCAGTGTGTTATTGAAATACAGCTCAAAAGCACATCATAAGTTCAGTGAGCACTTGGAGTCAGATCCCATTGTTCGTTTGCCTTTGAAGGCTTCCCATGCGAGCGGCTGGCCCGGGTGCTGATTCATGACTCTTTCTCACTCTCTCACTCAGCATGTCTCTCTGTGACTTCTCCCAGTGCAATGCACCACGAGGGAGAGAAAGCGAGAGAAGCTTTGGTCTGTAGTTCCACCGGAGTCCCTGGGAGGCAGTGTTGATCTACATGAAAACACTTCAGTGAGAGCTGCGATTGAAGCCCGGGACAAATTCCTCCCATATCCATCTTTGGGAATGCAGTAGGCTTGTCATCAAGGTTTAGCATGACCTCATTAGCCCCTGCTGGTAAATGCCGTAACTACACCATTTGGCTGCAAAAAAGCATCTTTCATCATTCAAAAGTAGTTGTGTATTCTAACTAAATGCTATGATCGTTAATAATTCATCATTCTTGCTTTTAAAAGCAAGAAATTGACTTGTATTTTTACCTTAATATTGCATTTGTTGTGACAGCTCAGGATAGTTACTCTCCTCATAAAATGCCTGAGATTGTGGGTGTTCTTGTGGGTGCCATCAGCCAATCAGCATTGTCATGATGTTTCTCCTGCGGCTAGTGTGTAATTAGTCTCATGGCACTCACATGGTGAGACTCTTTACAAGTAGATTAAGGCCACATCCGCACAAAGCCAGAGTTTTCCCTTTGCAATCTTTTTTTCCTCTCTCCATATCAAGAAATGTCTGTGTACACACGAAACCACTATAACCGACTCAAAACGATGTAGTACACATGCCAGACCCATATGTAATGTTGCCACAGAGATACACTAAAAACAAAGAAGAAGACTTGAAGCATGCACATGCGGTCTCTGACTTGGGGTTATGACCTTATCGTTTCACAAAATATACGGATTGGCTGTACACACGAGAACGCAAGGGAGTCCAAATTTATCCACTCTGGGACCCGGTCTCAAAAAATAGCGGTTCAGCCTCCCAAAACGCTGGGTCCGTCTGGACGAAACGCCGATACAATACTAAACGCTTCTCCATGTGTACGTAGCCTAAGAATTTAACTGAAATCCAAACTTTCAAAAGATAAGGTGGCAGATGTTGTGGCATTCAACAACATTTATCAACAAAACTTGAGAGTTTAGGTGCAAATCAGTCAATTTGCCCCAGTCATAGGCTTCATTACTTAGTCAACTACCTGAGTACGACAATGATTTCCATCAGTGCAACCCAGGTTGACAGCATCCTTTTTACCTCAGTGCTAAATGGCCTATGGCGTCTCAGCAGTTTACTTTAACATTAGTGCGGTATGCTCCCTAGACCTTTTCTGAGTAGCATAACAGCCATTTTCATCTGTTTACACAGACATTCCTGACATGTATAGTCTCTATGCTCTTCTCTCCTGGCCTTCTGACAGGAAGTGACACCGCTCACTCCACGGCACTTTTTTCCTGCGACAGTCAATGATGCGGTTTGGATGGCCTCCAGCGGCAACAAACCGTGCCCGGGATTGTCACACCATGGTAGTCGCTGAAAAGGGAGTGTTTTGCTACGTGTATTTGGAAGTTGAGTCGTGCGAGACTGGATAAAAACCAAGAGCAGTGCTGATGGGGCAAATGTGCCAGCAGGAAGCGACTGGCATTTGTGCAGATTCAGTTTGTCTCGCCTGGTATGCTCTGTGTCCGCTACAAACAAGAGGAAACCTTTAGTTCAGGGAAGAATTGGTTTGTTTCGATTAGGCGAATGTTGTCACATAAGAAGGATAATTTCTATATCGTTTCTCCTATAGACAACACCAAGTAAACTTCAAATAGACACTTCTGTCAGGACCACTATCGTCTAAGATGATTGACTATTAGCATACAGTTTCGATTGGCAGTTTGGTTCGGTTCTGGGCAAGAACTCCTTGTGCATACATGCAGCCTAGCATGGATAAGAGCAGGGAGAGCAGCAATAACAGTTAGGGTAAACATAACAGAACCAGCATAATGTATTGCAGATATCATTAATGTTGTTATTTAAATGTACAAAATAATTGGGAATTTAGTCTGATTCAAGGGGAATCAGAATACCAAATCCTGACTGGGCGAGAGGAGGAGCTGGGGATGGAGGAGGGTAAATGAGCTCTGGAGAAACATAATAACTGCTGATAGTACTGAAGGAGCTTATATGTATGATGTAATAGACATCGTATTACTATAGGTAGACGTGATCAGCTGACAGTCAGCTGATACGAGCTTGACTAACGTGAACTGCCAGAACTGACGCTACGATTGATTTTTGGTAAGGTATCATGCTTCAGTAGGGGCTTTCATTCACACAAACCAACCTGAAATTCACTGTCAATGGAACAATAGTTGGCACTTTCCAGCGACCATTTGAAATGCGACAAATTCATGCAAATGAGATGTGTTGATAACCAATGAGATTTCAGAATGGAAGTTGTCTCGTTTACATGCGCAGTTATAATTGAGCTATACATGACGCGTAATCTACTGTTCCGTGTACACATGCTGAGCAAAGTTGAGCTACTATCACTTTATGTTGGTATGCTAGTCAAAAACCAGCCGGACTAGTGTTTACATGACATTTTAAAAGATTGATTATTTCTTTAGCTCAAAATTAAAAATGCATGTAAACATTTTGACTCGCCGTCCAAATGGATATAGCAATTATGTAGTTATGGCAGTGTAAATTAAATAGACTCCAATACGTTAAATAATAACGAATAAAATCAAATACGGCTCCAAGTCCCAGATCTTATCCAACCTTTTCACTGTAGTTTTAGTCCACTTCACTAATGGCACCCTGCCCCTGTCATAAGATAGATAGATTCACATTCATATGATAGATTACCATTCACATTCAAAAGAAATGTTCTACTTTCCTTCGCAACTTTCTCACATGCCCCTCATTAGTAAACCAATAGTTTGCCGATACATTTTAAAATCCCGGCCTCCCCGTTGCAGCTCCAGAACTGAAGAACACTTTGACATTTCTGGGTCGGCTAGAACACTCCTTTTGGTTGCTTTTTGATGGATGACTATCATTAAATCTTTTTTTCTTTTTCCAACCTTTGGCAAAAATTTTGTCAGGAACTGTCAGTGGGGTCAAAGTAGACCCAGTGCTTATTTGATTACAGGGAAATAAATTCACCTCTTGCTTGTCAGGTAAGGGCTAAGTTTGTGATTTTAATGTCATTGATAAATCTGTATGATGATCTGTGTCATTGCAATTTTGAAATTGGTGGGTGTCTGTTGTAACTGTAATGATGATAAATAGTTTGTACCGTGTTTTGCTGTCTTCACACTGTGTGCAGTTTAAGTTTGGGTGTTTCTTGCTATTTGTTACCTCATCCGTTCTAAAAATGTACGTTCCTAGGCTAGCATTTTCCATAATAACTCCACCTTTTTTGTATTATGTTCGTTGTCTGGGTTAACTGTAATATTAAATATAATGTGTCCGATTTAGTCTTAAGGCTGATTTATACTTATGCGTCAGACCTACGCCGTACACATACACACACACAAAAATTATTAATCAGCAGTTCTTCAGTGGTTTTTGGGGTGGTCGAGGTGCTATATGGCACCACTGCCACACAAAGAACCGTTTAAGCCCCTGTATAGTTCTTTAAAGGTTCTCTAACTCTCCCTTAGTCTCTTAGTTTAGTTGGTGAAAGGATTAAAACAACATTAAAATACAGTGTATTTCCTGAAGATAATGTGGTTCTCAACCTTTTCGCCTCCCCAAGGCAGAGAATGTGGTAGTGGTGGGATGCAAAAAGACAGTTTGGATACTGAGAGCTGTCAGTTGCAGTTATGCTAATTATGTGGAAGGAGGAATACAATTGGAGGATGAGAGAAATATAAGACATGGTGATTGGCTGTAGTCTTTGAATGAATGTACCTCTTATGGTTGAACATAGCACCATTTGACACAGGTTCTGTATTGCCCCTTTAAAGATAGGTGCTGTATAGCACTTAAAGTGGTTCCCCATGATTACAAGCCAATTAACCACTTTTAGTTCCCTTTCGAGGAAACTCGCACTGTGTCGGAACACTTATTGGGGATGCTCCCTTAGCAACAGCGTGTCTGAAGTATGAATGAAACTATTCCAATCCTGATTGGTGTTGCGTCATGACGTAGTATGTAACTGCATACCCGGAAGCTACATAAGGGGGGCTGGCACATAGTAATGTCAGCGTTCGCTCTTCAGCATAGCGCTCTGTGTACAAAACTGTCTGTCTATTTGGTGTTGTTTGTCACAAAAAAGAATATATATATATGTATTTAATAGTGAAAAGATTGGTGACTCAGGGTGAGCAATACTAGCGTTGTGTGCACGGACACACATATGCTTTGTGTACAGTGCCTGGGCGTGCAGCACCCTAGGGCGGCTTTCGAGGAAGTGATAAGCTGCCACCCAGGGTGCTTTGCTCATGGCTGGCCATGTTCGATGAGGCTGGCCAGATGCCGGTCATGGGGCTCACAGATGGACATCTCAGCGAGACTTGGGACTGCTGAGGCATCTTCCCAGTCTTCGTCTGACAGTTCCGATGTTCTCCCTCCCCTCGTGGAAACCAGCGTTGCGGCTTCTTCCCCCGGGGTGGAGGATCCGATGCTTGGACGGTCTGATTCTGAGGAATTAGACGTGCTCAGCATCGAGAAGGTTGAAGTTATAACAAGAGCTCGCCACTTCTTAATGCAAGATTCAATCTCGCGTTGCCGAGGCAGCGTGCAGGTTACGGGTCTGCAATTAAAGTTACACATGCGATCGGTGTGCATGTGATACTGGTTGGGTGCGAGGGATGCAGTCAGCTCCTGAGGGTGCTGGCTGTTTTCATTGAGAAATATCTCAACGCGTACAGTCGTGCGCCTTTCAGGTGTTTCAGCCTCGCGCCTGTTGACTTTCTTCTCGAGGGAGGAAAGCCAATTGTATTATAACTGCTCGAATCTCGTGTTGCTGAAGCAACGTGTAGATTACGAGACTGTATAAATACTTATTAAATCAGTATCATCTGGTGATTATGGCTGCATTTAATTCTGAGGAATTCAAATATTATCTGACTTTGAGGAGTTAGATATTTTTATTCAGCCTATTCAGACCGTGTTTCACTGGTTGGGTGTTTATGGCTGCATTTAATTCTGAGGAATTAAAATGAAATATTATCTGACTTTGAGGAGTTAGATATTTTTATTCAGCCTATCATTCAGACTAGGTTGCACGTGTTGGGTGATTATGGAAGCATTTAATTCTGAGGAATTAAATGGCATTTTATCTGACTTTGATAAGCTAGATATTTTAAATCAGCTTGTCATCCAAAGCGTGTGTCACTTGTCTGAATTTTCATCTAAGATGGGAGCATAACATGCATGGGCAGTTCCTGAGGGGGCTGCTTTCATGCATTGTGAGGTTTGCTCCTCCTTGGAGCCCTCAGGAAGTTGATGTTGTTCTCGCCGCCGTGTGGCCTGCGGGACACATCAGTTTCCAGCAATTGCTAATCGCAGTGTCCGCCCTAGTTGTTGCGACCCTGTCGAGCTGCTCCCTTAGATGAGGCCCCTGCTGGCCAGCCCCCTCTCCCGGGAAGGAGCGATCGAGGTCGCCTCCCCTGTGGAGCTTTTGGGAATCGATGTTGTGCTCCCGCCGTCTAGTACGCTTCAGGCCACATCGATTTCCTGCGAACGCATGCTGCTCCATCCGCCTCTAGAGAGACGCTGCGGCTGGCAGCGAACGCGTCCGGGCACTGAGAATCATTCTCAACTGCTCCCTGCCGGTCAGCCGCTTCAGGGGGTCGTGAGTGAGGCTCAGTGGACACCCGAAGCTAGCCTCGAGAGGAATACCCCTCAGGGGGGTCTGAGGTCGCGCCCTCTATGCAGATTGGCTCACCAGACCCTCCTGTGGTCCCTGGGGAAACTGTCGTCTCTCAGAGTGATGTATGTCCCCAGGGATCAAAACCAGGGAGCAGATGTCCTGTCGAGGCAGGGGCTGAGGCCCGGGGAGTGGCGACTCCACCCAGAGGTGGTGGAGGCCATGTGCAAGTGATTTGGTCCAGTGGGAGTGGATCTGTACGCGTCTCGAGAGACGTCCCACTGTCCACTGTGGTTTTTCTCTCAGTGATGCAGGCGTGGCAGAGGCTGCGTCTGTAGTGTGACAAGTCTCCTGAGCTCTCGTCAGCGTCGCCCTGGAAACAAACACGGATCACCTGCAGCCACTCAGCACAGCCCGGATCCGCACAGCTGCAGGCGATCACCACGGCCTTTAAACCACAGCACCATGGGACACCAGTTTGAGCACCAACTCCACTCCAAAGACGCGCTAACACTTCTCTCTCTCTCTCAGACAGCAGCCTGTGACACTCCGGCCACACCGTCTCACTGACGTCACCGCGAGCCACCCTGCACCAGAGGAGACAAGAAGCACCGCGCACCAGCACTTCACTATCACCACGTTTGTTCAGATTTGTGCAAATAAACCCACCCTCCGGGGGCTTCTCACTAGTTCTGTGTTGCGTGATTCTTCACCCTGCCACAGTATGCATATCCCCCGATCACTCTGCTCCCGGGAGTCTTGGAGCGGGTCAGCCGAGAAGGTATCAGCTTACTCTTAGTAGCACCCTGCTGGCCGACCCGGGTATGGTTCTCAGACAATGTAGCACTGCTAGACAGTCTCCCGTGGCAGGTCCCTCTGAGGAGGGATCTGCTGACTGAGCAGGGGGGACAATATTTCACCCCTGCCCAGAGTTTTGGGACCCCTGGGTCTGGCCCCTGAGGGGGCCCGGTACCTAGAGGCTGGACTGTCAGCAGATGTGGTCGAGACCTTGCTCAGCTCCAGGGCTCCTGCCACCAGGAGACTGTACAGCCTTAAGTGGAATGTGTTTTCCACTTGGTGTAGAGAGCGTGAGGTGGACCCAGTTAACTGCCCAGTGGCTTCAGTGCCGGAGTTCCTCCAAAATTGCTTCTCTACGGGTCTTACCCCGTCCACACTCAAGGTGTACGTGGCTGCCATTGGGGCTTTCCACGCTCCTGTGAGTGATGGGCCTTTGGGTAGGCACCTGTACGTGGCTGCCATTGGGGCTTTCCACGCTCCTGTGAGTGATGGGCCTTTGGGTAGGCACCATCTGGCTGTACGGTTCTTCCGTGGGGCTCGGAGAATGAGGCCTACGGCTCGTTCCAGAGTTCCAACCTGGGATCTGGCGGTGGTACTTGAAGGGTTGGCTGAGGCTCCCTTTGAGCCACTGGAGTCGGCTGAGGCAAAGAACCTGACCCTTAAGGTGGCCTTTCTCCTTGCTATCACTTCTCTGAGGAGAGTGGGGGACCTCTAGGCCTTGGCGGTGACGCCGACTTGCCTGGAGTTTGCCCCTGGCAGAGTTAAGGCCATCTTACATCCTAAGCCGGGCTACGTTCCCAAGGTGCCATCTAGTGAGGCCAGGTCATTGGTTCTTCAGGCTTTCCATCCTCCACCTCACGTGACAGCGGAAGAAGGGAGACTTCACCTGCTCTGCCAGTCAGAGATCTTAAAATATATTTGGAGAAGTCTGTGCAGTGGAGGGAATCAGAACAACTGTTAGGGTGCTTTAGTTCACCCAAGAAAGGGCTGCCTGCTTTGACTTGGACAATCAGTAACTGGATTGTCCAGGCTATAGCCACGGCTTATCAGGTGCGCAATTTGCCTTCACCGATGGCCGTGAGGGCTCATTCCACCAGGGGCATGGCCTCCTCGGTGGCCCTCCTTTCTGGAGTCCCGATGCAGGAGATCTGCGAGGCGGCTGGGTGGGCCACCCCGCACACTAGGGTGTTCCAGTCCTAGTTGTGTCTGGGTTTCCAGCTTCACACTTGGGCAGGCGCGACCCTCGTGTGGCCTAGTGGATACTCATTCCCCAAATTCGTTGTTCCGACGCAGTGCTCGTTCCCTCGAAAGGGAACGGCTCGGGTTATGTCTATAACCCTTGTTCCCTGAGATAGGGAACGAGCACTGCATCTCGGCGCCACACCTCGTCACGCCTGGAGCGCTTGCTTCATCGCGATAACTGACATTACTATGTGCCAGCCCCCCTTATTTAGCTTCCGGGTATGCCGTCACATACTATGTCATGACGCAACACCAATCAGGATTGGAATAGTTTCATTCATACTTCAGACACGCTGTTGCTAAGGGAGCATCCCCAAATTCGTCGTTCCGACACAGTGTTTGTTCCCTATCTCAGGGAACAAGGGTTATAGACATATAACAATTGCTATTCTATTTAGCACCATTTTAATTTAGAGTGAAGGCTACACATCAGTTTTCATGTATACTTCTGTCGTTGTCCGTGTTGACGTGCAATTACACATGCAGACCACTAGTAGGCAGTGTCGATGGGCATGTTGATGGTGTAACACACAGTATCAAGGCAAAAGCCAAAGAAAAAGCAGCTTGTTGTGTACGTTGTCTGAGAAGCAGCAGCGATGGTGGCAAATAGACAGCAACTTTTGTTTCAGCTTGAGTTATCGAAGAACAGATATATTTTTTTTTACCTTAGGGAGGGGTTCTAGCAGACCAATCACAGTGTTTGAGGTTCACGTAGAATTGACATGTTGTTACATTTTTGGTGAACGTCTGGCTACGCGTCCTACACACAGCCTATGGCATAGGTTCGATGCACGGATGCGGAAGTATAAATCAGCCTTTAGTCTATAAATGTGCCAGCCTGGCCAAAGTCAAACTACATTAACTAGGTTTGTTAATTTGATATTGCAAAACTGGTATGATTACAGTTAAACTAAAGCAATTTTGTGTGACATTTTTAAATGACAGAAATTATTGTGATTCAAATTTTAAAGTTAATGTACCACTTTGACACTAACCAAATAAACCAATCAAATGAAGGTATGCCCACACCAAAATCTCGAATGTAAAATCTCCCTTATAGGCATGTACTGTTCAATAAGGGTGTACTACACTATATGCTGTTGAAAAACTTGCAGACCGTTTAATTTTAATCGCCATCATCATCAGGCAGTGCGTGGTCTGAAACTGAAGTGTTTTTTAAATCTTTTCAACTTTTAGGTGGGAGCTGGCTTTCGTGCTGATTTAGTGCCAATTTTCCCAGCTTTCATCTCAAATACAAGCCTTAATCATTTCACTAGAAGACAAACAGGCTAAGATCAGTTTAAAGGGCAACTGCAAGGACGGCGGTACTCAGTTTCAGCAGGGGACTGTCAGCATCCAGCGTCAGCTCCTTAAGACCTGTGGTGAGAAGACAGGGCCCACCTTCCCTGCAGATGTGTTTATTAATAAACTGGCTGGTGTCTAATTGGCCTGTTAAGCCTGCAGAGACTTCCATAGAGAAAGAAAGAACCCCATTGGGACTTCTTCGTCATGGGGATGGGACCATTAAACAATAATAGCCTTTTAGATGCACAGCATTCTGGGAAAAAAGGCATTGTGTTGAGCCATTTGAGAGAGTGCAATAAAGAACTGACAATGTCTATTTGGTGCATTAGGATCAGGTCTACATTTACCAAGAACTCTCTTTAATATCTCAGTTGTTTCTTCTAGACACCAATGAGATTAACGGGAGAGCAAATGTAGACATTTCTTGCTTCTCAGATGTTTCTTCTGAGAAAAACACTTTAAAAATGCTGGGATGTTTCAACACGTTTGGGTCAGATATGGAAAAACCCAACTGTTAGGTTTAAAATTGTAACTAACGGTTGGGTTTGTCCACATTTGACCCAAACATGAGTTGAAATAACCCAGCATTTTTAGAATGTAGTAATTGTGTATCTTCAACAAGACTAGAAAACCATTTCTCATTACATGTTAAATTCAGTTTTGGAGCAGAAAAGATGCAGAAAATCATACGAAGTCCCCGGAAAAAACAACTGTAGTATTGTAAAATTGAGCAATATTGTAAGGCTTGTGATTGAACTTTCTGGCTTGTAATATGCTTATTCTTTGTAGACAGTAGTTATACAATGGATTTTTCTCAATCCCTTTAGTTCAGCTGCTCTTTGCGCTGGCCGGGGTCCATCTAACCCCCTCCTTTGGTCTACGCAATTACCCATTTAGGAGGATCAGGCATGGGCCGAACTCTATTAAAATCACACAGCCCGCTCCAACAGTGCATTCGGGTCTGACAGCACTCAACCTCCATGGCCGTCGGAATGACATTTAGAGTGAAAAACAAGATGAACAAGCAGTTTGGCAGGTGTAAACAGAGCTATTAAGTTCATAGAGTCTTCTCTACACCTCTTCTGCGCACATTCTGAGGGCCTGTAACCGCGATATGCAGTTGTACGGCGCCCCCCTGTCAACATCAAAGCATTAGCTCATTGCTGGCTCAATTAAACCAATAGTTCTACAGGAGATATAATGACTGCAATTACAATGAGTCAAATTTACAGCATTCAACATCAGTAGCTGCTTGAGGCCTTTAAGGTCACAAGGCTGTGTGAGAGTACAATGCCAAGTGTGGATGTGAGGTGAATAGTATGTTATTTCAAGACTTGTTCCAACCCAGGTAGCTCCGGTAATGGACAAGTAAGGGGCACTTAGAACATGCATTCCCACAGAGCCACACGTCAAGGACCATAACTGAAATGGCCATTTGAAAATGGCCCTGGCAGCCATGTTCCTCTGTAGATAAAGCAAGTTGGGCATCCTGCTTATCACGTCCAGGTTCCAGGTTTCGGCTTAGAAACGCAGGTCGCGCTTGAGAAAATCAGGGACTGTAGTTTCCCTCTCATTCAGCTATACCTTCCAGGCATAGTTGTTCTAATCATCGACACCATCAATGTAATTACCGAAGCCATAATCACAATCCTAAAGACGTAAAAAAGTCCTCCATTAATTGCTTGCGACAAGGAAGTTTTGAGTCACTCTGCCTGCTGCTGAATGAAGACAATCAGACTACATCTGAAATTACAAGTCCTCAAGGCAGGTATGTACACACCCATTTAATTTAAACATTGACCCTAATGAAGTGACTACTTGCAGAATTACCTCCGATTTTTGCGAATGACTTCTACTTAAAGCATTTCTGGGAACTCAGACCCTATTTGAGTTCTTTAGCAGTTGAGGCTCTCTGAACAGTTGATTCATCAGGGAAATTTAGTGTAATCTTGTGAAGCTCAGCAAATGTAAGTTGTTTTAAAAGCAGACCAAAGTGACCAAAACACTTGCTCCTTTGTGTAATTGATTAGTGTTTGGGATAAGAACCGATGCTTTCTTTCCACGAATCCTTGCCAAAAGGACCATTTTAAGAACTATTGGGTATGTGTGTTTAGTTATAAGGAGACATTCAGTTTCTCTTGCTTTGCATAAGGACCTAGACAAGGCAGGGTTCAAATTTCTCTTCAAAACTTTTGTGGGTACAAACATCTATATGCTGACCCCTGCAGCTAACACTGATGTTTTCACCCCTTGTGCAGAATATAAATGCAGCCATTTAGCCTAACCTTTGTATCTTCATAGAAATCAAGGAAACATTTCAACACTTCAATGTTGAATCAAGTTTTTAATGTTGTTTACATGTCTATGTGGTGTTTTAATATGCTTAAAGACAAACCATGTGCAAACTCTTGAGTCATTTTCTGAAAGTCTCAAAATGTGGTTTGAAATCGCTGGTGCTTCTGACGTTACAAACTACCTTGTATCCAATCACGTCAACATGCCAGCGGGCTTTAGAATATCATTAACTTAACTATGATCACTCTGAAGCAGGGGAGTCTCAAGAGTATCCAGGTTATCCCAGTGTATTTTAACATTAGCAACACATTACTAGCTGTTTAATAACGTAGTCAAGCAAAAGGCTAATCATATATTACTGTTATGTGTCCGTCGTTGTAAAGAGCGATACCATTGTGCAGCGTTTACCTCAGTAAGTTGGCAGAATGGTTCTCTGGGCTTGTGCGAGTGAGTGGAGGCGGGGCTAATTTGCATATTCATGGTTCCAAAATGAAGCAAGGGCGTAGAGTTACATTAAAGCTATTTTAAGGCCATTTTTTCAAAAGGAAAAACGTTTAAATATTTAATTTTGGAGATCAAAGATGAGTTTTAAGGGATACAATTATTGACTACAGGGGGACTTTAAGACATGTAAGCTTAAGTTTGACAAATTGATAAATTTAGCGTCTGTATAAATACGCCCGCAAATCTCCAGAATTTGTAGAAATGTTGAAAAAGCTGTGCATTGCACCATCTGAGATATGGTCTCCACTCCTATTCAGGCCTGTTATATTTGAAAAGTAGTTTTCACACGGCAGATATCACCAAAATAAAGATGAATTGACTGGAGTATCTCTCCACTGTAATATCATGCCATCGGACTGTAAGCTAGAGGAATTTTATGAAGTCTGTGCTCCCTGCCATCCAGCGTTGAACAGACATCAAGCCAGAATGAATGTGACAGTTTGGAAGGATGTTGATTTATGGCAGTCCTGATGCCCTTTGTCCTCCCCTTTCTTTCGCCTGTTCGCTCTCACATGATCTCTCTTTATCTCTGCTTCTCGCCGCAGTCCTTGCTATTGGCGTATCGGCATTTTCGCCAACCATCTCGAGGGCTTGATGAATTATGGGAGGGCCCTGTGATTCAGGTCTTTCTTGAGAGGTGCAGCATTGTTCGAAGACCACTATCTCTCACGAAAGGTCTCAGTTGCAGATTATCGATTCAATGTCATGCTGAAATCCTCCTTTGACCTCGGAGCTATGCCGAGTAAAATTATAGGTCGAATGTCCAGCGGTTCAGGGTTGTAAAAATTCAGTATCGAAGAATTGCTTCCCTTTCAATTCATGAGTGCTAATTTAAATGAAGTTGGCCACAACTTAATTAAGTTGAATTGGAAGGAATTGAAAGGGATCTATCTATCTATCTATCTATCTATCTATCTATCTATCTATCTATCTATCTATCTATCTATCTATCTATCTATCTATCTATCTATCTATCTATCTATCTATCTATCTATCTATCTATCTATCTATCTATCTATCTATCTATTAGGGGTGTAATAAAGGGGTACACAAAAATGACGGTTCGGTACATACCTTGGTTTTGAAGTCACGGTACGGTACAGGTTTGGTACAGCAGGGTACAACATGTAAGCTTCACATAAGGCAGTTTTTGCATTAAGTTCTAAATCTAATTATAAAATTACTTTTTTACTCCAAATCATTGTACAAGACATCACTAACAGGTTAAGTAGAATATAATGAATATACAGGCTAATATAGTGCATATACTAATTATTTAGCAAAGGAGTTAATTTCTCTATAGTGACTAACCAGCGGTGGACACTGAATGACTTCTGAGGTAAATGTAATGCTACGTGACATTGTTTACATTTGATACGTTTCAGTAAGTTGTAATGTATCCTCCTTTTTGCCCCCATTTTTCATGAGATGAACTCAAAGATGATGAGCATGCAGATGAGCTTCCCTGAGACGGTTTCTGACAGTTTGTGCAGAAATTCTTTGGTTATGCAAACCAATTGTTGCAGCAGCTGTCCGGGTGGCTGGTCACAGACGATCTTGGAGGTGAAGATGCTGGATGTGGAGGTCCTGGACTGGTGTGGTTACACGTGGTCTGCGGTTGTAAGGCCTGTTGGATGTACTGCCAAATTCTCTGAAACGCCTTTTCACAGGCAACAGCTCTGGTGGACATCCCTGCAGTCAGCATGCCAGTTGCACGCTCCCTCAAAACTTGCGACATCCGTGGCATTGTGCTGTGTGATAAAACTGCACATTTTAGAGTGGCCTTTTATTGTGGCCAGCCTAATGCACACCTGTGCAATAATCATGCTGTCTAATCAGCATCTTGATATGCCACACCTGTGAGGTGGATCGTTTATCTTGGCAAAGGAGAAGTGCTCACTAACATAGATTTAGACAGATTTGTGAACAATATTTGAGAGAAATAGGCCTTTTGTGTAAATAGAAAAAGTCTTAGATCTTTCAGTTCAGCTCATGAAAAACGGGGCAAAAACAAAAGTGTTGCGTTTATAATTTTGTTCAGTGTATCTATCCAGAATGACAGATGGTCGAAAAGATGGATAGAACAATAGCTAGAACGAGAGTAGCTAGGTGGAATGATAGAATGACAGAAAAACAGATGATTGGATAGATGGATTATCCATTGGTCCGTCCATCCATCCATCCATCCATCCATCCATCCATCCATCCATCCATCCATCCATCCATCCATCCTATCTTTCCTATCTATCTGTATCTGTAACTATCTGTCCGTCTGTCTGTATTTCTGTTGTTCTATCATTCTACCTATCATTCTAGCTATCAGTCTATCCATCTTTTCATCAATCTGTCATTCTATCTGTCATAAAAAAACAGTTATATGATTTCAGTTAATTTTAATTCTACTTCATCTTAATTTTGCAAATTGCAACAGAAGTTCTGAATGACGCACACAACTCTCCAATAGTCCTCTCTAGTTGGAGCAACTCACTTTAGCTGTTGTGAAGGACTCAATGAGATTAGACAAACAAAAGACATACAAAGACTTCTTTTCCGAAAATAATTCTGTCTGAGACATTGTGGCACGACTCTATTAAGCTCTGATATTACAAGTGTCTGAAAACACGATTTTGTGCTTTTATTTGTAAAGCTGGACATGTATCACGCCACAGTCTGGCTGTCACATTAAGGAGGGACCGCTCTTTGTAATGCATAATGGGGTAAAATATGGCAATAATGTGCAGATAGCAAGCCAGACTAAATGGTCTACTTAATGGTGTGTCATTTGCTCTTTCTATTGAAGGATAAATAAGTGATACGTCCTTCATCCTGTGTTTATTTTGATTATTCTTTGTGATGGCCAGAATGTTGAAACGTCTCTTATAATATTCTCGACAGGTCCTAAGAGGTCTGCTTCATTAAACAAGTAATTACAGACCTGTCAGTTTCCTTGGGCGAGCGGCAAAAATGTGCCGTGTAATCATTTAGGCCACCAAGAGACCATCCAATAAAAGAGGAGTGGAGAAAATTGGGCAGGACTTGCGAATGTGAACATCTCATAAAAACCAGTGGATCGTATTAGGAAGCACTCAATCTTGACTCTGGTCAGGCATGGTAATTGAGTTGTACGAGAAATGAAGTGAGATTCCTGTGATTTTTTGGGACATTTCAATGACAACGTCGATAAAAATGATCATCTGAAATTATGTTCGGAGCTAAATTTAGGGCAAAAATAGTCTTCAGATGAGGGTTACAGAGTTCAGTGGAGAAACTCAAGGACAATGAAAGGTTCCTCCATAAATGATATTAGATTTGTAGAACGAAGCTGATTTGCTCTCAGTAGATATATATTTAGCATATTATTTTAGGCTTTTATGAAATTGAAACACCCCTCCCTGTCAGTTTTAATGGTTTAAACCCAAGAAACAGCATTCACAACCATTTTACTTCCTTAATGTCATGTAATTCTGATTAAAAAACTGTTTCTGCCCTCTGATTTCATTTTTGATGAAAGAGTCAATTAATATTTCACATTTAAGCAATTGATTTGAAGTTACTTGTTTCATTCATACATGAATAAAACAAGTCACTGCTGCACCTGCAATCACATACTTTATTAGGCAAAAAACAGTATGTGAAATAGTAGTATGTCCAAATTAACAGTATTCATAAAACTGTTGGCAAAAAGTACCCAGATGACCTGTTATTTCCACCGAGATGCCGAAGTGCGCATTCAATGGCCGCTTTACTATCCCATAAGGCTGAGGGGAAAAGATTTGTTAATGACAGTGAATTTACTAAACCAATTTGTTCAAAAATACTGATTAGGAGTGTGGAATTGTTTTTAAACAACCATTCAACAAACAAGAAGTTAATATTGAGTAACTTACATTTTACACATGGAGATATTTAGGCCATATTTGTTCCTTTACCTGTTAAGAACTGAGATGGTGAGTGGGATGTGGAGGCAGAAGGTCAGGTTCACACTTGAGGACATTTTGGCGCAGATGGTAACGCTTCTTTTATTATATAGTTGTCAAGTATGAAATAGCTTCACAAACAGTATTTTCAACCACAGTATAGTTATGTCTGTGTTACAAATATATAATATCACAGAAGTACTAATAAAAGATTATATATAAACACTGATGTCCATGGTAGCGATAAAAATAGAGTAAATCACCTTCTGAAAGTAACATGGCGCTTCAATGATTGTATCAATTACACCAGGGGATGACAAGACATGTACACAAATGTATTTGTCATTGAATCATTCATTCAAAAGATTCATTAAAAAAAACGCTGATTAATCCAGTGATGAAGCAAGTATTTTATGAGTGAGTCATTGAACCATTCATTCAAACCAATTATTATTATTTTTATTATTAATAATTCATTAAGATTAATTCAACATTTTAAATAGACTGCAGCAATTATTATCAATTAGTAAAGCACATGTTATTTTGTTTGGTTGTTTAGAATCTTAGGAGAGTCGTGATCTCTGTTTCAAGGGTACATAACACACAGAGTTTCTAATCTTGAGTACCTATAGAGTAGTGTTGCATCCTTCATATCTCTGAAGAGTCTTTAGTTTTATCATATTTATAAAAGACAGATACGCTGTACCGATTCCTTCTGAAAACAGCCGAACACGTGGAGGCGTGCAGTGGGCGGAGCTAAAGAGTCACGAGAACACACACAAAATACATCATGGCATTTTCCCTGGATAACATTCGATTCGCTATACGTTTGTGTTGTTTACATTATATGCACTTAAGCGCCGATTGCCAACAAAACACAGACATTTGATGCAGTTTCACTCACCGCCTGAGGTTTCGACTCGTGACCTGGAACAAACAAACACACTTGCAGAACTCCGTTGCTGCTCCGGGAAAAAAAAATGCATCCACTGTTTCCTTAACGCTTGGTTATTTGGGAAGCTGAACAAGTTTATCTTTCCCTCACAACCAGAAACACACTTCTTTAGTGACACTGATGATTTCGTAGTCTAAAAACAAAATGACAGCGCTGCCGATGGCTGATCGAAGCTGATCGATGGACACGCTCTTGCTCATGCGTTCATCCGGGGGAAGTGCCCATATAAGGAATTCCGCCCTTTATGACCTCATACAGGACCATATTAGAAAAAAACTTTAGTGTATTAGGTACAGAAATACTCCGTCATACATCCTACTCGTTTTTTTATTTATTTTGGCCATGTTTAACATGAGAATTCAACTCTTTAACAGTGTAAATAAGTCAGAATGCATGAAATAGCATTAGACCCACCCTCCTTTAAAACAAAAAAGATTGTGAGTCTCATTTTATCCAGAATCGTGCTCTACTCAACTATATGGTTAACTGGCATTAAATTACTATTAGCTATTGTCAAGATATTAGTCAGTGTCTAAAGTGCCAGTCTAAAATGCTAAAATGCAATGTCATCTGAAAAGAAAAGTTGTTTCAGAGGTAGAGAAAATAATTACTTTTTGCTGAAATTTTAATTAAGACTTTGGAATAATATTTACCAATCATACATAGTTACATTTGTTTTAAGAAGCTAAATGTGGAAAATGTAATATTGACTAGCTTTCAGACCTCAAAAATCCGAATGTCAAGATTAGGGTTTGTTTGACAGTCAGTTTACGCAATTCATTCAATAAATCAAACACAAACCTTGAAAGCCGGAAAGGGTTGTGATTACGGTCCAAATTTAGCCCACTTCTTTCTAAAGCTAGTTCCACAAACAATTACTATTGTTGAAATGCGAACACCAACCTCAACTCTCTGTTGCCAGTCCAGCTTCATCACTCCGGCAAAGGTTTGGATCGCATCCCAGCCCTTCAGATGAACTCTATTGGGAGAGCCGGCTTGTCAAGACAGATTAATGTGTCGTACCTCTGATTGATCAACTCCATGGAGTTCTGCACCTACATCTCAGATTCGACAGGGAGGTGAAAGGGCTTCCTGTTTTTGTGACTCAGTTTGTGTGGTCAGCATGGGGCGGACTGCAGCCGTCACCTTTGTTCTGAACTTCTGCCATGAAAGGTCATCTTGAGAATGACAACACTGCGGACTGTACACTAGACACTAAAAGAGAATTTCTATTTTCTGGGTATTTTTGGTTTGATGGCTTGGTTTTTATTTATGATACAGTTTAATGTATACTAGTGGCATAGTAATTTGGGTGACCAAACATATTGTTCCTGTTTTAGAAGAATCGCATCAAAAATAAGTGTATACTGTATACAATTATTATGTATATAAAAATACACACACATGCATGTATATATTTAAGAAAAATATGTTATATTTGTATATAAAATATTTAAATTTATATATAAGACATATTTTTTAAATATATATACAGTATATACATACATATATACATGAAGGAGTGTGTATTGATATATACAGAATAATTATACACAGTACACACACATATATCATGTAAACACAAATTTTTATTTTGATGCGATTAATTGATTGCCCAGCACTAATAAATTTACTAAATATTAGCACAAATACTATGCACAATATAATATTCATTGTAGAGAAGCGCCGATTCTGATACTGATGAGCTGTTTTTTTTATATTATATATATTTTCTATAGCCTATAACCACTAAATGCCAGATATCATCATTGTTGTTAATTAGAAATGAATGCTAATTAATATTAAACTCATTTTTATAATATATTGTAAACATAAAAATACATGCAAAAAGATGGACTGTACAAAATTGAATATTCTTTAAAGATAACAATTATTTTTTTTAGGTTAAATATTACCTAAATTAATTTTTTCCAGGCTCAATCCTCTGAAAAAAAAAAGTTTTATTAAAAATCCAGTTTTTTATTAAAATGTATTACATTTTTATTATATTATCCTATATATAGATACAGATAAAGATACATTTAAAAAAAAATTATAATATTGTCTGAACTATTGTATGGTATTGTGCATGCACTGAACAATTAGAAAGTGCAAATTGCATTTATCACAATTCTTTTGTCATTTTTGCAATATAGTCTATATTGCATATTATTCTATAGTGAACGGGACAAACTGCAAATAAATCTTGTGGAAAGGATCTAAAAAGCAGGCTTGTTCCTGGAAAAATGTGACATCTAGTCACGCTAAGCTTATGATGTGTTAGATTCCCTTGGTGCATCCGCAGTCTTGTAGTTTGCTCGTTTATTACCACAAATCCGTCATCCATGTGTGGCGACTGAATCTAATAACGTGCAGTATTTGCATGGCAAACCCAGAATTTTACCGCTGTCATTTTACGTCCTCTTTTCTTCATGCAGAGTAAAAAATGGTTGCCTGTCACTAGGAATAAAATCACGGTGTCTCTATATCATCTACTTAATTAGCAAGGTGGACAGTTGTGCCGTTCAAGGTCGATTATATGCAATGAAGACGACTGACACGAGAAGCATTAAAAAGCGGCTTTTTTTCAGAGCATCGAGCCTCAAAAATTAGGGCCATAACTTTCGTCCTCACGGATGATGGTCTCTTTAGACTCAGTTAGCCATTAGTAATGGTCTTTTCTTTTATCTATTACACCTCATCAGCTTAGAACTAGCCTTCTCTCTGTCTCTCTCACAATCGCTCTCTCTTCCTCTCTAATGACAGCTCATTAATGCTGTCACACTGACCCACAAGTAACTGCGTAAGTGAATGAAATATGAACTTCCCATGTTCGCCTAGCACCGCGGCCGCCCTCTTCATCTTCCAATGGCCCATAATTCCCTTAATGCATGCGAAATGAGATACAGACTTCATGAAACGTCTAGGCTGATGTTTGTTCTGAAATTATGAAGGTAATATTTTTAAATGAGAGTTTATTTTTAAAATTATCCACCACATTACCCAGTGATTTAATATAACGAAGGGAGTCTTGGTGAGAGCAATTTTTTGAGGATCTAGACACAAACACAGAGACAAGACAAAAAAGTTATGAAGAAAGTTTCAGCTGTTTTCGCCCATACAATGAAAGTCAATGGGGCCCAACATCTATCTATCTATCTATCTATCTATCTATCTATCTATCTATCTATCTATCTATCTATCTATCTATCTATCTATCTATCTATCTATCTATCTATCTATCCATCCATCCATCCATCCATCCATCCATCCATCCATCCATCCATCCATCCATCCATCCATCCATCCATCCATCCATCCATCCATCCATCCATCGTCTGTTTAAAGATTACATACAATTCAGATGAACACATTATTACTTTCAATTCCTTTAAATAGGAATGCAAACAAAAGAGTGTATACATAGACCTACTTAAATGTAACTAGACGTAAATAATTAGCCAAACTATACACCACAATAGCGATGAAACATGATAGTTGACTAGTCATCCAACAATGGATTAGCTAGATGTTGGCTAGTTTATCTAAATTTTTTTCTTCTCTTTTTTTGGTTTCTTTGTTTTTAGCAGTGGTGCTATTCATAATTAGCATGCTAACAGCACAATATGCATTAGCTGTTAGAACGTTAAATGTCTTTGGAAAAGTTTTTTCTTTGTAAATGTATCCCAAACACATTCAGACAACATTGCTCACATCTCCGGACTAGTGCGTAGTGTGTAGTTACCTGTTCGTGGAGATGACTAATGTCCCTTCAGGGTCCCTGTGTACAAATGGTATTAAGATGCATTTTGGTCGATCGGATCACAAGTGGACAACGCTAAATACAGGTGTAAACAGGGTATAAAACATTTTGAGCTTGTCCACTTTCGATCACTTCCAGAGGTAGTCGAAAGCGCATTCGATCAGATTGCTTTTGTAGTGTACACTCATGCATTTAAACAGGCACAAAAGACAGTCTACTCTTGTAAACATTACGGGAAGCATGCTAACCAGACAGGATTTAAACTTTGTCGGCTGAAGACCCAAGTTTGGTTTGAAGACGAAAAACGTACAATGTTCTCTCACCATTTCGGATTTCTAACACGCGGCTATCATGAGCAGAAACGAAAACTGCTGCTCTCCGTATGTTTTTCTGTTGCCTCCAGGTGCGTTCATAAGTAAATTGCGTAAGCGTAGGCCTTCCCCTCGAGGAAATCAGGACAGAAGTGGTTGAAAGTGGACAAAAGAGATGGATTAAAACACCAGGTGTAAACAGGAATGTGTCTACTTGTGATCTGATCGACCAAATCGCATCTTAATACCAGGTGTAAACAGGGTCTCAGTCTTTGTATTCAATTCTTTAAAAAATGACAAGGAGGTACTACTGATGTTTTTTTTATGTCATAGAATAAAACATGAAAATATCTTGAGCTTGTGTTAAGCACAGACATTATTTTTGGCATTTAACCAAAAAACAATTAAAAAACCCTATATTGACTTCAGGACGATGGAACCAGAAGTGCTAAAATGCTAACTTGTTTCTGAGTTTTGGCCTACCAAAAATATGTAATCTCTGCAGAACTCTATGGGGTCAGATTAATGAAACAGCTTAATGTTCCAGACCTTCCTCACAAACAATTACCCAACCAATCATTCAGATGACCTCCACCTGAAAGGAAACCGGAAACGAGACAGGAAACACAAGAATTCAGAATTGAAGTGAAAATATGGAAACATGAAATAACAAAACAAAGATTTCAAATGCATAACAGGCTTTATTGTGCAAGTCCAGGTGTTTGGTAAGAGGAGACATGAAGAATGGCCAGTTAACGTCCTAGCCAATAATAGATCCTGACTGTGAGTCAAACCTAATCTTCAACACATAAAAGTCTCATTTCAGTGCAGATTTAATTTTCAGAAGGCCACGTGACGGCCAACCATCGGTTTGTAGGCGCTGTAAATCGGATCACGCTCGCACACTCTCCTGACTTGCCGTCCCACGGTTCGAGAGTCTGTGTCCTCTCCAATTAACCCGTGAGGCTGCACGCACAGTCCCTGTCCTGGCCCAACACGGACCCTTGCATCACCTGCGCTGTACATACAAATCACTGTCAAGCCACCTTACTTCCCGTTTTTCCTTCCCTTGTTGTTGTTATTCTGTCTGGCGAACAAGGTCATCCATCACATTGACAGATAGGTGCTGCACAACTCCGCCTGAAGCCCGAGGCGTCTGTCCAGGTCCTGTGCGTGCGCTCCCTGCCTGATCGCTTTTAAGATGTCAGAGCCATGCTGTAATTTGTTGATCAGCCAGCTCATCAAATAAGTGTTTACCGCCATTATTGCCGTTATTTGTTCTGTGAAGTTGGCATAAGTTAACCGTACCGAACATTCGGGCACAACAGAGCCATGAGGCAGTTACCCAACCGCGGGAGATAAGATAGCCTAATCAATCTGTTATACTTTGTGGCGCCTAAAATTTAAGAGATAGCTATTGATTTTAGGATTTCTTGTGCCAAGAAGTAAAAAGGTGAACTTTCTGTGGAAGACACACAAAGTTGGAGCTATTCTTAGATGGAGAAAGAGCGATGGAGAAATGACAGAGATAAAAAGAAGTATACAAACCATAAAGCTTACTTTGAACACCGTTTCTCCTATTACAGTGACTGGGTGCCAATGGCTGATCTGGAACCAGTCCATATATACTTCCACTGCAGTAATGGAGGTTCCATTGCTCCTAAACCTGCTGGTTTTGAGATAGAAACCGCATAATGTTTTCAAACTAATTTTCAAACAAATTTAAGTTATGACTGTAACACGGTTTGTTGTTATGGGAAGAAGGAGACGGGAAGATTTAAAGACTTTAATAAATAAATGAACAAAATGAAAGTAAAAGCGGCAGCCCCTCACGGACGACTGCCACACACACACACATTACAAAACGTAAGTCCAGGCCTGGTCCTCTCTCGTCCTTCACTGGTTCCTTATATGCCTCCGGGCTCCCTCATGAGAGGACTCGAGACCGGTGTGCCTCGCAGGTGACGCTCATTCTCAACACACACCGGTCTCGCTCGCTCTTCCCACGTCTCTCGCTCGCCAACAAATGTTTTTACATTGCTTTAACTCATCAAAATAAGTTAAGAAATTGTCAACTTTTTTATAAGTTATACAAGATTAAACTTTTTTAGTCAGTTTAATGTAATTTAAATTGAAATTATTTAAACATCTAAGTTGATTGTTCTTAAAAATTTTTTTTTGGTAATTTGTATATATATATATATATATATATATACACTCACCTAAAGGATTATTAGGATCACATACTAATACTGTGTTTGACCCCCTTTCGCCTTCAGAACTGCCTTAATTCTACGTGGCATTGATTCAACAAGGTGCTGAAAGCATTCTTTAGACATGTTGGCCCATATTGATAGGATAGCATCTTGCAGTTGATGGAGATTTGTGGGATGCACATCCAGGGCACGAAGCTCCCGTTCCACCACATCCCAAAGATGCTCTATTGGGTTGAGATCTGGTGACTGTGGGGGCCATTTTAGTACAGTGAACTCATTGTCATGTTCAAGAAACCAATTTGAAATGATTCGAGCTTTGTGACATAGTGCATTATCCTGCTGGAAGTAGCCATCAGAGGATGGGTACATGGTGGTCATAAAGTCAAGTCAAGTCAAGTCAACTTTATTTATATAGCGCTTTTAACAATACAGATTGTTTCAAAGCAGCTTTACAGTGTTAAACAGGAAAATAATGCAGTACAATTTTATTCAGCCGTCTAGCCATTCAGGAGAAAAAACGTCATCAGTTCATTTCAATTATCATAAAGTGACAGTGTGGGTTAATTTTCAATTATCATAAAGTAAAGGGATGGAGATGGTCAGAAACAATGCTCAGGTAGGCCGTGGCATTTAAACAATGCCTAATTGGCACTAAGGGGCCTAAAGTGTGCCAAGAAAACATCCCCACACCATTACACCACCACCACCAGCCTGCACAGTGGTAACAATGCATGATGGATCCATGTTCTCATTCTGTTTACGCCAAATTCTGACTCTACCATCTGAATGTCTCAACAGAAATCGAGACCCATCAGACCAGGCAACATTTTTCCAGTCTTCAACTGTCCAATTTTGGTGAGCTTGTGCAAATTGTAGCCTCTTTTTCCTATTTGTAGTGGAGATGAGTGGTACCCGATGGGGTCTTCTGCTGTTGTAGCCCATCCGCCTCAAGGTTGTGCGTGTTGTGGCTTCACAAATGCTTTGCTGCATACCTCGGTTGTAACGAGTGGTTATTTCAGTCAAAGTTGCTCTTCTATCAGCTTGAATCAGTCGGCCCATTCTCCTCTGACCTCTAGCATCAACAAGGCATTTTCGCCCACACGACTGCCGTATACTGGATGTTTTTCCCTTTTCACACCATTCTTTGTAAACCCTAGAAATGGTTGTGCATGAAAATCCCAGTAATTGAGCAGATTGTGAAATACTCAGACCGGCCCGTCTGGCACCAACAGCCATGCCACGCTCAAAATTGCTTAAATCACCTTTCTTTCCCATTCTGACATTCAGTTTGGAGTTCAGGAGATTGCCTTGACCAGGACCACACCCCTAAATGCATTGAAGCAACTGCCATGTAATTGGTTGATTAGATAATTGGATTAATGAGAAATTGAACAGGTGTATATATATATATATATATATACACACATTTGCAAAGTTTTTTCTCATTTTTCTGTATGGAGTGTAGATTGATGTAAAAAAAAGAAATAATTTAAAAAAAAGTTACGCTTAAGGCTGCAACATAAAAAAAAGAAGGGTTGTGTATTATTGTCCTGGTTGGTTTTGGTTTTAGTTTTGTCTGACGCCACGTGACTGTGACGCATGCCATCAAAACACCAGGAGAGGGATTCGTAAAAAACGCAGACCCCACTTCTTTGATAGTATTGGCTTATGTTGAACTTTATTCTTGTTCCAACAGACGCTGTATTAAGCAGTAGCTACATAAAGTACTACATGAAAATGTCTCTGAAACATCTGTTTATTTGACAAATATTGCATTTATTTCACTTCATCTGTGATAAAGTATGCAAACACAGAGCGAGCGTCACTACAGGAAGCAGAAAGTGTCCAATTTCACGTCTCCGTTTTCAGCTCCTCCCCGCCTGCATGCAGCAACTCTTGCTGACCAGTTGCATCCAGCCGTAGCCGATGTCGAACACACCTGCAGTGTTCTCATTGGTTTATCTTGTCATGTGATACTCTGCTCTGTTTGTCATTGGTTCATTGTTTAATTGCTCACATGTGTTTCTTGTTTAGTTATAAGTCCATGACTGCGTCCAAAACCTGGAAAATGCTGCCTTCGGTGGACACATTGCAAGGTAGGAAGGCATCAAGGCACGTCCGAATCTGATGTTAGCTTCACTTCCTGTCTCCTGAGATACCTTCATCTGATCAATTTTTGAAGGCAGCATTTACACTCACCTAAAGGATTATTAGGAACACCTGTTCAATTTCTCATTAATGCAATTATCTAATCAACCAATCACATGGCAGTCGCTTCAATGCATTTAGGGGTGTGGTCCTGGTCAAGACAATCTCCTGAACTCCAAACTGAATGTCAGAATGGGAAAGAAAGGTGATTTAAGCAATTTTGAGCGTGGCATGGTTGTTGGTGCCAGACGGGCCGGTCTGAGTATTTCACAATCTGCTCAGTTACTGGGATTTCCACACACAACCATTTCTAGGGTTTACAAAGAATGGTGTGAAAAGGGAAAAACATCCAGTATGCGGCAGTCCTGTGGGCGAAAATGCCTTGTTGATGCTAGAGGTCAGAGGAGAAAGGGCCGACTGATTCAAGGTGATAGAAGAGCAACTTTGACTGAAATAACCACTCATTAAAACCGAGGTATGCAGCAAAGCATTTGTGAAGCCACAACACGCACAACCTTGAGGCAGATGGGCTACAACAGCAGAAGACCCCACCGGGTACCACTCATCTCCTCTACAAATAGGAAAAAGAGGCTACAATTTGCGCGAGCTCACCAAAATTGGACAGTTGAAGACTGGAAAAATGTTGCCTGGTCTGATGAGTCTCGATTTCTGTTGAGACATTCAGATGGTGGAGTCAGAATTTGGCGTAAACAGAATGAGAACATGGATCCATCATGCCTTATTACCACTGTGCAGGCTGGTGGTGGTGGTGTAATGGTGTGGGGGATGTTTTCTTGGCACACTTTAGGCCCCTTAGTGCCAATTGGGCATCGTTGAAATGCCACGGCCTACCTGAGCATTGTTTCAGACCATGTCCATCCCTTTATGACCACCATGTACCCATCCTCTGACGGCTACTTCCAGCAGGATAATGCACCATGTCACAAAGCTCGAATCATTTCAAATTGTTTTTTTGAACATGACAATGAGTTCACTATACTAAAATGGCCCCCACAGTCACCAGATCTCAACTCAATAGAGCATCTTTGGGATGTGGTGGAACGGGAGCTTCGTGCCCTGGATGTGCATCCCACAAATCTCCATCAACTGCAAGATGCTATCCTATCAATATGGGCCAACATGTCTAAAGAATGCTTTCAGCACCTTGTTGAATCAATGCCACGTAGAATTAAGGCAGTTCTGAAGGCGAAACGGGGTCAAACACAGTATTAGTATAGTGTTCCTAATAATCCTTTAGGTGAGTGTATGTATCCTTCACTGCCTTTTTGATACCTTCATCTTATTAATTTTTGAAGGCAGCATTTATGTATCCTTCGCTGCCTTTGATATCCCACAATCCTGTGGGTTCCTTTCTGTGACAGTTGAGCTGGGGAAAAAAGATGGCGTCCGAAAGTTGTGTTTGCTGGTCAGTTTGAGTGTAAATGTGTTTTTTTTTACCAACATTTTCCACTTCTGATATTATTTTCTAGCGAGAAGTTACTAATGTAGTTATTCAATATTTGTGTAGTTCTCACCAAAGCTCTCTCTATTTTGCTGTAGATCATTAAACAGTTACACTGCCGAAATTAGTTTTGTGAGGTGCCTTCATGCACAAATACTGCCTTACAAGTCACTGTCTGATAAGGCAGCGAGGCACGTTTTCGGACGCAGCCCATGTGAATATATGGCTCTCATGTTCCAACTTCCCATTGTATCTTGTCTAATGGTGAGTGTTGTAATGTCATGTCAAGTTATGCTTAGTCAAGTCTTTGTTTATTTTGCTCACTTTACACTTGTAAAAACAAAGGTTCTTTATTGGAATTGGTGGTTCCATGTAGAAAATGTACACACCTATGGAACCTTTCAATTTTACAAAAGGTTTTCAGTGTAGGCACCTTCAGTTGCGTCAGGACATGGTGTAGCACAACGCATGTGCTGTCCAATTGCATAAAAAACATATAGTAAAACTGGCCTTGACTTTGTTTGAGAAACTTTGCCGACCGCACCAAAGTCTCCGACCTCGCTAATATACACGCCATACAGCCACGCTCACGCACTGAAACAAAACATTCCGTCCAGGGTCTTTTGTAATTCATCAAAGATTTCATCTGCCAAGAAAGCACTTAGGAGAGCAGCACAGTTGCAGAATTTTAATGCAGTTTTGCAGCAGCATGTATTTGATGTGCTTTGCTCTGTGAACTAAATGCTGCACTATGGGATTCCAGCTTGAAACCAAATCACAGACTCTGTTATGAGAATAGACTCATTTTAGAACTTAAACGCACACAAACAGTAAAACAAATGGCTTTATAATCACTAGTGTTTTAAGCCTAAGTGCTTCGCAAACACATACAAAGACATTTTTATAGTGTGAATGTCCTAGCGGATTGCCACCTACAAAGCTATTAAGAGTGGTTGAAGTGCTTGTGCTTATTCGTTTAATTTAAAAAACAGAGGAAATAGGAGTCGGAAAAGCAAAGATGAACTGGTGAATGACACTTTTGTGCCTCTCCAAACTCCCACATGCAGGTTAAGAGCGGCGTGGAACAGGTCAAGTTTGATTCACTGTTCTCGATATCACAGTAACATCAGCGAGTCAATGGCCCGAGGGTCTGGCCGCCATGCAAACATCATTAGTCACTTATTGGGGGCTGTTTGATCCACCTGCACAAGAGTCCCATTGATTTTACTGGGACCTGGAAATCAACAGGCGCCATCCCATAGTTTGAGAGATAAAGGGGAGGAATACTCGCTAGAAAAGATTCCAGATTAATCCTGCCAGCGTACAACTGGTATTCTTATAAGTGGAGCTATTGATCGGAAGGGTAACAAATTATTCAAAGTTCGCTGTTGCAGCTCGAACAAAGCACGGAGCAAAGGTTGGCATCGATCTTGGCTCAGGCACGTGACATGTTGTGCTACTCTCTGTCCTTAAGCCACCTCTCGTCGCGTGAATAAACTTTGCGGACACTTTGAACGAGATCAATTTAAATTGAGTTGATATTTTCTTAAATTAAAAGACATCTTGTAATTACACTTAGAAGTAAAATTTTTAATTGTTGGTACGTTTCAAATGCATTAAAGGAAACTGGCTGGGTCTTTGCCTTTCTTCTGCAAAATCAATTTCTCTATAACCAAAACAGAGCCTCAAGGATTTATGTGTTTATCTATTCAGACGCTTTTATGTCTCAGGGGTGGATTTTTATTAAAACGAACAGATTTTTCAACGTTTTTTTTTTCTTTTTCTTATGTGAAGGTCATATTAAAACTGTATTGGAAATGTTTGACCATGCTGTCACTGTTTTATTTTTGCTACTTTTCTATTGCTTTATAGATATTAGATTATAGAAGTATAGATTTTATTGTTATTTTTTTCTTGTCCCAGACCCAGATTCATTATAATTAAGGGGGGGGGGGGGGGGGGGGGTCATTTATAACATTAAGATAATCTTGGTGAAATTTTTTTAAATATTTAATGTTTGCAAACGATTCATATATAGGTGTGTATTTTCTTGTCAAATCATGCGAAACGTGTGAAAATATTGAATTATGTGTATTTTATGTCTATTAAAATTGCCTTAGCAAGACAGAGTTGATTAATTTATTTAAAAAAATATTTCCACCACTATTATTTCCATCAATGTAATTTCCATCACCGTCATTTTCTTCTTTTCCATCACTTGCATTTCCATCACCGTCATTTCCTTCATCATTTCCATCACCGCCATGTCCATCACCGTCATTTCCTTCTTTTCCATCACTTGCATTTCCATCACGGTCATTTCCTTCATCATTTCCATCACCGCCATGTCGATCACCGTCATTTCCTTCTTTTCCATCACTTGCATTTGCATCACTGACATTTCCTTCATAATTTCCATCACCGTCATTTCCTTCATCCTTTCCATCACCATCGTTTTCCTTCACGTTCATTTTCCCTTCACCGTCATGTCCATCACCGTCCTTTCCATCACTGTCCTGTCCATCACCATCATGTCCATTCATGCACATCAATGTCATGTCCTTCACCATCATGTCCATCACTGCCATGTCCATCACAGTCATTTCCTTCACCGTCATGTCCTTCACTGTCATGTCCTTCACCGTCATTTCCATCACCGTCATGTCCATTACTGTCATGTCCATCAATGTCTTGTCCTTCACCGCCATGTCCATCACGTTATGTCCATCAATGTCTTGTCCTTCACCGTCATTTCCATCACCGTCATGTCCATTATGTCATGTCCATCAATGTCTTGTCCTTCACCGCCATGTCCATCACCGTTATGTCCATCAATGTCTTGTCCTTCACCGTCATTTCCATCACCGTCATGTCCATCACCGTCATGTCCATTACGTCATGTCCATCAATGTCTTGTCCTTCACCGTCATGTCCATCACCGTCATGTCCATCAATGACTTGTCCTTCACCATCATGTCCATCAATTACTTGTCCTTCACCATCATGTCCATCAATTACTTGTCCTTCACCGTCATATCATCAATGACTTGTCCTTCACCATCATGTCCATCACAGTCATGTCCATCCATGACTTGTCCTTCACCATCATGTCCATCACAGTCATTTCCTTCACCGTCATTTCCATCACCGTCATGTCCATCAATGTCTTGTCCTTCACCATCATGTCCATTACGTCATGTCCATCAATGTCTTGTCCTTCACCGTCATGTCCATCAATGACTTGTTCTTCACCATCATGTCCATCACCGTCATTTCCTTCACTGTCATATCCATCAATGACTTTTCCTTCACCGTCATGTTCATCAATGACTTGTCCTTCACCATCATGTCCATCACAGTCATGTCCATCACCGTCATTTCCATCAATGTCATTTCCATCAATGTCATGTCCATCACTGTCATGTCCATCACCGCCATGTCCATCACCGTCATGTTCATCACCGTCATGTTCATCAATGACTTGTCCTTCACCATCATGTCCATCACTGTCATTTCCTTCACTGTCATGTCCATCAATGTCTTGTCCTTCACCGTTATGTCCACCACCGTCATGTCCATCAATTTCTTGTCCTTCACTGTCATGTCCATCACTGTCATGTCCATCACCGCCATGTCCATCACCGTCATGTCCATCACCGTCATGTCCATCGCATCATGTCCATCACCGTCATTAACATTTTTAACCATACCCATGATTCTGAAAGTTAATCCTCAAGTTTTGTTAATGTATTCATTACTAAATCACTGAGCTCTCTTACATTAACCAAAAACAGAATGAGCAAAACATCCTAATTAGTCAAAACTGTGTATTTCTCACTTTGCAGGGGCTTGTCCTTTGAAACCCAAACACGTGAGAAGCAGAACTGATGTTGATTTTTAAAATACTTTGAGGAATTTTGCTGGAGGGGGAAATATACCCTGTTTCTTAATTATTATCCAAAGTAATACATTTTCCATGTGCATTTAAAATATGTACCCTTTTTTTATTAACAAGTTGGCTCTTAGATCAGACACTCTTAAAACTCTGTTTACAGTATTAAGTGGGTTCATGTTGTGTGATATGATGTTGGTTTCAAGTATCAGAAAGTACACTGTGGCAAATCAAGAGTCCATGATGAGCTTTATCTGTTCAGTTGATTTATATTTATCTATTCTATTCAACCCTTAAGCCATCAAAACAGGCTCCCATAAATGGTAATTAATAAAACAAATGTAATTGTCAAACAACATTAATGATACGAACGCGGAAAAAAAGCAGAAGCTGTGACTTACAAAACAATACCAAGAATTAGCAATAAACCAAGACCGCAGTGCATCATGGGAAATCTACTGCTTTAGCTAATACATCTATATGTATAAAAAGATGTAAAAGGGGGTCTGCTGGGTTTACTCATTTTGAAAGACTTCATGCTGCTGCCGGTTTTTACGTTTACGTTGAAATATTTCCACTCCAGCACGTCACATCTCGTTTATGAACAAACCAGTGCGCCATTTTTTCCTTTGTGTTTTTTCTTCAGTCGAGCAGATAATGTACTCTCTTAGTAGATTGTAGAACCGCACCTGTTTTTGCAGGTGTTAAGGTGGATCCTTATAATGGCGCGGTAATGAGTTTTAAGCGTCAGAAGGTGTTTCCTGCAGCTGCTTGAGTCTCTAGTGCGGGAACAACAGTGGCCAACCAACCATACACTACGCTACAAAAGGACGGTGTGGTTTAACGCTTCTTCCTTTCTGTTGTGTAACATCCCATTTTATCATGTTATGCCTCCTAGTAAGTGGTCATATGTAAAAGACACTCAAGGTGGTCTTTCCTCATATTTATCTAATTCACTTTGAACTTTGTACTCTTTTCTTTCCTGCTTTTCACAGAGAAGCCTGAGATGAACTGCCGGTGGACTGCAGTACGTTGAACCTCAAGCTGAACGCGCTAGTCGTTTTGACAGCTACATTGACCTTGGCTTTGCCATTTCATCTGTCAAGCCGAAAGGTCTGTGAATTGGTCTGGCCATCTGAGGCCTCTTTCTTTCTCACAAACACACACACATACACACACACACACACACACACACACATTTATATCTTATTACAGTTACCCTCCACCTGGCCTGCTCTGCTTTTGAGCTCTCAATCTCTGGTGACATCACTCCTCTGACATCATTGCCTCCATTCAAAGAAAGGTTAATTAGGTCCAACTGTTCCTGGCCCATACGATCCAGCCATCTGTTTCTTCGCCCGCGTACCGGACTTACATGCTTGTTGTTGAAAGGGATGCAATCAGCATTATGTGATAATCCTCGATCGGTTTGCACTTGCATTGTGTTTGGATGAGAATATGTACTATATAATTAAATATGAGTTGTACCATCTTGAAAACAAAAGGTTAATCCTAATAATATCTATCTATCTCTATATCTATCTCTATCTCTATCTCTATCTGAAAGACTTATTTGAAATATAAATCTTTTGTAACAATATACATTACTTTACTATTGCTTTTTATCAATATAATAGATCCTTGTTGAGTAACTTTAAATTGCTAAAACAAAGAAAAAAAAAAGAAAAGTACTGACCCATTACATTTAAATGGTAGTTTATATAGTAGTTTGTTTGTTAAGCTATTTTAGGGATACTTTAGACTAATTTTGTTTTATATTGATGTATTTTATAATGGTGTTTTTTGTTTTAGGATTTTTTTTTATATATTCATTGATTAATTTTGTTATCTATAAAAGGTTATTCGTAAACAATTGTGAAAACAGTCACAATTGGGGTTGGTTGATCCTCTTTGACTACTTTTTGAAAGCAATGGCCCCACTATAAGTGTTTGTACGTATAGTGGACACAAATAAATAGTGCAGTTGATTTAAGGCGTGTTCACATGGGACGATTTCCGCGCGCGTTTATCGCTGACGTTTAACGTCTCGTGACTAAAGAAAGGGCGCCAATGTGAGTGTGCACACCGATGGGCAAAACGCCAGGCGCAAAAGCGTAATTTTTAAAAACGCCTCAGGTTCGTTTTTTTTATTTTGACGCGGCACGTTGAAAACTGTCCGACCAACGAGATCAGCGCTTTTGTTCATGTGCCTGGAGCTGCTGAAGTGAACACGGAGCACCTTGTGTAAAATCTACTGAATTTGCACGTTCACTCAAGACGTGCCGAAACACTGTCCAATATGAACCACAAATTTATTAAAAGAAAGGCGCAATGATATTACGCAGTGCCTGAAAATAGTCCCCAGCACACTCCCTGTGCAAGCAGGTTGTCATGGTTATGTTGGTTATGTTGACGGAAGTTAGCCTATTTTCAGGCTCTGCGTAATATCATTGCGCTGCTGCACCCATGGTACGGAACAAAGTTCCTTGATTTTGAATGAGAGTATAGTTCCTAGCCATTTCGGTCTTGAAATTTGCAACTTTTTATTTTCCATCAGTCTTAGTCAGGGGTGTCCAATCCTGATCCTGGAGGGCCACTGTCCTGCAAAGTTTAGCTCCAACCCCAATTAAACACACCTGAACCAGCTAATCAAGGTCTTATTAGGCATACTAGAATGTGTTGAGGCAAGTAAGAGCTAAACTCTGTAGGACAGTGGCCCTCCAGGACCGAGTTTGGACACCCCTGGTCTTAGTACACAATGTAACTACAGAAGAGTCAAGTTTTAAATAGGAAAAATATTGAAACTCTTTGGTCATTTTTGAGTGAGATTCTAACGGTCTAATCAAATTCAATGATCTATGCTAAGCTATGCTAAAAGTGCTACCGCCAGACCCGGAGATCGGCTGAATGGATTCGAAAATGGTAAAACTCAACTGTTTAACTCTAGGGGAGTTGGAAAATGAGCCTATTTTCAAAAAAAGTGGAGTGTTCCTTTAAGATTTTTCATGAATATGGGCCCTGGTATTAAAATGCATTTTGGTCGATCGGATCACAAGTTGACAATGCTAAATACAGGTGTAAACAGGGTCTAAAACTTTTTTAGCTCGCCCAGTTTCGACCACTTCCAGACGTTGTTGAAAACTCATTCGACCGGATTGCTTACTTAGTTTATATGCTTATGTGGTCAATGCGTTCAAACAGCCACCAAAGGCTGTCTACCCTTCGCCCACTAGCGTAGCTACGGCTGGGCCTGGGTATATATAGTATAATACAATTTTCTAACATTTAACAATTCTTCAATAATTATTTTAAATGTTATTTATTTTGTCATGCATTAGAACTCTATTCTAATATTAATAAAAATATGCAAATTCGTCTCTTCAGTTACTTCACGTCATGTTATGTTCTTCTTCGCGGAAATATCCGGGATTGAATCCAATTAGCAGCGCCTTTTTCGTTATTAAAAAATGGTTAAACTGCCATTTATGACACATTTGAGAAAGAATCACTTCTTGACAAAGATGACAGGACACCATAACGCTTTTGTCGTTTGAAAGTGAACTAACTGATTAGTGATATTATCAACATCTTCAATTCAAATCCAGCCAACTCCGACTTGTTTAAAACAGACATCAGCCATACAAGGTAAGCTATGGGTAGGTTTTAGTCTGGCCCTCCGTGGCATGGCAATCAAATATTTGCATGTAATATTAGAGAGCACGTTTATTAATGGCAGTTTGTTGATACAGGACATTTCTCTTTGTGATATAGTTGTCAGGACTCGGGATGGATCTCTCTCCTGCTTTGTTTTTGTTTTATTTATTTTTTTCATGTTGCAGCCGCACACACTCTTGATTGATCGCACGGAGCTTAGTGCTTACAGTATTTAGTTTCTACGACACTAGTAGCACCTAGCGGAATTTTAAAGCAACCTTGCAAACGGTCCATCCGTGCGTCGCGCTCAAACATCACAAAACACAGCTCGTACGGGGGCTTGAAGGCGTCAACATGTAGAAGTTGACTATATTAAAAGACAATAGACAATAAAAGGTCCAACATATGCTGAATACTTTTAGCTATTTTGCTATGTTTCAGTCAGATTTTTTTATTTTTCTTACAAATTAAGGGGTAATGCAAATTATTCCGGCCCACTCACACTATTGGAGGCCTACCCATCATCAACTTTCTGCCTATATGCCACTGCCTTCGCCTACTGACCTAATGCATAAAAAAAATGGGAAGTGTGCTAGTCAGACAGGATTTAAGCTTTGTTGGCTGAAGCTGCTGGTTTGTAAAATGTACCAAGCATTTTCTCTAAGCATTCCTGCTTTGTAACACGCGGCTGTCCGAGCAGAAACGAAAGCTGATGCTCTCTGTATGTTTTTCCCGTCGTCTCCAGTTGCTTTCATATGTAAATTGATCAAACTTATTTTGTTCCTTAGATCGAAAGATATGAAAAAAAACCCATACATTTACCCACCCATAGACCTTTCCCACGAACAAAACAGGACAGAAGTGGTTGAAAGTGGACAAAAGAGACGGATTAAAACACCAAGTGTAAACAGGTAAGTAGCTATGTTTCCATCCACCTATTTTTACTGGCTTATCATTGAAAATTAAATCGGCAAAACTAATTTGCAAACGGTTAGCCACCGCAGAGTCTCGGCTACGCTAAAGAGCGCATTACCAAAAAACTTGCTGTTTCAGCTCAGGCTTTGTTTACATGTTCGGTGACATACTGTACATAAGTATAAATGATTCATAAGAGAACTGGAGCCACATTGGACGGCTGACAGAAACATTATGAGTGTTCGCACGGTGATCCAGTGGCGAGGCTGATAGTATCTCTTTCATTTCCTTCACACAATGCCCTGAAAACAGAAGCCCTGCAGAGAACTGGGGCCTGTGTTCAGTTCTGATAACCTTGAAGGGGAGATGGAAGAAATCATTTACTTTCATAAGGATACGGGCGCTCTAGTCCCATCTTGCTGCCTGAGTGGGCAAAATGAATTTGACGACTTTTTTCCCACCTATGCTCTTGCTCTAATGATTTGAACACACCGTTGTCTCTTCCAGACGAAGTTTTTATACATTGTTAGGGAGCTGGTATTCTCAATATGTTAAATATTCATCCAGATGTGAAACACTAAAGTTGTAAAGGGGAAGAAAATGTATTTTTTTATATAATTCATTTGTTTTTGATGATTCAAGGTGACTTAACATGGATTGGGTGTTAAAAATACTTTGAGTTTCCGAGAAAAGGAAGGCACGATCGTGCAAACAAAGAGAACAAAAACTTTATTTACGGTTGTACGTGATATTCTTTTTCTCACTCTTGCACTTTCTCTCACCTTCTCTCATCTCTTTTTCTTTTGATCTTTTCACCTATAGAGAAATTCAGAATTTCTGTTGAAAGCCTGAGAATGGATGCCCAAGAGGACGAGGATACATCTTTGAGGTATAACACAACCGAGATGTGAAAGTCAAGGGCACGACTGTAGAAACGTATAGTTGTAACACATCTAAAAATGAACAGGTAAGATTTGAGTTAATTAAAAAACACACAAACAAGGAAATTAAACACTGTTTACACTTGATTGGACAAAATTGTAAATATAAAAGCTATTCCTTTGCTTTTTTCGCGTAAAGACGACAGCACTGTCAAAATGATCCCCGTTCACTGTATTATGCTGCCAGGCCAGTAGTTGGCGATGTTACTATCATGGAAAAAAGAAACTGTATTAATTATCATGGTGAAGCTGGAATTGAAAAACACAAGCTAAGTGTCTTTATTATATTATATAAGTGTCAATTCGGACATGCAGATTGTCTGCAGTTAGGAAAGACAAAGTGGTTAAGTCTTACACAATAACACAAAAACACAATAACAAACTCCTAGTTGGTGTTATCTGCAGCTGTCCCACCTGCACACACACAACTTTCCGAGAACTTCTTCAAGGCTACAGACAATGAACACACTCTATTAAGAAAAGTATCAAAGGTTATCAAACAAAAATGTGTTTACTACAGAAAACTAAAATTCCCCTTAAAACAGAATTGTTTTCCAAAACTTTCACTTTGAAAGCTATTTTTCAAACTTTTGCTCCTCCAGGCCAGGTTGTCGTGTAAATGAAAAGCCGAAACACATAAAAAGTGATCTGTTTTTCTTTGAAAAACAGTGTTGTGTAAACGGCCCCTGACTCATGATTTTGAATTGAAATGGCCACGTCCCAACACATTTGAAAAGGCATGGCAGGAAGTGGAATTTCAACAGTCACACAACAAGTGTTTAGTTTATGAAAATAATATAAATACTGATATATTTAATTTTGAACAATTATTGTTATTTATTCTCTCATATGTAGAATTTATTTATTTTTCCGCTAAGTTTAGTATTATGAAATAAGTGTATGATAAAATTAGCAAATTAGTCTTTTTCCACCATTGTACATAAAATGAAACAATTTTATTACATAAACAGAAATTATATGTTGACTTTCAGTTGTGTTTTGATTCTGTCACGTGTTCCTTTGGCTGCGTCCCAATTCGCCTACTTATACTACGTCCTAAAAGTATGTACTCTTTTTGTGAAGAAAAAGTACATACTTTTGTGTAGCAGAAGAGTATGCAAGCTTTGGGACATACTGCTTCGTCATCTTTAACGGACTCTGTTACGTGCGTCCCGTCACCGTTTAAACTGCCCTGTCAATCATCGTCACAGTTCAAATCCCCCACTTTCAATTTAATTTCCTACCGTATCGGAGAGAAATGTAGTCGCTCTTTGATCTGCCTTTCGTGGGTCTTTAATGCAGAGACTCCTCTCATGTGTTTGCAAAGTTAATGGCCAAACGTATCATTACAAAAGTTCTCAACGCTGCTGAAGGAGAAATATAATGTGGATAATATTGAATAAATATATTTTCGTCAGGTTAAATACTGATAATTGCTCACTCAAACCACTTTATCTAATCCTCTCCACTTAACCGCCAGACTCGCGTAACCGTCATGTTTGTAGTTTTTGAAACACTTTTTATCCGTGTTTGTAGTTCTAATCGAATCCTCGTCCATCTCGCAATGGGTTGTGGGCAATATCAGCCGTTAGAGTGCGCATCGATCTGCACTTCGCATTCTGACCGGAAATAGTAAACCATCCGGGAATCTTTGGAATACTTTTTTCAACATACTAAGATTTGGGACAACTAATTCTTTTTTCGAGTACTATTTAGCACGGATAGTATGCGAATTGGGACGCAGCCTTTGTCTTTGCCACTTGTCTGTTTCCATGGTTACCCTCGTTAGTATAGTTTGGTTCAGCTGTGTTTAGTTAATCATCTTGTTTCTGTTCTCTACTTAAAGGTTCAGTTCACCAAAAAATGAAAATAATCTAATTTATTACTCACCCTCATGACGTTCCACACCCGTAAGACCTCCATTCATCTTCGGAACACAAATTAAGATATTTTTATTGAAATCCGATGCCTCAGTGAGGCCTGCATAGCCAGCAATGACATTTCCTCTCTCAAGATCCATTAATTTACTAAAAACATATTTAAATCAGTTCATGTGAGTACACGCAATCCGAATCATGAAAACCAATGAAAGCTGCGATAGAGTCCAGACCTTTTGTTGTCAGTCTGAAGGTCTGGCTAGGCAAGACTACCAAACAGTGTCTTCACTGCATAAATTATAAATTGAATATAGATAATTTTTTTATTAAAGCTACAAAAGTTCAGTCAAGAGTAGAGTGATTTTCTCTTTCTCTTTTGTTGTTTGACTAACATTAATGACAGACAGCAGCAGATTTATTAGGCTGCTGTCACTTTAACCCCTAGAGATCGCTGGTGCGACCGCCACAATCTTTTTGTGACAAAGAGACTCAAATAACTCGATTATTATCCGATAGCTGATTTTTATCAAATGACCTGAAGCACATGACTTGGATCTGACATGTAGAAATATTTGAATGGGATTGTCAAAAATCAAAGCTTGTAGTGTAAATCGCGGGGCATGTTGTATTATACTATACACTACTATATATAAGGTAAAATATCACAATGGGAATCTGCCATTACTAACAGAAAGTTATTATATTTTATGCATTTTGACACATTTGTGTAATTGTACTTTTGATTCAAAAAGAATGTGACAACTAGCCCGTCTAAATTATGTATAATGTTTTTGTATTACAACATATAGCTTCCAAAAAGCAGCCATGAACACAAGAAATGGAAAGAGACAGGAGAATGTGCAGTATTCTGCTGCTCTTTGATAAATAATTTCTCAACGCGTGACACTGGCAATCGGCGATATCCTCAAAAATGAAACAACTTGTGTCATTTTTCTTTTCTTCAAATGAAGAGCTTTATTCCGGTGTCTGCGGCACAGCATGTTGCCTTTTACGACATACAACGTCAAGTGGAGCCCGTTCTAGTTTCTACTTTTGAAACAAATCCAGAAGATTACAGCAGACAAACATCCCATGTAGAAGGGCTATTGAGAGCGAACGGCTGATATGCCCAGTACCACATTACCGTGCTCATTGTTTCGCTTTCTTCTCTTCTTCACGATGGAGGATTAAGCAGTGTCTTTAAAAGGGTGCCAGGCTCTTAGCAAACAAGCCATTCACAAACGGAAAACGCAATCGAGCAAATACTGTTAGCAGACAAAAGGAACAGGGTGCATGTCTGCAGACACAGAAAAGCCATTTTAGTTTGCTTGTCAGAGCACACAAGGGCATGAATATTCATTGCCCTATATTTTCAGCTGTGTGTTTTATTTATTTGTTTAAATGGTTTCTCTCGCTCGGTCTCTCTTACGCTTTTCTTTTTTTTTTTCCCCTACGTACAGTTTCACAAAAGCGCAGTTGAAGTCCAAAAAGCAGCAGATGTGTTTTCTACCTCAAAGTCTGGGATTTGGTGCACGGAACAAAGAAAAGTGAAGAATGGTGTTTGGCTTTGGAGCAAGAAGCTATTTTCTGCTGAATTCCTCCCAAACCCATTGAGAGAAGTAACTACACTTCCATCCGCACAATTAGGGTTGCCAAGCGTAACTAAACATTTTATGCCATTTTTTTTTGCTATTTTTTCATCAAAATGCATCAGCATTGACAATTGCAATTTGATTGTTTAATTGCTGCCAGATCTCATTAGTCATTTTTAACTATTGGTCCTAAAGTACACATGTAACGTTTGTATGTTTGAATAAAATATAAACATACTGACTGCATCTAAAACTAGAAGTAGCTACATGCACAGCTTTTGAAGACTATAAATCCATATCTTTATTTTACATTACCATTCAAAAGTTTGGGGTCAGTAAGATTTAAAAAAAAAATTAAAAAGAAAAAATTCCAGCAAGGACGAAATCCATCAAAAGTGACAGTAAAGACTTATAAAATGGTTAGTTCCAGTCCTTGATTCTGATGATTCTGATTGGTTAATAACTTTATTCAGGATAAAACATGGCTCTGACCGCTTCAATCAAGGGTTCTCTGTATCACTGCACAACACCCTTAGCAACCACTCTTAGCAACGTAAACATATGTTTGTTCTCATTGATATTGTTCATTAGAGAGATTGAGTGACCGAGTGTATTACCATTCTGTTGAATGCCTGCCGCAATATCTTGTCCTAGGTTAACAGTAACAGTGTCCTGACAGTGGCAGCGCTCAGTTGAGTATTGTTCCCATGTTCACACAACAAGTTTTAGTCCTTTCAATATAAAAGTCTTCGCTATTGAGTGACTCACTCATAAAGACAGTCTTTGCTGCCATCTAATGGTGTAATAATGTAACTTATGTTGCTGTCACTGACCTATATAGAGAACATTTACATAGATCAGTGGTTGTTGTTCGCGGACAGGGACTATTTTTTCCGGCGGAAGGAAGGCTTTTAGTGATTATACTTAATGAAAGTTGCATTGATACATATATTTTGGCTTTAATATTTGTATTGTGTGGTACCGTTTTATAAAAGCAATAAGCCCTGTGAAGCTGTGGTTTACAGTGAATTACTCCACTCCGTGTCTTGCCTAAAAACGCCCCTTAGCTATTATAAATTCACTGTAAACCATGGCTTCTTGGGGTTTATTGCTTTAATTTAATAATTTTACAAAAGGTTTCTATTTCAAATAAATTTTCATAATCAAAGATCCCTGAAAAAAATGTATCACCGTTTCCATAAAAAATATTACGCAGTTTTCAACATTGATAACAATAAGCAGCAAATCAGCATATTAGAATGATTTCTGAAGGATAATGGGATACTGAAGACTGATGCTGAAAATTCAGCTTTGTGTCACAGGAATAAATTACATTTTCATTATATTCAATAGAAAGCATTTATTTTAAATTGTAATGATATTTCACAATATTACTGTATTTGTGATCAAATAAATGGAGTCTTGCATACATTTCAAAATCTTTTTGAACCATTTGCATTTTTAGTTGTACTGTTCATCATAAATTCATAGTGAAATATAAAGACAATTAGCCCACTTTCAGTCAGTTTCTTTTTTCTGTGCATTTCATTGGAGCACATTTTTCCCTGTATTTGTTGCTATGGTAATTAAATTGTCTAATATGCAAAGCACATAAAGGCGTCAATTTGAAATATGTAGAGTCACATTGTCTAGTGTTATAATTTGCCAAGGTAAAAGCTAAATATGTGTGCAGTGGTGTATGACACTTTAGTATGACATTAAAATCCATTTATCTTTACAACAGATGCAATGAAGTCACATGTCAGTGAGCCAAAATAAAACTGACTGCATTTCGAATGAATTTTACCACTTAATTTAATCAACCACTATCTTTTTATAGCTGCAGGCATAAATTGACAGTGTATCATTTTGTTTTTATTTACAATGTGGTCAGGATACTTTAAAGGTCTTCAACCTTTTTTGGGTCTAAATGATCACATACACTATATTGCCAAAAGTGTTGGGACACCCCTCTAAATCATTGAATTCCGGTGTTACAATCACTTCCATGTCCACAGGTGTATAAAATCAAGCACCTAGGCTTGCAGACGCTTCTACAAACATTTGTGAAAGAATGGGTCGCTCTCAGGAGCTCAGTGAATTCAAGCGTGGTACCGTGATAGCGGTTGCTACCTGTGCAATAAGTCCATTCGTGAAATTTCCTAACTAAATATTCTTTGGTCAACTGTTAGTTGTTTTATAACAAAGTGGAAGCAATTGGGAACAACAGTAACTCAGCCACAAAGTGGTAGGCCACGTAAAATCACAAAGTGGGGTCAGCGCATGCTGAACTCTTAATGCTTCAGCAAACCAAGACATTTTGGACAATTTCATGCTCCCAAATTTGTGGGAACAGTTTGGGGATGTCGCCTTCCTGTAGCAACATGACTGCGCACCAGTGCACAAAGCAAGGTCCATAAAGACATGGATGAGCGAGTTTGGTGTGGAGGAACTTGACTGGCCCGCACAGAGTCCTGACTTCAACCCGATAGAACACCTTTGGAATGAATTAGGTGAGACTGCGAGCCAGGCCTTCTCGTCCAACATCAGTGCCTCATCTCACAAATGCGCTTCTAGATGAATGCAGGGCCGGCGTTTGCTATAGGCGAGCTAGGCGGTTGCCTAGGGCGACAAATGTGTTGGGGGCGCAGCCAGGCGCCCTCTAGTGGCGCCCTTAAACTTACTTCCCATTAAGCATAGAATTAAAACAAGCGAAATAAAACATACTGTTTATTAAACATGATCATCCTTGGGCGCCCCCTCAGTCGCACGTTTAATTACTTAACCTGATTATTAGATTGAATTGAAAGTGAATATTGTCGAGCACAGGCGTTCAGGCGTTAGGTCAGGCAAGTGCTCAGCACTGGCGCGTTCTTCAAAAATGAAGCGGTCTAAACCCTCGAGTGCACAGGGACGGAAAAAGAGAAAGGCAGATGATCAAAAGAAAGCCCAGTATAGAGGTAAGTCTTCTCATCTCAGCCATAAAGGTGTCAAACGAAATAAATCTACTTCGTATTATCGATATTATCAACTAATATTGGACGGCATTGGACGTTTTATTGCTGTCACTAAGCTATCACTAGCTAGCTAGTTCCCATTCAGTCGGTCACTCTCGACGCCACGTCGGAGTACCGACGAATAGGAATCTCGCTCGCGAGAGCCAATCTACTTCGAGTGTAACTAAACGAGCCAATGCACATTGGCATGCAATGATTGCACCAGGTGCTCATGCCACGCCGCGCGGGTATAAATGAGACACAGGTGATTGCATCAAATCAACCTTTTGCTTCGGAGCCGGGTGGTAGATGGTAACGCCAGATATCACTCACTACTTCGCAGTCCTGACTGAAGACGGAAGCCGCCTTTCGGAAGCGATCTCTTCAGTCGGTGTTGGTGTGACGGCACAGCAGCGGTCGCGTGGTTTTCGGATCATCTCTCTGTGTTGTTTGTCTAGAGCAATCACAAAGGCTGTTCTCACAGCTGGTTCGGTGCGCTAGGTGGAGAGCGCTGAAAAGCCGTTCTTACGGCTGGTAAGAGAGCGCCTTCGTGTGAGAGAGCGCGCACGTCAGGCTGCACCCACCCCCTGACTGTGTCGCCGCGACCCCGCCCCCTGCGTGCTTCAGCACCAAGGAGAGCGTCCTTCTGAAAGAGCAAACACAGATAGAGCTTGCGTCTTTTTCAAGATGACATTCTATCTGTGTGTTTCTGGATGCGGTGGTTACCTGTCACCAAGGGATGGTCACCAGCGCTGTATCTCGTGTTTGGGCGTTCAGCACGCTGAGGCAGCGTTGGTGGATGACTCATGTTCTCACTGCGGGAACATGACCATCTCGGAGTTGCGGTCTAGACTCCATCTCGCAAGGGGTGGAGTCCCCGTGCCTCTGCCTCGATCTAACCCTCCACAGAGGGTTACTTCAGGCAGTAGCGCGGGTGATTTGAGGGTTACGGTGAGCGCGCTTCCCCCAGGGAACCAACCCCCGGGGAACCCTCATCCCTCACGCACTCCGCAGCCAGTAGAGCTGCCGTCGGAACGTGGTGGGCCGTCCTCGAGATGTGCACCATCCGTATCCTTCGGGGCTCCCCTTGATGATCAGATGTCCATCGCTGCATCGGAGGGAGGGTCAGACTTCTCTGGAGATGACGTGTCGGCGCAGGGGGCTCCTTCGGGAAGATCCGCTGTGCCCGATACGGATCCGGAGATGATGGCCATGCTTTCCCGGGCCGCCGAGAAGATCGGGCTCGTGTGGAACCCTCCACCGTGTCCCGAACCTTCAAGGTTGGATGATTGGTTTCTCGGGGTGGCCCGTGCTGGTTCTCAGCGCCCCACCCCGGTTCCTTTCTTCCCGGAGGTGCACGAGGAGCTCACTAGGTCGTGGACGGCACCTTTTACTGCCCGAAACCGGCCCAGTGGATCCTCCTCCCTCACCACCCTCGATGGCGGACCTGCAAAGGGTTACACGCAGGTTCCTCCCGTGGAACGGGCCGTTGCTATGCAACTGTGCCCTAACTCCACATCCAGGGGGAACCCGTGTCTCCCCTCTCGAGCCTGTAGGTACTCGTCCGATCTGATCGGAAAGGCCTACCAGGCTTGTGGAGAGGCAGGCTCCGCCTTACACGCTATGGCGTTGTTGCAGGTTCATCAGGCCCAGGCACTGAAGAACCTGCACGAGGGTGGTCACGATCCCGCAGTTCTCCAAGAACTGAGAACCGCAACGGACCTCGCGCTTCGTGCGACGAAGGTTACGGCGCGGGCCGTGGGTCGTGCGATGTCCACTATGGTGGTCCAGGAACGCCATCTCTGGCTGTGTCTGGCAGACATGAGGGAGACCGACAAGATCAGGTTCCTTAACTCCCCCGTCTCCCAGACCGGCCTCTTCGGCGACGCGGTCCAGAACTTCGCCCAGCAGTTCTCGGCCGCACAGAAGCAGACTGAGGCCATCAGTCACATCCTGCCACGGCGGTCAGCTGCTGTCTCCACCCCGCCGCCGGCAGCACCTCAGTCTGCTCGTCGCCGAGGGCGGCCGCCTGCGTCTGCCTCCGCTCCCGCGTCGCAGCAGCAGCCTCCACCCAAGCGACGTCGTGGAGCCGGGCGCAAGCAGGCCGCCCAGCCCGTCCAGGCTCCTGCCAAGAGAGGTGGCAAAGGCAGGGGCAAGGGCAAGCGGCCCTGAGACGGGCGACCCGGAGATGGGGAGGACTGCTCTTCTGGAGACGGTGACCGCACCGCTCCATCCCCCGGAGGAGGGCCGGGAGGAGAATTTTGTGTTCCGTTTTGTTTCTGTTCCGCCGCTGGGCTCAGCCCCAGCGGTACCCAAATTTTCAATAAAAGAGCAATTTCCTCCATCTCTGGGTCCTCAGGGGGCTCGGAGAGTTGTGGCCGGTCAAACGCCGGACCACACTCATCCTCCCCCTTCGCCAGCGGGCAGCAGTGGACGACCTCCTCACGTTCCTCCTGCCCACCTGTGGAATCAGGTAAGTGTTGCACAGCACACTCTCACCTCGTTGCGGGCCGCCTCCACGAGACAGCCGCCCCAGCCCGGTACCTGCATTCCACCTCGCTGCCCCACCGTGGGTACGCCGGTGGTCCCTATGGTCCCGCTTGCACGGTCTCTGCGAGCCTGGCTAGAGCTCCCCAGTCCGTCTCGCTGGCTCATTCGGACCATCAGGCTCGGCTATGCGATTCAGTTCGCCCGGCGCCCCCCCAGGTTCAAGGGCGTCCGCTTCACCTCGGTGAATGCTGCAGATGCCCATGTCCTGCGTGCGGAAATCGCTGTCCTACTGGCGAAGGACGCGATAGAGCCGGTCCCTCCAGCCGATATGAAGACCGGCTTCTACAGCCCGTACTTCATTGTACCCAAGAAAACCGGTGGGTTACGGCCAATCTTGGACCTGCGAGTCCTGAATCGGAGCCTCCACAAGCTACCGTTCAAGATGCTCACGCAGAAACGCATTTTCGAATGCATCCGTCCCCAAGATTGGTTAGCAGCGATCGACCAGAAGGACGCGTACTTTCATGTCTCGATTCTTCCTCGACACAGGCCGTTTCTGCGCTTTGCGTTCGAGGGTCGAGCATATCAGTACAGAGTCCTGCCCTTCGGGCTGTCCCTGTCCCCCCGTGTCTTCACGAAAGTCACGGAGGGGGCCCTTGTGCCCATGAGAGAACAGGGCGTTCGCATCCTCAACTATCTCGACGACTGGCTCATTCTAGCACAGTCCAAGGATCAGTTGTGCGAACACAGGGACCTGGTGCTCAGACACCTCAGCCAGTTGGGTCTTCGGGTCAACTGGGAAAAGAGCAAACTCGCCCCCGTGCAGAGGATCTCTTTTCTCGGTATGGAGTTGGATTCGGTCGAACAGACAGCGCGCCTCACGGAGGAGCGTGTCCAGTCGATGCTGAGCTGCCTGAACACGTTTCAAGGCAGGATGGCGGTTCCACTGAAACAATTTCAGAGGCTCCTGGGGCATATGGCGGCCGCTGCGGCAGTAACACCGCTCGGCCTGCTTCATATGAGACCGCTTCAGCATTGGCTACACGGCCGAGTCCCGAGATGGGCGTGGCAACGCGGCACTCACCGGGTGAGCATCACACCGGCCTGCCGCCAGTCCTTCAGTCCATGGTCAGACCCCTCGTTCCTTCGGGCCGGAGTGCCCCTGGAACAGGTGTCCAGGCACGCTGTGGTTTTCACGGATGCCTCTGCCATGGGCTGGGGAGCCACGTACAACGGGCATGCAGTGTCAGGGGTTTGGACGGGCCCGCACCTGCATTGGCATATCAATTGCCTCGAGTTGCTAGCAGTGCATCTTGCTCTGAGCCGCCTCAAAGCGCGGTTACGGGGCAAAGATGTACTGGTCCGCACGGACAACACTGCGACTGTTGCGTATATCAACCGACAAGGTGGTCTGCGCTCCCGTCGCATGTCGCAACTCGCCCGCCATCTCCTCCTCTGGAGTCAGAAGTGTCTGAGGTCGCTTCGGGCCGTTCATGTCCCTGGTGTGCACAACCGTGTGGCCGACGAGCTTTCACGAGCTGCGCTCCCAGGCGAGTGGCGACTCCACCCCCAGGTGGTTCAGCTGATTTGGAGACAGTTCGGGGTGGCACAGGTCGACCTGTTTGCCTCCCCAGAAACGTCCCACTGCCAGTGGTTCTATTCGCTGACCGAGGGTACACTCGGCACGGATGCCCTGGCACACAGCTGGCCCCAGGGGCTGCGCAAATATGCGTTTCCCCCAGTGAGCCTACTTGCACAGACTCTGTGCAAGGTCAGGGAGGACGAGGAGCAGGTCCTACTGGTGGCGCCGTACTGGCCCAACCGGACCTGGTTTCCAGAACTTATGCTCCTCGCGACAGCCCCTCCTTGGCCGATTCCTCTGAGGAAAGACCTTCTGACTCAGAGACGGGGCACCCTTTGGCACCCGCGTCCAGACCTGTGGAAGCTTTATGTCTGGCCCCTGGACGGGACGCGGAGGTTCCAGGTGACTTACACCAAGAGGTAGTTAACACCATCACTTCGGCACGAGCACCGTCTACAAGACAGGCTTACGCCTTGAAGTGGAACCTGTTCGTCGAGTGGTGTTCTTCTCGCCGAGAAGACCCCCGAAGATGTTCGATCGCGTCTGTGCTTTCCTTCCTGCAACAGGGGTTGGAGCGTAGGCTGTCGCCCTCCACCCTCAAGGTTTATGTTGCTGCAATATCCGCCTATCACGACCATGTAGAAGGTAAGACAGTTGGGAAGCACGACCTGGTCGTCAGGTTCCTTAGGGGGGCGAGACGGTTAAATCCTCCTCGCCCCCCCTCCATACCCTCTTGGGATCTTGCTCTGGTGCTCCGAGCACTTCAGAATGCCCCATTTGAGCCTTTGCAGTCAGCAGAGCTAAAGATTCTGTCAATGAAGACTTTGCTGTTGGCTGCATTGGCCTCCATCAAGAGGGTAGGGGACCTGCAGGCATTTTCGGTCGACGAATCGTGCCTAGAGTTCGGGCCGGGTGATACCCACGTGGTGTTGAGACCCCGGCCTGGCTATGTGCCCAAGGTTCCTACCACTCCCTTCAGGGACCAGGTGGTGAACCTGCAAGCGCTGCCCCCGGAGGAGGCAGACCCAGCCCTAGCTTTGCTCTGTCCCGTCCGCGCTCTGCGGGTTTACGTGGATAGAACTCAAAGCTTCAGAACCTCAGATCAGCTCTTTGTCTGTCACGGAGGCCAGCAGAAGGGAAAGGCTGTCTCCAAGCAGAGGATGGCCCACTGGATAGTGGATGCCATCACCTTGGCTTACCAAGCACAAGGTGTGCCCTGTCCGCTCAGGGTGCGAGCACACTCTACTAGAAGTGTTGCATCCTCCTGGGCGCTGGCACGTGGCGCCTCGCTGTCAGACATCTGTAGAGCTGCGGGCTGGGCGACACCCAACACGTTCGCTAGATTCTATAGCCTACGTGTAGAGCCGGTCTCCTCCTGTGTTCTCACCTCAAACGGGTAGAAGCACTGAGAGGCCCCGGCTCTTGTCGGCTTGCTGCGCTACGGCGCTTATATTCTCCAGAAGCAAACTCTGGGAGTCCTCCACCGCCCTCGGTGCCGGACGTGGCGGAACGTCTGGCATCAGGCCCCTTGCCGCTGAATCCTTGAGAACCGGTATTGGGCTTGGGCCATATGAGTGACCCTGCGGGGATCCCATATTTTCTTCCACGGTCGCTCCTACGGGAAGCCCGTGTCTTTCCCTTGGGAGAGCCTTCCCTGCAGTGGGACTGAGCCCCCTTCTCCTTGCGGGCTACGGCTCAGCATTGTACTCCACATAACTCCTTCGGGGTACGATGTGGGCTCCGCAGCGTTCCCTTCTCTAGGGCACGCTTTCCCAGTGTTATCCAATAATCACTGAGCGGGTCATGCGGAACAGCAGTGATGGACTTCCCGGTGTGAGCCCCGTCTCATCAGGTAAGAGAGCTCAGGTGGCTCACACAGGGCACTGGATGGGGGCAGAAGCCATGGCGCTTTGGTAGGGATTCCTATTCGTCGGTACTCCGACGTGGCGTCGAGAGTGACCGACTGAATGGGAACGTCTCGGTTACGTATGTAACCCTCGTTCCCTGAAGGAGGGAACGGAGACGCCACGTCCCGTCGCCATGTCCTCTGTACCCTGCTGGGGTGCCTGTCTACCTACCCGGCTCCTCAGCAAAAGGCTGATTTGATGCAATCACCTGTGTCTCATTTATACCCGCGCGGCGTGGCATGAGCACCTGGTGCAATCATTGCATGCCAATGTGCATTGGCTCGTTTAGTTACACTCGAAGTAGATTGGCTCTCGCGAGCGAGATTCCTATTCGTCGGTACTCCGACGTGGCGTCTCCGTTCCCTCCTTCAGGGAACGAGGGTTACATACGTAACCGAGACGTTATCTACATATTACTACGCATTTCACTGACAATAAGGAAATCCATACGAGCCAAATTTTAATGCTGCGTCAATTTTGAAGGTGAATAGAAATGCCAGAAACAACTGTTCATCTTTTATTATTTAAGATAGGGATAGAGCTACAAGAACTTATATATTTTAATTTTGTAGTGGTAAGTACAGTGTATCCATAATAGCACTTTTGTTTGTAGAGGGTATAGTTAATCCAGTTTATGGGTCATAATTTGCTTAAGTGTCTTTACAGGTGCTTAAGAGAGTTTTTGCACAGTTTATGTAGTTAATATTTGGTAAATATCCTTGTAGGAGCATTTTTGTTTATATAGTTTTTATAAATACTTAACCCATTTGTGCCTAATTTTTTTCTGAATGGCATGTTCTGCATTTATTTTCCCCAGGTTTTTGTATTTTTTCTTGAAAATCGTATTTGAATCTGTGGCAACTATAGTTGCCGGTTGGCAAATATGTTGTATGCACCCCTTCAATGTCATTTAGCATCTAACTCAAAATAACTGCTTTCAACAGATCAATCTTTATTCATAATCAAATGTATTATGTTTGACTAAGTATACTAAAAACTATAGATTTGTTTTTCAGAGAAAAAAGTAAGATTTGTTTTGTTGGGGGGGGGGGGGGGGATCTCGCCTAGGGCAACTAAAGAGCTAGAGCCGGCCCTGGATGAATGGTCAAAAATTCCCATAAACACACTCCTAAACCTTGTGGAAAGCCTTCCCAGAAGAGTTGAAGCTGTTGTTGCTGCAAAGGGTGGGCCAACTCCATATTAAACCCTACGGATTAAGAATGGGATGTCATTAAAGTTCATTGTGCATGTAAAGGCAGGGGTCTAAACTTTTGACAATATAGTGTATCTGTACACTAAATAGTAATAATTTTATATGGAAGGACAAGCTGGAATTGAGTTTTTTAAATGTAGCATTTGGTGTTAAAATTTAATTTTAATGAAATTAAAATTGGAAGTTGGCAGCCACTGCATATTTAATTAAACAGGTAGAGCAAACAACAACAAAATGAGTGCAGAATACCCCAGGGATGCTGCTCCGGATCCATTAAAGTTCATCAGCAACTTTGACAAAACGCAGCCGAACGGGAACTTGAGTCACCGGCGCACCTCTGAGAGAGCCGTAGAATCAGCAGCGACATCCCCAGGTGTTCGCATAATGAATGAAACGTTATTTGCCTGTTGTATCAGCGTCATGCTTATTCATGCTGCAATGAGACAAAATAGTGAATGGATTCCTCAGGTGACTCATGCATAATTCAGCAGGAGCCGAGGTGAATCACCTGTGTCTGTGTTCAGGCTTCACATTGATTTGCGGCTCTTGAATGCAGCCCAGACTCTGGCGCGATGAGATGGTGGCCTTGGGTTACTCTATGTTCAGTGTGTAGCAAGTGGAGCTATTCATTATCAGGGTGTTATTCAATTACACAAGAGAGTCTTACAGGGATAGTTTACAAAAAAATGGAAATCCTGACATTATTTACTCACCCTCATGTCATTCCAAACCTGTATGGAGGATTTTTGAGAAATCTTCCATATGAGGACAGTTAAGAGTTACCACAACTGTCACACTCCAAATAGAAAGAAAAACAAAAACGTTGTGCACCGTAAACATGACTTTGTTGGCAAAACTCAATGTTTTAAGTTAAGACATTTTAAGTTTAAGTAAAAAGAACTTGCAGATTTTTCTTTTGAACAAATACATTTTAATTGTTCTTAACTTCAAATATTTGAGTAAGCTAATTTGTACATTTGAATTCAAATTTTTAGTAGTGGAAACTTGGCTAGTTTAAACTAGCTAATTCAATAAATTCTAACTTGCTAATTGGTGACACAATGCTTTGATAGCATTAAAGGACAACTCCGGTGAAAAATGAACCTAGGGGTAATTAACACACGAGTAGATTGTTCTCTGGGATGCGTTTTCATGAAAATTGAATGTAAAGAGTTTTATCTCTAAAAACAGATGAGCTTATAACGCTAGTATATTGGGCATAGAATAAGTAAAATTAAATCGCTAGTTAATACCACTAACAAGGCTCAAAATAGCCTCACACTAACGCGGTAGCATAATGAGGGTCCCTACATGCAAACCGAAGCATTGAGAACGTTTTACAAACAGTTTAATAAGAAGATACTTTATAAAGACAGTACATTACACATATACAGACAGGAGCCATCTTGGAAAACAGTCTCGACAAGTCGAGCCACGAACGCTGTGCTAAGTGAGCTGGTCGATAGGAATTAAGTTTGTGAAATCTAATTACATGAAAATGCATGAATTGTTAATTACCCCTAGGTTCATTTTTCACCGGAGTTGTCCTTTAATTCCTATCGACCAGCTCACTTAGCACAGCGTTCGTGGCTCGAGTCGTGGAGACTGTTTTCCAAGATGGCTCCTGTCTGTATACGCGTAATGTATTGTCTTTATAAAGTATCTTCTTATTAAACTGTTTGGACACTTACAACGTTCTCATGCAACACAACTAGTGAAGCTATGGGTGAGATACATTGCTTTGAGTAATAATCCTGGAATAATTCTCCTCAGGGAAAGCTGATTCTGTAAGGTAGGCTAAGTTTAAAAGGCCTAGTTAGTATCTGTGAATATTAAACGCAAAAAGACTGTTTAATTATAAATCCTGATGCAACATGACGCAAGACTGTTTAGACAAGATTTATTTGGCCTGTTTTCGTTTTGTATAAATTGTATCTTAATTTTAATCAATGTTTTTAATATAGTTGCTTCTTATTTTATAAGAAGTCAATATAACAGACAGTAGCCTTAGCGCTGCATTGCATGCCTCTCATAAATGAACTTAAGATGGAAATGATATTTGAGTATTAATTGCCTTTTTTACAATGAATTTCGTTTTGTATAAATTGTATCTTAATTTTAATCAATGTTTTTAAAATGAATGTTGCTTCATATTGATGTTTAAATATTATACCCTATGTTGTTGTTGTTTTTTGTTTGTTATTTAGAAAGTTAATTGCGTTCTTTAAACTGAATTTCGTTTTGTATAAATTGTATCTTAATTTTAATCAATGTTTTTAATATATTTGATATAATATAACAGGCTGGTATAATACATATTTTAGTATGTTTGATACCAATATAGCAGACAATAGCCTTAGCGCTGGCTCATGCATTTCACGTGTTTCTGACCGAAGATGGAAATGATATTTGAGTATTTTGTGTTTTTGATCATTTACAAATGATTCAGAAAATATTTGCCATTGAAATGACTGGTAAAAAGTGTCCCAATCAACCTAAAGTCACCAGATACTATTTGAAATCATAATTGCATTGCATTTTGTTGTTTTAAATCCCAAATATTTTACTTATAACATTCATCATTACCAATTGTCACAATATTACAGTTTTTTTTATAGCTCTTCTTTCAAAAACATTTCTGATTGAAATCTTGTTTCTTTTTTTGGCAGATAATTTAGCTTGCTTTAAGTAAAAACTTTAAGTAAAAAACATTTAGATTTTCCCCCCAGAAAACTATTTTTTTTTTTACTGTTACTGTACTTATCTAGTAAACCTGAAATCTAGTAAGCCTACCTAAAGCTCATTTATTATGCAGCTCATTATTATGCAGGTCTTTGTTTCTCAGGAGTGATCACATTATTATTCATGGGACGTTCACGCCTACTCGCATAAGGCCTGAGTAAAGAAAAAGTGTTTTACAAAATGTAAATGTAAATTCTCACATCAGTTTAAAGCAAAAACTCTAAACAAAAACACCCAATAATCAAAGGGCTTGTGAACACATATCTATTGTGTGTTTTGAAGCCTTAATTTAAAAAATGTTTTTTTTAGTTTTTTTCAAAAATTATGCATAAACATTATTCTCTCAAAAATACAAGCATGTACATACATGTTGCTCACATATTATGGTAGCCCAGTTTGTGCTGAATACAGTGTAATTACACTTTTGCCATTAATGTGTTTATAAGCAACTGAAAAGTGCACAAATGTCAGAGCATGTCAAAACTTCTAAAGGGCCCCAAAACAGCTCAGACTTATAGGGGTTAACTAGCGAATTTTACTTATTCTATGCCCCATATACTAGCGTTATAAGCTAATCTGTTTTTAGAGATAAAACTCTTTACATTTGCATCCCAGAGAACAATCTACTCTGTAACCATGTGTTAATTACCCCTAGGTTCATTTTTCACCTGAGTTTTCCTTTAACATAGAGAAACTCTTCTAAACTAACAGCAAAACATTAAATACCACTAAATCTCCCACTTAACATTAATCTTCTTAAAGGTCCCATGGCATGGATTTTTGTAAAATCATATTTTATAATGTTTCCAAAGGTGTACTTATATTGTTAGTATGGTTTTTACATCAAAAAATGTCATCATTTAGAAATAAATAGCATTTTTTTCTATACTGATATTAGCCCTCTGGCTTGAATGCTCTGTTTGAAGGGGCGTGTCTGCTGTGAGACTTCAGTGAAAACGCCCACTGTTGTGATTGGCTGGCATCTTTGCATTTGAAATGAGTATTAGATGATGTGGTGGAGGGGGCATGGTTTAGCGAGGTCTGCAAGCACTGCCAGAGATAGAGAGAGAGAGATGGATTGCATGTGGACCAGAGAGACCTGGAGAAAGATAGCTGAGAAAGTTTTATTGTACCGAGTTGTTGAGACCGCAAGTTTATTTTATTTGTATCTGAGAGTTCTGAATAAATACGAGTCCCAGTCATGCGACCTGTCGTCTTCCTCCTTATTCTACGAACTTTGTAACATGTGGAACCACTCTTGAATATTTTTACTAGGTTTTTTTACCATCACAGCCGTCGAGATGAATGAATCGTCAAAGTGTTGATTATAGCATTATTTTTTTAGATATTTTCCCATCACATGAAAAGCTGCAGTGATGTGCATTGAGTACAGGCAGTCTGTTGATCGCGTGAATGCAGTGATCTCGTCATTGCGGCATGTTTTCTCTCACAAAATGCTTTCACCACAACTAACAGCAAACACGACATCAATATGAATACAGTAAGAGCTTTGTGCAGCATAACAGCGTCATTCATTATAACGGTAGTTTGGGCACTCGCGACCTGTGATTGACAGATCCGAACATTATAAAGAGAGTGTTCTCTAATCAAAATTTAAATAACAGATTTGTTTCATGTAGAGAGATGTCTACTAAGAGAAACGATGTGAAGTTGATCGTTCCCTTTCGAAAGGGAACTCTCGCTGCGTCTAGCTGACGCTATGGGGAACGCCCTCGGCGTGACTGGTGTCTGAAACTACTATCGAATCACGGCAAAGTCTTTGACCGACGTCAGCCCATGACGTCATCAACGTGCGACCCGGAAGTATAAAAGGGCGCCGTGCCAACACATACACATCTTTCTCGTCTTCAGGGACTGTCTGTTTGAACTGCTATACGAGTTAAGGTAAAACAAATTCAATTATTAATACACACGAGTGTGTATTTACTGCCTGGGATCAAGAGCATGCACAGTCAAGTTTATTTGAAGTTGTTTGTGTGTGAGTGTGAGCGGTTTTCAATCTGAGATCGCTCCACTCTAGTCTGGCTTTTTTCCTGAGGGAAGAAAGTTTGGCATCTGGGACTGGATGATGCTGTCCCGTTCAAGCTGAGGCTGAGCGTTGGCATAAATCATGGGAACTCAGATGCAGCTCGGCGATCGTCGCGACGATCTGGCGGTTAACGAGACTAAACAGCAAGTGCTCTTAAGGATGGCTGGTGAGAGTGGTATGAATCCTCTCAGCCACCCTGACCGTGTATGCTGAGCTGATGAATGTTATGGAACGTACTGCAGGCAGGCTGCGGCTGCCATGTTGGCGCGTTAGAGGAGAGATCGCTCGTGGTAGATTGCACAATCGTTTTCTCCTTGGCCATAAACCATCAGCTCAGATGAGCCTTCCATTCCTTCTTGATCTTCTTACAGAGATCGAGAGGGCATGGAAGAATCCATATTCGACCCAATATTCATCAGCATCAGCGTTTAACTTCGCTGATGTCGAGGGGATAGGGGAATATGGATATGTGTTGGGGCTACCGACTGGCGAGGAAAGTTTGCAGACTTTTCTCGCATTTCGTGGGCATCAACACTGAGAGCTCAAACTGTGCTTTAATGGCAGGGGCATACACGGCAGCGGGTCAGGCTGGTGCTGCTTTTCACACCATGGCGGTGTTTCAGGCGTACCAGGCGGACCTGCTGGAGGATCTCGACCAGGGGGCCGGGCTGTCCCCTGAGGCGGTTGCTGAGCTGCGCCGCACCACAGATCTTGCTCTCCGGGCCACCAAGCAGACTGCTGCTGCCATCGGCCGCTCTATGGCGGCTATGGTGGTCACGGAGAGGCATCTGTGGCTGAGCCTGGCTGATATCGGGGAGAAAGAGAAAGGCTTTCTCCTCGATTCGCCGGTTTCGCCGACTGAACTTTTCGGCACCTCCGTTGAGGCGGGGTTGGAAAGTTCAGGGAGGCGAAGGCGCGTTCAGCGCCATTTAAGACATGCATACCGCTGAGATCCGCGCCCCCACCCAGGCAGGCGGGACCTGGTCCTTCACGGTCTGAGGACCGTAGGCAGGACCAGAGAGCTAGCGTCTCCTCTCGTGCCCCCCCCCCTCCGTGGAGGAGCAGGGCACAGAGGAGATGGGATTCCCGGGGGGAAAAAGGATCTGAGGGAGGTGATCCAGGACCAACGCTCTCGGCGTTGGTGATGGATCACTTCCCTTGAGGGCGGTTACATCCTAGCCCTCTCCTTTTTCCTTTTTAATGTCTTTTAATGATTTTTTACCCAGGCACTTCTTACATCAGGCCTGAGGCGGGCCCATGATGAGTAGAACTATGTTCTGACGGCCCGCCCGGACCTGCTCAGTGAGAACGCCCCTTTCAGGCATTCAAGGGCGGTAGAACATGGTGGTGAGAACCACACAATGAGTCTTCGCTCAGCATGCCGCAGGTGAGAGTGGTCATTTTTGTGTATTACACTAAAAATATGTATTTCTTACAGACCCCAGGTTTCCTGTATAGAGTTGGGTATTCATCAACGACTGAACGCTGAGGCGTCAGTTGGGATGTGGATGAAGGAGGCGCGTTGCTGAGGCACCGCCACCGTTGGTAATATGTACCACTTAGATCGGAGGCTCTAGTAAGGCAGGTGCCAATGCTGAGGCATCAAGGTACTGCTAGCCTAGCTGGCTATCAGGTTAAAGAGGGGCAAAAAAACGCTCTCCTGAATGTCGGCTGTCAATTGTAGGCCTCAGTAGGCCTCTTGAACAAGGCGCGTTTTCAGTTGGAAGGCCTCAACCAGGCCTCACTGAAGGTATGTACCGATGTGCGCATCGGGACAGCTAGCCTGGCGGCTATCAGGTTGTAGGCCTCATCAGGCCTCCCTGAAGGCCCGCTGTTAGTTGTAAGGCCTTATTAGGCCTCCCTGAGGGTGAGCTCTCAGGTTGTGATCACTACCAGAGGCAGGTTGTAGGCCTCATCAGGCCTCCCTGAAGGCCTGCTGTTAAATTCTAAGGTAGTAGGCCCCATCAGGCCTCCCTAAGGTGTTCCTGGGATCCAGTCATCTAAAACAGTTAAGCACGAATTGCAAACAGGTAGCAGGCCTCTCCAGGCCTCCCTAAAGGCTGATTATCTGGTAGTAGGCCTCAATAGGCCTCCCTTGAGAGCGAGTTCCTTAATCAGGATGCTCGGATAGCCTGCGTAGCTTGACTGTCGACTAGTAGGCCTCAATAGGCCTCCCTGAGGGTGAGCTCCCAGGTTGTGGTCACTCGAACGAGGTAGTAGGCCCCATCAGGCCTCCCTAAGGCGTTCCTGGGATCCAGTCATTTGATACAGTTAGCACGCATTGCAAACAGGTAGCAGGCCTCTCCAGGCCTCCCTGAAGGCTGGTTATCAGGTAGTAGGCCTTAATAGGCCTCCCTTGAGGGCGAGTTCCTTAATCAGGATGCTCGAAAAGCCTGCGTAGCTTGACTGTCGGGTAGTAGGCCTCAATAGGCCTCCCGGAGGTTGAGCTCCCAGATTGTGGTCACTCGAACAAGGTAGTAGGCCCCATCAGGCCTCCCTAATGTGTTCCTGGGACCCAGTCATTTGAAACAGTTAGCACGTATTGCAAACAGGTAGTAGGCCTCTCCAGGCCTCCCTGAAGGCTGCTTATCAGGTAGTAGGCCTTAATAGGCCTCCCTTGAGGGCGAGTTCCTTAATCAGGATGCTCGAAAAGCCTGCGTAGCTTGACTGTCGAGTCCCAGATGGTGGTCACTCGAACGAGGTAGTAGGCCCCATCAGGCCTCCCTGAGGTGTTCCTGGGACCCAGTCATTTAGCACGTATTGCAATCAGGTAGTAGGCCTCTCCAGGCCTCCCTAAAGGCTGGTTATCAGGTAGTAGGCCTTAAATAGGCCTCCCTTGAGGACGGGTTCCTTAAACAGGATGCCCGACTAGCCTGCGTAGCTTGACTGTCAAGTAGTAGGCCTCCATAGGCCTCCTTGAGAAAACAAGGGTAACCTCAGCAGGCGGTATTGCTGTCAGGTTGTAGGCCTCACTAAGGCCTCCCTGAGGACGGAGTCCCGAGCCTGGATGCTTGGGTTTCCAGCATGGCTTGCGGTTAGGTAGTAGGCCTCTATAGGCCTCCCTGGAATACCCGCTATCAAGTAGTAGGCCCACAGGGCCTCCTTGAAGTTGAAGTTCCTGAGCTAGGCACTTTGATTACCAGTTCTCTGTGAGAAATTGTGGTAGTTGGGCTTACAGCTGGAGGTTACTCGCCAGGCAGGCTCAGCTGCTCCCCTCTATGAGGGTCGTCTATGAGTGCTCAGCCGCCTGAGCCTGGTCAGACGGTCGTAGGCCTCTCATGAGGCCTCCCTGTTAGATCAGTCATTAAGGCCCTTTCGGCCTCCCTACTGCTTTGAAACACAAGCACCTGGTAGATCCTTGATTTGAGCAGGCAGACTCCCCTCGATAGCAAGGGTTGAAAAGCACTACGCTGAGTGTTGCTCTCTTGGATAACCCGTCTCTGAGTTCCGGGCTAAGTAAGACTGCCTGTGTTTCAGTCCCTTAGCTTGGACGCCCCTTGGGCACCATCCAGAGGCTCTGTTTGAACAGACAGGGTTGGCTAAACCGAAGTGTCCATAACACTTAGGGCACCAGGTCAGGCCTCCCTGGTGGCACTCGGGAGAACATTTCCCGAGTAGTGACTGGCTGGGGTTCCTTCGGGTCCCCTAGCCACATTCCCTTGAAGGGACCCCTTCTTTGGAAGTAGTGGTCCCGGGCCTTCAAGCTGTCTAGATGGAACTCCACGCAGTGCGTTAGGGTTCCGTTTAGTTGTATAGCTTGGGCTATGACCGTAGGGAGTGCTGTCACTGTCAGCCCAGGACCTGAGGGGGAATCGCTCAGGTTTTTCTATGAATTACTTGAGTTGACAGTTGTCACTGCCAATGGGCAGACACTCCCCTCAGCATGGCGGCGTTGGTATATCGTTCCCCATAGCGTCAGCTAGACGCAGCGAGAGTTCCCTTTCGAAAGGGAACGTCTAAGGTTACGTATGTAACCTCTGTTCCCTGAGAACAGGGAACGAGCGCTGCGTCGCGTTGCCATGCTTCAGGGCCTATCTGCCATACAGTCCCTTCAGACGAGAAGATGTGTATGTGTTGGCACGGCACCCTTTTATACTTCCGGGTCGCACGTTGATGACGTCATGGGCTGACGTCGGTCAAAGACTTTGCCGTGATTCGATAGTAGCTTCAGACACCAGTCACGCCGAGGGCGTTCCCCATAGCGTCAGCTAGACGCAGCGCTCGTTCCCTGTTCTCAGGGAACAGAGGTTACATACGTAACCTTAGACGTTTTAGTCACTGGCTTGATTCACTGATGCATTATGCTTTAGGGCATCAAGACGGCCAGCTTCGAGACTGACAGTATTAAAGGATTTAGAAAGAAAGTCTGCGTGAACTTGAATGATTAGCTACACATCAGAAATCACTGATCACAGATCAGGCATTAATGAACACTGTTACTCACTGTTTGTGGCGGTGCTGTCGAATCCATATGGTAAAAGTATGTTTGTAAAGACTGTGCTGACATCACGACTGATAAACGGAATCCATTTTCTCCAAATTCTCTGGGCGGGAAGAGCAGAGGAAGGGGAGGTAACCGTTCCCCGTTTGACGACATAACAGCACTCAAAAAATTATTTTATGATGCTGTTCACTTTATTTAAAAAAATCATCTTGATTTAACACAATTATATCAGGTTTCTGGTTCAAATGTAATTGATTCAGGTTAAACTGACTTAAAACCGTGACTCTTTTACATAACTTGATGTTTTCATTTTGAAATAACATGTTTCAATCAAGTAACCCAATCAAACAAGACTTTCACTTCCCATCACGCTTTGCAAAGGGGCTGAAAATTGGAGAGTAGATGTTTAAATAAAGTGCTATTTGATGTATTTTTAACAAGATGAGAAAATGGAGAGACTTTTTAATGCTTAATGTTTTATGTTGGTATTTAAAAGTTTTTGTTATGTTGGTGTTTTTGGAGGTTACCATTGTGGTGAAGTGTAGAGCGTGTGCTTATGGTGGGGACCTGCAAAGAAATATTAAAGTTGTTTTGATAATAATAAACAACTACTTTAGGCATGGCATAGATTTAAGAAAACCAGTTTCCGGCTATCCAATAAGACCTTGTAAAAGGTTTTGTAAATGTTGTAAAAATAGTATTTCACTAAATAAAAATAATCAATTAAACTGGATTAGTTGTTTTGGTTTGTTTTTTATATTCATTTTAGAATAATTAAATTTAATAGTTTTGGACAAAATTAAGAATGTTAACCTGATTTAACTAAATGGCATTGAATTAACCTTACATAAAAAACTTAAGTTAAAGCAGCACTAGGTAGGTTTTGCTCTCGGGGTCCCCCTACAGTTGGGAAACAGTATTGTCCTCTACTACTGTCGTAAACTCTGTCATTCTACATCAGGGGATGCATCGCACGTGCATTTATTGACATGACAACCATGATAGCCCTGAACACTGCAGGAGTTCACATGCAGGTGTTCTGCTTGCGTTGCGTGTGAAATGTCTTCATCCCAGGTAACGTTACAGTGGCATATGTTTCAGCATGTCATATGAATATAATTTCATGGGTTTTATTTTTTTTCAAACACCAAATGATTGCGATGCTCACGTTTACAAGCCAGCGTCATTATAGTAGCCTAGTCTATTGGTTCCCGTTTTACAGAATCTATATGATACTTCAATTCAATGTTTGAGTGGTAGGTAATAACCATATATCGTCAATATTATAATATCAAGCTACCATAGATGAATCTGTAAATTTGAAAAATCGATTTGCATTATAGTTTGAGGCAAGACAAATAAACAAATATCACAGACATGTTAGGTATCCTAAAATATGATTTTGTACGTCTTATGTATTTACTTGCAAGAATGTAGCCCCTCCTCCTTCAGCTCACGCCAACGAGCAAATGCTGGCCCAATGTTGATCCTCGTCCTGCCTTTAATCCGATCACTTTCTCGTTTCCTCTTTTTGCTTTCCTCCGACAAAACCTTTGCTTTCTTATTTTTCTGTGCTGCTTCGGCCATGACTATAACATTCAGCAAACAAATGATAGTTGGGCTCGCACATCCGAATTTAAGGAAGTGGGGGTGGTGGTGGAAGTGACGTATATGCCGTAAAGCAGTCGAATTTTGTACACTCTAAAACCGGATAAGTTGAGTTTACTTAAAAAATTTGAGGAAAGTGGTTGCCCTAAAAAATTTAAGTAATGATTACTTGATAAACTTGAGTTAAATTTATTTAAAGATATTAGTCGTTCTAATAACTATTTTAAGTTGAATAGACTAAATACTTTAATTTTAAGTAATACCGCTGTTTAATTACTTCACTTATCTTTTTAATTGCATTAAGTTGTTCTTACTTAAACCGTTTAAGTTTTGTCAACTTAATTCTATCTGGGATCTGAGGAAGTGTACTCCCAGAGTGCATTGTGGCATGAATAAATTAATTGCTTCGTTTTACTATTTTTGCCTTTATTTTACTATTTGTCTTTTGTCAGTATAACCCCAATAATGACAGCAAGTAAAATAGTAAAGGTCGTATAAATAATAAAAAATTTAAAAAAAAAATCCTTGTTACCATTGTTGTGTTTTGCATGCTGAATGTTGAAGTGTGTGTGTGACACACTCGAGCATGGTCAAATGATATTGTGACAAACATAGAGGGATTATATCAACTCAATTAAAAGGTTATGCCATAGATATTAGCAAAAAAAATGTTAAAAGGTCATTATTTGACATGAAAAATAGTTATGTTCTATATCATTAATGGACAAATATTATATATATATATATATATATATATATATATATATATATATATATATATATATATATATATATATATATATATATATATATGTATATATATACGTACATACATACATACATACATACATACATACATACATACATACATATATTACTTCCCTTGTTTTGAAATCAATTTCTTGTTGCATTGCTGCATTAATAGGAAGTTAATTACTATAATATGAATGAAGTTCCAAGTGTCCAACCAAAGGGAACACTAATCACAATTATGGTGAGAAGAAGTGGAGGAAATGAGTGATAAGTCTAGAAAAAATTGCCCCGCCTCAAAAACACTTTGCCCGTCCGCATGTCCACCCGCTTGTTTTTTTGCTTTGGCAAAATGGTACTCAAACCAGTCAAGTAATGTTTACTTGAGTTTTATAAGTAACGAAGGCATAGCATGCAAATAGTTCAGATTACTTAATTGTTTTAAGTAAGGTCAAAAAATTATTGGACATTAAGTAAAGTTTACTAAAAAAGTCTAAGTAAGAACAACTGTTGGATTTTACAGTGTTCTTTTTGTTCTCGGGTTACTACTCAAAACCCGAAGTTTAAAAGTACGATTAAAAACGATACAGACCCCGTCAGGCTATGGCAGACGTGTCATTCAACCTATTGTAAGTCGATGTATCATCACAAGAGTCTTGAAAATATATTATAAAGGTTGAAAAGTTACCTAGTGCTGCTTTAAGATATCGCTCCTTTCATGAACTTGGCCGCCCATGACCCTGTCGCTGGTTCACCACTGTTCCTTCCTTGGAGCACTTTTGATAGATACTGACCACTGCAGACCGGGAACACCCCACAAGAGCTGCAGTTTTGGAGATGCTCTGACCCAGTCGTCTAGCCATCACATTTTGGCCCTTGTCAAACTCGCTCAAATCCTTACGCTTGCCCATTTTTCCTGCTTCTAACACATCAACTTTGAGGACAAAATGTTCACTTGCTGCCCAATATATCCCACCCACTAACAGGAGCCGTGATGAAGAGATCATCAGTGTTATTCACTTCACCGTCATAATGTTATGCCTGATTGGTGTATGAATATAATACATGAGGTGTTAGTTGTAATTAGTAGTAGTGTTTTTGTATTGTTTGATGTTTTTAAAAATATAATTTTATCTAATGCACATATTGCTTGTTTTCCCTATTGAAAATCCATGTAGAAAACCTTGGAGTTTTAGTACCCTTATGGCACATTGTTGCCTGAGGCAACAAACCCAAATCTGGTTCAGGGGTGGGGGGGTCGACACTTTTTATGATGGATATATTATCAGGGACCCCCAAGCTCCCAAAAAATGGGGTGAAATATTTTTTTTCCCAAAAAAAATAAAAAGTCATGCCATAGAGGGTTAAATAAACTGTTCATTCATTAGCCTACATCACTTTACCTCTGTCTTTACACTGCAAAAAAATGCTCTTCTTATTTAGTATTTTTTTCTTGTTTCCAGTTCAAACATCTAAAAATTCTTAAATCAAGATGCATTTACAACAGTAGTAAAATGACAAGATTTTTTCCTTGTTTTCTGGGGGGAAAAAAATCAAAATGAAGTGAGTTTTTGCTTAAAACAAGCTAAATTATCTGCCAAATGGGGTGAGAAAAATGATCTTATTTCTGTTTGGGACAGAAACACGATTTCAATCAGAAACTAGATTATTTTTCTCACTCCATTGGCAGATCATTTAGCTTGTTTTAAGCATAAACTCACTTAAGAAAAAATATAATTTTACTTATCTAGTAAATGCATCTTGATTTTTAAATATTTAGACTAGAAACAAGACAAAAATACTAAATAAGATCCCTTATCTTCCCTGCATCAGAGGCTTCTGTCTTTTTTGACACTACAATTCGGCCATCCGTCATAAATGAGCAGGCAACTTTCACTAAGTCTACACCTTGAGCGAGCGGCCAAGCACCCTAAAAAATGAAAGCAATCCAGTCTACATTAGATGCGGCGAGAGGCGTCGCGACACAACAAATCCCCCCAACGCTAAACTGATCGCGCGTTATATTTCTGACGCACTTCAAGTAGCACGGCGGGGGGAGATCGATGAGGCGGACCGGGAAGAGGCGGGGGACTTAGTTTTTTGCGCTTTATTTGGTAATATTTCAAATGAATATGAATAAAATAGTATCAGTAATACATTTTGGCGCCCTTATGGATGAGTGGCGCCACTAGCATTTGCCTATTCCGCCTATGCCACGGGCCGGCCCCGATCCAATGTATAATTCTCATTTTCTCAAAGGCAGAGCAGGACGCCCAGAACTCGGTTTACACCTTATCAAAATTTCTAGGCACTTGGGGACCATATACAGGCTAGGGGAACTCATATTAATGTTAAAAAACCTCATTAAGTGATAATTTCATGTCATGGGACCTTTAAAGCTTTATTTACCAATTTCTGGCTTGTGACTTTTTTTCTCACAACTGAGACTTATCTTATATCTATCTTATAATAGCGAATTTATATATCAAAATGTGACTTTATATATCACAACTGCCTACCCAAAAATTGCATAAAAGTGGTGCACAAAATTGTAAGCTTTTTTTTTTTTTTTTTTTTTTTTTTTTACCAATTTCTGGCTTGTGATTTATTTATTTTTTTCTCATAACTGAGACTTCATATCTCAGAATATCGACTTATATCTCACTTTGTGAGGGGGGGGGGGGGGGGGGGGGTAGGACAATTCTAAGGGCCCACGCACTTTTGGGGCCCCCAGCGTGCGAGATAAGATGTATAGCTAAACTAAACAGCTGTGTTATGGTATAATTTTTTAAAAGAGCGACAGAAACTATCAGTTTGCAAAGACTGTATCAGCCAAAGCTCAGCTTTGGGAAGGGAAATATACAGGTTTAGAAATGATAAGGTGACTGAGAGAAGAAAGAGAGAAGGTGATGGAGATGAGAAGCAGGTATTGTGCTATTTAACACAGATACACATATATAATTACATTGCAGACAAAGATTTTGGATTTCTAGGTTGGCTTGTATGTTTGGGGCAGAATGGGTGCGGTAGGGGGCCCAACCTCATATTCCTTCATAGGGCCCAAAATTGCTAGCGGCGCCCCTGTTCATATCTCACAATGTTACTTTATATATCACAGTTTTACTTTATATGTCAAAATTGCCAGCCCAAAAAAACCCCGCATAAAAGTAGTGCACACAATTTAAAGCTTTTACCAATTTCTGGCTTGTGACTTTTTTTCCTCATAACTGATACTTTATATCTCATAATAGCGACTTCTTATCTCACTATGTTACTTTATATCTCACAACTGCAATATCTTGCAATGAGACTACTTTATATCTTGCAAATGCATATTTATTTCTTATTTTGAAGTTTATCTCACATTCTCACTTTTTATTTCTTACTCTAAAGTGGAAATGCATTCATAGAGAAGAGCTATGTGTAGAATCTACATAAATTCAGGTAGATAAATAATGGCATCATTTTAATTTTGAGGTGAACATTTTCCTTTAAATAAAATCTTTCGATACTGTATTACAAATTTGCATGATGTCACAAAACAAATCTATGAACATACAGATAGATTCCCACAAACAGGCATATGGATGAATTATTTTTTGAACTATAAATTGCATACTTTAATACAAAAAATGAGTTTGAGGGTTTATGTTGTGATTCTCTCTTTCTGTGCCTTTCTTCTCACTGAGCAAGACTAAGATTATTCCTCCCCCCCTCATATTTCTTCTCAGCTCTCTTTATAAAGTTCTGAAATAACCAACAAAACTGCTAGAGAGATAATCTGGCTCGCTTCATGCTCAATACTATTCACACGATGCATAATTTATGTATTTTTTCCCCCGTTTCTCCTCTAGCTCCCACTGTTATGGGGATGGGTGTAAGTATAATCTAATTTTTTAGCTATTGCAGTTTTCCGTTTTACACATTTAGCCATTTCCTCATCAAGCTGTTGCAATTATAAGTTAAATGCACCATAAATAAAAAGGCATTAAGAAGACAAATAATATGGGTTAGTTGTTGATTCAAAAGTAATTCAAACGTAAAGCTTTGCAGAGCATTCATGAACCATTGACTGCAGTATTTTCCTGATCAGTAGAGAGAGACGAAATGTAATGCTATGTAGTATTTGCGGCAGAGTGAATCTTTCAAACAAAATCAGTTAAAGCAGTTCCAACAAGATTTTGCTACTAGTCCGAACGGATTATTAGGGTCACAAAAGTCATTCCAATTGAGACAAAAGGTGTCCTTGTAAACATATCTTGTGTCTCATTGCTTCCTGTTAATCACACTCCCATTAGAGGGAGAAAACCTAGTCAATATGCTGATTGGTTTTGTGTTAGGTTATAAATATTCATTTTAAAACCAACTTTTAGTTGGCTTTTTATCTGGTCAATAAGTGTTATGTCGGAGCTTTGGTTATTCACTCGTCTTCGGCCTGCCACTTTTGAGTTCCCCAAGAAAAGAAGAACGGTTGGAGTGTTAGCTAAATTTAATAAACGTCAATCTCCTTGACAAGCAAAATTACACATCAGCGAGGCATGCCAATTACATAGACGTTCATACCCTGTTAAACCCCGGTCACACTAGAATGTTGATAAGCTTGCTAGATGCCTCCGTTCTGAACAAAGTACACACAAACAGACACATTCATGGCCATACACATGATAATATGTATTTATCTATTTTCAAAAAGATTAAGACAAAATATGTGACATACAAAGAACTGGCTTTTTATATTTTTTGAAGAAAATGTGTGCTTGTTTCTGCACTGACATTCAAGTCACTGCCACAGTGCAGGATGTTGTGGGTATTTGTCAGGATGTTACTATGCAGTTGCTAATGTGTTCTCAGAGTTTTTTTTTTAAAGGATTGCTATTCAGTTGCCAGTGTGTTCTGTATAATTGCAAGGAGGTTGCTTTCTGACACAGGTCTAAAGAACCCACTCATATGCAGTTATTGAGAAGTGTTTCATTGTTATTAGGTGTTTCGGGTTATTGTTAAGTGGCTATTTATGGCTTATTTCCACTGAGTGGTACGGTTCAGTACGGTACACAATTTTTGCCGTTTCCATTGTCAGAAGTTGTGAATGGTACCCTAATTCCGAACCGTACCATGTAACAGAGGCCAGCTAGTAGTTGCTGTGCAAGTAAACCTCACTCCTCTGAGCATCCGTTTGAGCATCCGACTCTTATGCCGGCCGACCCAGGTTCGAGTCCCGCTTGGAGCGGGTGGTTCGAACAGGAGGGGTTACATTGGTGCCGTGATCCAGGTGGGAGTGAGGTTTAGGGGTGTGAGTGTAACAGAGGCCAGCTAGTAGTTCCTGTGCGGATAAACCTCACTCCTCTGATCTCAAGAGACACTCTTGCGACTGATGATAGGGGTTGCAACCTTTAGCCTCCTTGTTAAAGCATCCGACTCTCATGCCGGCAGACCCGGGTTCGAGTCCCGCTTGGAGCGGGTGGTTCGAACAGGAGGTGTTACATTGGTGCCGTGACCCGGATGGGAGTGAGGTTTAGGGGTGTGAGTGTAACAGAGGCCAGCTAGTAGTTGTTGTGTGAGTAAACCTCCCTCCTCTCATCTCAAGAGACGCTCTAGCGACTGATGCCAGGGGTTGCAACCTTTAGCCTCCTTGTTAAAGCGTCCGACTCTCATGCTGGTGGACCCAGGTTAAAGTCCCGCTTGGAACAGGTGGTTCGAACAGGAGGGGTTACATTGGTGCCGTGATCCAGGTGGGAGTGAGGTTTAGGGGTGTGAGTGTAACGGAGGCCAGCTAGTAGTCGCTGTGCGAATAAACCTCACTCCTCTGATCTCAAGAGACGCTCTAGTGACTGAAAATAGGGGTTGCAACCTTTAGTCTTCTTGTTAGAGCATCCTACTCTCATACCGGCAGACCGGGGTTCGAGTCCCGCTTGGAGCGGGTGGTTCAAACAGGAGGGGTTACATTGGTGCCGTGACCCGGATGGGAGTGTGGTTTAGGGGTGTGAGTGTAACGGAGGCCAGCTAGTAGTTGCTGTGCAAGTAAAGCTCACTCCTCTGATCTCAAGAGACGCTCTAGCGACTGACGCTAGGGGTTACATCCTTTATCCTCATTGTTTGAGCATCCGACTCTCATGCCGGCGGACCCAGGTTCGAGTCCCGCCATTTTCAGTTGCCTCAAAATAGCAACGCGCCAACAATGCACCTGAACACACCTCATTTTCAGACCAGCACGCCCATGGGCGAACAGATGGGCGAGAGTGCATTTGCTATTTAAACATCGTGGTGCTGGGCGTGAAAATGATAAGCTGAAGCTGAAACTAGCAAAAGACACTTGCCTGCCGTTGCATCGTGCTGGGTATATGATAGAGCCCTCTAACCCCCATGACGGCCATTCACTCCCTGGATATATATCCAGATGTAAAATCCCATGCAAGCTTGATGTTTTCTTGAATTCTGGCACTTATGTGCAGTCCTGCAAAATGATATCACACAGGGAGGTCTGTAGCCTTTAGACACAAAATGTAGCACCAGCGCTACTTCTAACACTTCAGAAAAACCACCTCAGCAAGGATATCTCCCACAGCTCAATAGCGCTGTAATGTCCTGTAAGCTTTTCACAGGAAAGAGCACCTCTCTGCAAAAAGCAGCCAATCCCTCCTTTTCAACGTAACATTTCTTTCTGCTTTCTAAGCACACTTTTTCAATGCGATATTAAAAGGACGTCCGCCTAATCAGAAATAGATTTTGTTTGTCCTCCCATGTTTCCTAAAATAGCCTTTATTACACCTCGTATGTGCCTGATTTAGAATAATTCCTTTAGTGATTGACTGCTAAAATAACATTGTGTGCAAATAAGCAACACAATCATTGGCCACAATTCATTCTTAATGTGTCCTGTATCAGCTGAACACACACACACACACACACACAGACCAGACATACCCATGAGAGTGTGCGCAGGTGAGAGTAACAGGAAGTGCTGGATGATTTAGACCAGTAGCTTCGGAGAGAGTAGCCCTGTACCTTTAGTTTGAAAAGGCCATATTCAACACATCATCCATCACCACTGTCACAGACCAGCCAACCTGCCTCCATTCCCACTGATATTTCTCTCTCCACCTCTCAATATATCTTTTTTTTTTCCACTGTCTCTTCTCCATTTCTATCTCTCACTTCCCCTAGCCTCTCTCTTCCCAACTGTCTTGCTTTCTCTCTGTTCCTCTCGTCCATCTCTCTCCCAACCTGCCATACTTGTGTTTAATAGATGAGGTAGCCATTTTCACTTCTTACTTTTCAGTAAGAGAAAGGCTGAGGTGGAGGGCCGTCTATCACTGCCGTCCCACCGGAGAGAGAAGACCGGCATATGGGCGTGTATAATCTTGGATTGGACATCCCATCGTGGATGTTATCGCTGTTGCCAACAATCTGTTCAGGGCTGCAGCAATGAATGCTGCTTCTAAAATTCCCAACTGAACCGTTATGCATTACAAGAGGATTATAGGTACTTTTGAATAAATGAGGAAAATATGGTGCTTGAGGGTTTTGAGCAACATTAATATGCCAGGATTTGAAGTTTGGGATCTTTGGGAAAGTTTGTACATGTGGTGCATTTAGCAAACAGCATAAGGAATGTTTTAATTGGAAATGAGGATTTTTCTCGGATTTTGTAAGAACTTTTTTTTTATGGTAATATATCTTAACCTCTTAAGATCTGGAACCATTTTTGGGCATTTCCGCCTGGATTTGGCCTACCCAAATTGAAAAGCTTCCCATAACCAAATTGGTCTAAATACACAATTTTGGTGTCATTTTACAGGAAACCCTTTGAAGCCACATAAAACACTGTTAAAAGTGATAAACATGTAAGTATATGTTGTCTGAGCTGTAATAAACCCCCCAAAATAGAGACTCTTTTAGATTTTTTGGGTTATAAATTCATTTTTGTGTAGGCCCTATAAGTCTATAACTCAGGCCCTGTGTGCTCTAGCACTCTGAGGACCGTTTAGGAAAGTCTCCCCACACCCATATACAGTGGTATAAATGCAATATCCCAGCTACTTTTGTTATAATTCCAGCTATTCCACAGAAATTTAAGATTTAAAGTAGCCTATATATTTGATGATGTCATTCCGGACCCTGATCAGGGTCCTTGAAGTTTAGGAGGTTAAATTAAGAATTTTTATTATTCCACTTTTTTAAGAATAAATCTATTTATATTTTATAGTTAAAACTTACTGGAAAATAATTGTATTTTTGTTATTTTTTAGATGAATAACAGTGTGAACTATATGTTAATTTAGTTAGTCTTATTACAGTAATTATTACTTAGTTTTATTACAGTAGTTATTTTATATTAGTAATTTTATAATTTTTGTTTTTTTTTATATTTTTATTTAGCTTTAATTTATTTGATAATTTTACACAGTTTTCATAGCCCCTAGAATATTTTGAGATGGAGTAGAGTCCATCAACACCCCCACATTTTGCACAGTCCCTCTTCCTGGGTTCAACATTTCATTTGGTAATGTTATGCAGTTTTGGTTTATATGCTGTTTTAGCTTACATGTGCATAAGCAATCCTTCTATTGCAAGTTTCTGCTTCTTCTTCTCCTGTGTTTTGAAGACGTGATTCTGAAGATGCGTAATACTGCCCCCTACCATATAACAGTGAAAACATGGATTGCCGTAAAATTCTGTCAATAGAAAGACTTCCTTTGTAAGTGCATTACAGGGAACAACTTTTTCTTGTTTTTAAAAACTCCGAGATTTGGTGAAATTATTTTCAGTGGTAATTGATGGGAAACCATGGATGCTGCTTAACTTGTGTTGAACTCATAACATTCCTTTAATTTAAAAATGATTTGCATGTTCATGCAGCATGCCGCACCTCAATTAACAATCTGTCTTTAAAATCTTCACTCGAATGATAATGAGAACGCATTAATGTTTCTGTACATCAAAAAGTAGTCCCACCTGACATTATCCAAAAAAAAAAAAACCTTACTTGGATCAAACGCTTATTAATTTGAGAGCAAATTAATTGCATTTTAATCTTTTAACATTCAATTGAGCGACTCAAACTGTATTTGAGAATGACAGAAACTAATTTCGTTCTGCTGCTCCTAGAGTCAAATGTTCCTGATGGTTCACCTGTTTTCAGCCACTAGACAGGTGCAGATGCCATAAAAAAACGCTCTGAAAAGAATATCCTCTGAAGAGGAAAAACAGTGTTCTGTACACACTCAAATGCACAACCAACTTGAAATCATTATTTCTCTCTCTGCGGATAATTGATGTGGCGGCTTGCCGGAATGCTCAAACCTATTTCATAAGTGAATGAGAAAAAAGAAAGAAAAAAAAGAGAAAAATATGCATATTGTGAATAATATCTCTCTGGTTTTGTGGCAGTGCGTTAAAAAAAAGCATACATTTACCACAGGAGGATTGCAACCTGTGCACTTGGCAGAGTAAATTCATGTTTCGGTAAATTTATGCAAATATGTGAAGTTATGATTCAGGGCGGAAGTTTGTTTGAGCTGCAGTCTTTTGATATTGAATCAAGGAAATCTATAGTTATTGAAACAGACATTTTTATATATATACAAATTTGCGTTTTTGTAGTTTACACAGAGACGACAATTGTATAGTTTTCAAAAGTTTGCATTTTCAGGCCCCCAAAACGCTGTTGTTGTGTAAATGAACGCCCACAACGTATAAAAAGTTTTCTGGTTTTAGTTGAAAATTGTGTCGTGTAAACGGCCCCTAAAATGAGTGCGTTTACCTTGATTGTGGGAAGCAGATAACTGTCCTAACCTTACCAAACATTAAATATTGAACATGTGAAGGTTTGGTAAAGGGTGATGCAAGTCCATTTTCAGCCAGCCCTGATTTTCCTCCACAGTAAAGGAGTGAATTAAATGCAAATGGAAACTGAGAGAAAGTGATTTTGAATGCCACTGGTGTCCAACCACTGCACAGTCCCACAGTGGCCAGAAACACCATCTGCTGTTTGGATAACCTCTCACCCCGGGCCTTCCCTGAAACCCACAGGGGCCACCTGTGAACGTCCGTGACAGGTACGCACCAGTCAGTCGAGGACACAGGACTCGGATGCTCTCAGCCCAGCTGGAATTCCGAGCGGCCCCTTGTAACCTACGGGATTACAAAACATCCCGCCCACTTTGAGAGGTTGGAGAGAGGGAGAGTTGAACAGATGTAGAGATTGAGGCTGCTGGGTGCCGAACAGAGACGCGGCAATCACGCAGAGACGGGGTTTAATTACTTCCTCCGCCCAGACACTCCTGCAGCAGGTGGCACCGCAAGCCCACTGCGACATCTGATTGGAGGGCTTGAAGTACAGAAAATTGTAATGCGTTGCCATAGGCATTTCTTACCTCTTGCACATCCATTTAAGTGTTTTTAAAAGTCAAACTACAAGGGGAATTAGAATAATTGAATGAATTAAAACTAATTATTTGAACAAAAAAAAATCATGATTAGGGTACAATTTAAGGCCACCTATAGAGCAAAAGGCATTTGAATTTATTTTAAGAGGTGAAAAAACCCCCCAGCACTTTTCCAAAACCAGTTTGTCCCTATACTGCAAAAAATGTGTTAATTGCGTACAAATAATAATAAATTTTAGCATATTTATATAGCTAATTAGAATCCCTGAAATGCACTACATTTAGATTGAAATGTATCCACCGCTGAAAGCGCCAACAGTGGGCACTTGAACACATGGCACCAGGATGCACTATGGGAAGAAGGCAAGCCGGCGGAGGCAGTGTGATGCCTGATCCGGGTATATATATATATATATATATATATCTATATATATCTATATATCATCATTACTAATGCAGATCATTACTCCAGTCTTCAGTGTCACATGATCCTTCAGAAATCATTCTAGTGTGATAATTTGCTGCTCAAGAAACATTTATTATGATCAATGTGAAAAACATTGCTGAGGAAATTTCCGCAAAATATTTGCTGAGGAAACACATAATTGTATCTTTGTCAGCATCATTGTTCACTGGTTTGCAACAACCAATCTGATGCTTTTTTCCTAGCTATCTTACAAAAGTTTCAAAAGTTTTTTTTTTTTTTTCTCAACAAGTGTGATATTGTCCCTGAAGGCCAATTCTTTTTTATTTTTTACTTTGATCAATATTTGATAATGCAGTTATCTAGTGCAGCCACAGACCAGCACGATCTTACCGTGCTTTGGTTAAGATTGTTTTTCATTAAGTCTCCACACCTTATCTCGACTGAACAACCATTGAAAGCAGCTGTGCTTTCTTGCTCATAATATATTAAAATAAATAAACCATGTATTTTAACTTAGAAACGCTGTTGTAGACAATATCTACTGTATATCCACACCTTGGCACTTCTGATTACCCTTACCAGACTAGGCATGACCGTTGCTAAGAAACTGTTGCTGCAGTGAGGGCTAATGCACGACAGATAAGTGGATTTCTATGTGAAAATGCTCGGAAATTAGGGAGTTTGGATTATGTCCTTTCCTGAGCCACACTAAGCACAACTCATCCTCTGAGTGGACTTGACACAAGCTAAAATGCCTCTTTTTTTATAATCCCAAAGATAAATCTGTTTGCACCGTCTATAACAAAACCCACAATTCTCTCCTAAACAAACAAATGACTGACTAAATAAATTAAATCAATACTAAGTGATTAAAAGAAAAAAATAAGAAGGATGATGGAAAAATCAATCTTGCGGGACTTTTGGAAAGACATGCAATCCATTTGGTGGCTCGCCAGCATGTTTTCGACTGACAAAAGTTCTGAGCACATCAGTTGTTGCATCACAATGCCAAAAATCCATTGGTCCAGGATCCTGAACATGCGTCCTTGGCAGGTGGCAGGCTTTGCTTTGGCTCGAATTCATGTGCATTTCATTTAAGACTTTTAAATGTGGCGAGTCCGAGCCTGCCAGGAAAGGGATCTCTCAAACATACAGTACTGATCAGTGATAAAGCTACAGACAAGGAAAATTCGTGCAAGTGGCTATTGAAGAGTACATTAAAGGAATAGTTCCACCGAAAAAAATTAAAATTGTCATTCATGTCATATGACTTTCATTCGTCTGCACAGCACAAAAGAAGATATTTGGAAAATGATCTCGCTGTTTTTTGTTCATAAAATGAAAGAAAACATTCTTACAAATATCTCTGTTCTACAGAGAAAAGAACCATGAGGGTGAACAAATAATGACAGAATTTTGACTTTGACCATTTGAAATCGACATTGACTTTATTAATGTGGTCCTGACTAGAGCTTAGATTGGGCCCAAAAAATCTACCCGAGCCCGTGCACATCGTGTCCAAGCCCGACACATTAACCGTAATTATGAGCCCGAGCCCGATTTAAACCCCACCATTTTTTAATACGTGGGTGTTCTGATGAGAACGAGCCTGTAATGAGCGAAGCGGACCGGTGTGACGCTCAGCTCAACAATCCGCTCTATGCCAGCGCGCTCCACTCATGAAACGCTCACTGGTAAAACAACGTTCGCTCAAATCGCGCTCAGACATGACATTTATTTGTACTGTAGCCTACTATACTTGTTGTATCCATTAAACAATGTATTTTGTTTCATATTTATGTTTAAATATTATAATATTTTTAAATGTAATCTAATTATGAAAAGTGCAAAGATGCAAGTGGGTCAGAAATGATTTTGAGCACTTCATTAAGTTTTGTTTTGTAGAAAGCCTTTCTTTAAAGTGAATTGAATTTTGTATAAATTGTATCTTAATTTTAATCAATGTTTCATCAGCCAATTACCTGGATTTAATAAATAAGAAGCAAATAGACTATAGCAGACAATAATCGCGACATGGAGGCGCTGCAGCGATCACGATTGCCCTTGAACGTGTCATAAATAAACCGAAACTCAGCTGGCTACTTGCCTCACAGACATGAGAAATATGTGTATAGAAAGCTTGAAATGTCTACTTTTAAACGAAACAATTCAAAACGAAAAGAAATAGTTAAGCAAAGCGCACTGTTTACGCGAGCAGCTCATGACTGGCGTCTCAGAGCGTTTCTGTTCAGAATGCTGCGCTTCATCACTGCGTGTGCTGTGACTTTAACCTGCATTTTAGACTAATCCTGACTTGTGCAACTTTGTACACATTTGTTTCTTAGTTGTAGTATTAGTTCTTACTTTGCTAAAAATATATATTATTTCTGATTATGGCATAGCTTTTTGCCCACCCAATTAGGCTAATAAAGTTATGATTAAAAAAACACAAATGTTTGATCACGGGCCCGGCCCGGGGATAGTGGCGGGAAATATCGGCCTGACCCTAACTCTGCACTTTAATTGGTTGAACCATTTATTTTTGAAGCAGAATGTAGCTAGTAGGTCGTAAGCTGTTTTTTTGTTCATAATTCCTGCCTTCTGGATGACTGTCCTGGACACTTCCTCATTCTGAGCTCTGTGAAAAACAAACACAAAGAAAAATGTCTAAACATGAAACAAAAAGCTAATAAACACACAATTATGATAGTATATGGCTTATGGATGATTTTCATGTGATTGGTGCGATTTACATTTCAATAATAGATCTTTACACTATAAATCCGAAGCAGGTGTAGCGAGTAGATGCATATAAAACATATTTCAACAACATGATATGGCTAAAATCCACATTATATCGTGATCGGAAGTTAATATAAACACTCAATGGTGGTTTAAAGTGAGTTTTGAGAAAAAGTGTAATATTAAACTTTAAATTGTGATATGTAGCTTAATGCTAATTGTAGCATATAGTGGGACGAAGGTGGTGTAGATGGGCAAGCCATAATGCCAGAATAAAAGCTAATAATGGCTGAATACAAATAAAAGAATAATGATAAAAGGATATTAAAGATTAAGGACCCTATCATACACCCGGCGCAATGTGACACCAGGCACGATGCAAGTGTTTTTTTGCTAGTTTAAGCCCGACACAGTTATCATTTTTACGTCCAATGCTACGTTGTTTAAATAGCAAATGCACTCGCGGCCATTTGTTCGCCCATGGGTGTGTTGGTCTGAAAACGAGGTGTGTTCAGGCGCATTGTTGGTGCGTTGCTATTTTGAGGCAACTGAAAACGACTGCGCCATTGACCAACAAAAACCTGGTCTAAAGTCGAAAAGCGCAGTATTTTTTTTATTTAATTATTTTTGTTATTTAAAGGGCACATTAGTAATATACGCCTATATGCGTATACATCTCTGCTTATTACACACACAGGGATGCGCAGAAGCACACAAACATGGCAATTGTTAAAAATAAAAGGATTCAGGGAGGCAGTTCGTCTCCCCAGACATTAGAAAAAAGACTGCAAATGGGCACAGGGCAATAAAATATTTTATTATCTTATCAGCCTTCTCTAAAAACTCTGACACTCACTCTCACTCGGTCTTACAAAATGTTTCATAAAATTCATAGTTTTAGAGTTAACATCCTCAGATTTGAAATTAAGCATGAGCAGACTTGTGCCTTCAGCTTCATTGTGTTTCTAAGTTTCTTCAACACAAATAAATCATATTTTATACATTTAAAATATATATATATTCTTAATATTTTTGTTTTTATGTTTGAGCTTATATATCTCCATATTAATAGATTTTTTTTGTCTTTTGATCAATTTAATGTGTCCCTGCTGAGCAACCTACATGAACCACTGAGCCACTGCTGCCCCTGAAGATATAGTGAAGTTGAAATAAAAGTAGCAATATCTATCCCACATATGTTGATTGTTTTTCACTGGAATGCAGCATTATTGTGTATGTGTTTGTTTCACGGGGAATGCTATTCAAAAAAAAAAAAAAAAATCCCATAATCCATTTTCCATTTCAGATACAACTTTTCCCCTTTTGTAACAGAAAAATAATATGCATCAATAATTAATAAGCAAACATACTGCATATACACAACCATGCAAATGATTCAAATCCTGGTGAATAAATTCAAGCCCTTCACTAAATATTCAGTTTTACTTTTGAATGTATCCCATTATGGATGTTCAGTGCATTGCAAATGCCGTGCCATGCCGTCTTCAATGCCGATTGTGTGACAAACCTTACAAAGAAATCAAACTAATTAGAAGAAAGGCTTCATAACCACACAATGTAATGGTCTGACACATTTGGTCATCTAGTTAATAGGAATTGTTGAGGAACATGGCAGCGAGATGTTCAGAAGAGAAAACCGATTGACTAGGATGACCTATCAAGTAAAGAAGACTCCACGCGTTTTATCATGACTCCGATACCGATAACCTTATCAACAAGTTAGCAGTCCGTGTCAGCTTAAAGATTTTCTGCTCGGAAAGAGACAGGCGGCAAGAATGAGAGAGGGAGAGAGAGACATTGAGAGAACTAGAGAGTGAGAGAGAGAGAGAGTGTTCTTTTATTTCGTAATTTTTTTGTAACATTTCCAGGATGACAACATGTGAAATCCCAGCGATAAGAGAAGGCTACGTCTTCGGAGCCTGGCCGTCATGCTTACGCGATAAGACAAGACAATCTCTGAAGGAATGGTTGCTGATGGCTGATTCATCTGAACCTTGAGGATATGAAAAATTAAATAAGGTGGAAAACAAGGTCAGCTGTGGGTTTCTCAACCTTGCCCACAGGTCGCGGACTATGTAATCCACAACCTTCTTTTTTCACGTCTCTTTCGCACAGTCAAGATGTTCATGCAATCAGAACCCATGTGGCTGCTATTTTGTAGCTGTGGGATGAAAAAAAATAAAAATAAAAAATAAAAAAATAAATAAATAAACAAACAAATAAATATATATATATATTTATTTTATTTTTTTCTAAAAGGCTATGTCTGACTAAAAAAATATTTTATTCTATTATTACGGTGGATATCTCATGTTGATTTTAAAAAGTAAGTCACGTTTCAGGCACAATTTTGGAGTCGACTGTGTAAATGCTTTGTAAAGGTTTTACACTGTGATGACATTTTTAATTGTATTGTTTATCAATCAGTTTGTTTTGTGCTAATAGCATTTATCATTATTAGTTGTTCTTGCTATACTTAGGCAAGTAATGTGTTTGTGCTACGAACACAAATACTAACTCAGTTTATCCAGCTAATTAAAAGAGGCGTGCTATTACTTTTCTACTGTAAGCAAACTGATTTTAGGTTTGTGCACTGTAGGTGATAAAACAGGCATGTTGCAAGATGACTTTATGCAGTAACTCACATATACAGTCTTAAATCTCAATTATGTTTCTTGCAATTTTGTATCCCACAATTGTGATGTTATCTTTTTACCTCACAACTGTAACTTTACACCTCAAAACTGCAACTTTATACCTTACAACTGTGACTTTATTCCTCACAACTGTGACTTTATACCTCACAACTGCAACTGTATACCTCACAACAGTGACTTTATTCCTCACAATTGTGACTTTATTCCACATAACTGTGACTTTATTCCTCACAACTGTGACGTTATATTTCACAATTGTGACTTTATTCCGCATAACTGTGACTTTATTCCTCACAATTGTGACTTTATTCCACATAACTGTGACTTTATTCCTCACAACTGTGACTTTATACCTCACATTTGTGACTTTATTCCACATAACTGTGACTTTATTCCTCACAACTGTGACAATATTTCACAATTGTGACTTTATACCTCACAACTGTGACTTTATTCCTCACAACTGTGACTTTATACCGCACAACTGTGACTTTATTCCTCACAACTGTGACTTTATACCTCACAACTGTGACTTTATTCCTCACAACTGCAACTTTATACCTCACAACTGCAACTTTATACCTCACAACTGCAACTTTTTACCTCACAACTGTGACTTTATATTTCACAATTGTTACTTTATACCTCACAATTGTGACTTTATTCCACATAACTGTGACTTTATTCCTCACAACTGTGACTTTATATTTCACAATTGTGACTTTATTCCGCATAACTGTGACTTTATTCCTCACAACTGTGACTTTATATTTCACAATTGTGACTTTATTCCGCACAACTGTGACTTTATTCCTCACAACTGTGACTTTATATTTCACAACTGTGACTTTATTCCTCACAACTGTGACTTTATATTTCACAACTGTGACTTTATACCTCACAACTCTGACTTTATATTTCACAATTGTGACTTTATTCTGCACCACTGTGACTTTATTCCTCACAACTCTGACTTTATATTTCACAATTGTGATTTTATTCCTCACAACTGTGACTTTATACCTCACAACTCTGACTTTATATTTCACAATTGTGACTTTATTCCGCACAACTGTGACTTTATTCCTCACAACTCTGACTTTATATTTCACAATTGTGACTTTATTCCTCACAACTGTGACTTTATATTTCACAACTGTGATTTTATTCCTCACAACTGTGACTTTATATTTCACAATTGTGACTTTATTCCGCACAACTGTGACTTTATTCCTCACAACTGTGACTTTATATTTCACAACTGTGACTTTATATTTCACAACTGTGATTTTATTCCTCACAACTGTGACTTTATATTTCACAATTGTGACTTTATTCCGCACAACTGTGACTTTATTCCTCACAACTGTGACTATTTCACAACTGTGATTTTATACCTCACAACTCTGACTTTATATTTCACAATTGTGACTTTATTCCGCACAACTGTGACTTTATTCCTCACAACTGTGACTTTATATTTCACAACTGTGATTTTATTCTTCACAACTGTGACTTTATATTTCACAATTGTGATTTTATTCCTCACAACTGTGACTTTATACCTCAAAATAGTGACTTTATATTTCACAATTGTGACTTTATTCCGCACAACTGTGACTTTATTCCTCACAACTGTGACTTTATATTTCACAATTGTGACTTTATTCCTCACAACTGTGACTTTATTCCTCAAAACTGTGACTTTATTCCTCACAACTGTGACTTTATTCCTCACAACTCTGACTTTATATTTCACAATTGTGACTTTATTCCTCACAACTGTGACTTTATTCCTCACAACTGTGACTTTATTCCTCACAACTGTGACTTTAAACCTCACAACTGTGACTTTATTCCTCACAACTGTGACTTTATACCTCGCAACTGCAACTTTATACCTCACAACTGTGACTTTATTCCTCACAACTGCAACTTTATACCTCACAACTGCAACTTTATACCTCACAACTGTGACTTTATATTTCACAATTGTGACTTTTTTCCGCATAACTGTGACTTTATACCTCACAACTGTGACTTTATTCCTCACAACTGCAACTTTATACCTCACAACTGCAACTTTATACCTCACAACTGTGACTTTATATTTCACAATTGTGACTTTTTTCCGCATAACTGTGACTTTATACCTCACAACTGTGACTTTATACCTCACAACTGCAACTTTATTCCTCACAACTGTGACTTTATTCCTCACAACTGTGACTTTATACCTCACAACTTTGACTTTATACCTCACAACTGTGACTTTATAGCTCACAACTGCAACTTTATACCTCACAACTATGACTTTATTCCTCACAACTGCAACTTTATACCTCACAACTGCAACTTTATACCTCACAACTGTGACTTTATATTTCACAATTGTGACTTTTTTCCGCATAACTGTGACTTTATACCTCACAACTGTGACTTTATACCTCACAACTGCAACTTTATTCCTCACAACTGTGACTTTATTCCTCACAACTGTGACTTTATACCTCACAACTTTGACTTTATACCTCACAACTGTGACTTTATAGCTCACAACTGCAACTTTATACCTCACAACTATGACTTTATTCCTCACAACTGTGACTTTATTCCTCACAACTGTGACTTTATTCCTTACAACTGTGACTTTATACCTCACAACTGTGACTTTATTCCTCACAACTGTGACTTTATAGCTCACAACTGCAACTTTATACCTCACAACTGCTACTTTATAGCTCACAACTGCAACTTTATACCTCACAACTGTGACTTTATTCCTCACAACTGTGACTTTATACCTCACAACTGCAACTCTATAGCTCACAACTGCAACTTTATTCCTCACAACTGTGACTTTATATTTCACAATTGTGACTTTATTCCGCATAACTGTGACTTTATTCCTCACAACTGCGACTTTATACCTTACAACTGTGACTTTATTCCTCACAACTGCGACTTTATACCTCACAACTGACTTTATACCTCACAACTGCAACTTTATAGCTCACAACTGCAACTTTATACCTCACAACTATGACTTTATTCCTCACAACTGTGACTTTATACCTCACAACTGACTTTATTTCTCCCAACTGTGACTTTATTCCTCACAACTGCAACTTTATACCTCACAACTATGACTTTATTCCTCACAACTGTGACTATTCCTCATAACTGCAACTTTATTCCTCACAACTGGTGAATTTATACCTCACACTTGTGACTTTATACCCCACAACTGACTTAATACCTCACAAATGAAATTTCAAGTTACTACCCCATTAGAAACAATTGCTTCTTTGAATATGTTCAAACATCTATTGCAGTGTAAAATTATTGAATCATGTTGCTGTTTTAATTAATTTGGTGATTTATGTTGAATGTTTTAGCTTATCACAGGCTGATCTCATGAAATGGCGTATGTATGACACGCCAATTCGCTATGCCATTTTGGCGTACTATCAAGACGCATAATCGCTTTTAGCGTGTTTATCAACGCCGTTTCATTCTATCCCCCTACACTGCCCCTACCCCTAAACCTACCCATCACACACACACACACACACACGCACGCATGCACGCACACACACACACACACACTGCCCCTGCCCCTAAACCTACCCATCACAAGAAACATTCTGCATTTTTACATTTTCAAAAAAACATCATTTAGTATGTTTATAAATCCATTTACACTCACACGGCGTAGACATACACTTTCTTTTAATCTCAATGGGACCTTCCTGGATATAAAGAATATATAAAAAAAATTGTCACTTTATACCTTAGAACTGAGTTTATATCTTACAACTGTGACTTTATACCTCACAACTCTTCATAATTATGACTTGACACATTGCAATTGTACTTTTTTTCACCTAATGTGACTTTATATCTTGGAATTGTGATTTTATACCTCACAGTTGTGACTTTATGCCTTATAATTGTGACTTTATACCTCACAAGTTTGATTTTATACCTCATAATTGTGACTTTATATATTGCAATTGTAACTTTATACCTAACATCTGTGACTTTATATCTTGAAATTGTGACTTTACATCTTGCAATTGTGACGTTATACCTGACAACTGTGACTTCATATGTCATATTTGGGAATTTATACCTCCCAATTGTGACTTCATATCTTGCAATGTGACTTTATATCTCCCAATGTGAATTATTTCTCGCAACTGCAGCTTTTTTATCTCAAATTGTGACTAGTTTTAAACTTTACCTTAGAATGACCTTTGTTATTTTGCTCTGTGTAGTAAATAACCACATAGCAATGTCCGTAGTCACTCAGAACACTAGTGAGAAAGTTGGTATGCCAACTCAGACATTGCTGTGGCATGTTTACACCTCTCAGTTTTTTTATTTAAAATGTAAAAACTTTATTAAAATCCTAACGTTCACATATTTAAACCTTCAGAGGTCCAATACCATTACAATGATGATGAACATGTAACCTTGGAGACAAAAATCTCCAACCTTTTGAAAACAATATTCGGCTCACCAACTAGCACCTGGCGGTCTGTCCGCAGTGGTGTACAAAATGACCTCATTTGAAATCCCGTTGAGTGGCAGAGCAATGTAGAGATGTTCATGACCAGGTGAGGGTGACCGAGAAGAGGGATCCATGTCCCTCGGAGAAAGAGACAGAGAGAGAGACGTCTATTTGCAGAGGGCAGCATCTAAAAGTGTCAGAGGCGAAGGAAGACAATTGCGTCTTTAAGGGTTTCAGACTAAACAGCTTATTTGTATTCCAGTCGTACTGTGCGCCTCCTCACGTGTGACTGAACGAGGAAGGGAGGCTGAGAGTGATGATAGTGAGGAGGGAGGTAAGGAGAGAAAGAGAGAGAGATGAGCCTAAATGTGATGCAGCAGAATGCTGTAACAGAACAGGCTTTAGTAGACGAGGGAACACGGGCAAGTGCACACTCACACACTGCCTTGCACATGCACACACACTAACACATGTTTGCAGAAAGAACGAGAGGGGCGGAAAGCAACGCATGGCATCTTAAGTCAGCGCTTTGGTGTATGGACGTATGGTTTCACTTCCAAACCTGTAGTCAAGGTCTTGTCAGCGGCACTTCAACAGAAGACTCGCGCCAAACAACATGCAGCATCTGTGATTCGTCCCACAGGTGAGGGAGGAGAATCGAGCGAGTCATTACGTTGAGAGATGATGCACCCCTGAACTTCTGCCCTTTTTAGGCTGAAAGAAAAGTTAAAATAACATCTGGGTTTGAAGTTAGTTTTTTTTTTTACCAAACAAGGATTTTAGAAGCTGCATTTTTTTTTGTATCTGTTCACTGAATTGAAACTTTTGTGATAATGTCCCGGGAACTTGCAAGGTCAAACAGGCAATTTTGTATTTCGCCGAATGAAATAACTCCAAGTCCTGCAAGTCGTTACATTGACATCATTAGTGGTGAGTAACTTCCTGAATGATTTTTATGGCATATTTAAATTATTGTGGTTGTCATCTTTTAGATATTTTGACTCTTTTGTGAGCAACAAAAACTTTAGTAATGATTTGTTATTTTTGTTTTATTTTATTTTTCTATTAATTGTATTATTTTATAATCTAGATATTATTATTATTAGTTGGTCATTTTATTTATTTATTTAGATAGTTAATTATTTATTAATTTTTTAGAAGAAGTAAAAAAAAAAAAAAAAAAGTCTACATTTACATTACATTAATGCATTTGGCAGACACTTTTATCCAAAGTGATTTACTGTCTATTCAAGACACAGTATGTGTGTTATTTACTATCAAACTTACGACCTTAGTGTTTTCTGGTGCCATTTTCTACCAAGAACAGAAACACTTTCAATAGCATTAGAAAGTAGACAAATAGACAAAGTCATCTGGTGTAAAAAAAAAAAAAAAGCTTTTGAGACATAATTTCTGTGACAGTATTGTTTTAGACTCCAGAATGCCACATGTTTGTCTTAAATTTCTTATCTTGCTGATCCCTGAAGGCATTTTGGGGCATTCGTGGAAGTGGCGACGTACCAAAGCATTTATGAAATGAGTAAGATTTAAGTTTGTCCTCAATGTTTTTAATTTTTGATTGGGAAGGATAGCGATCTGCTCATTTCAAAAGATAGTTAATTGAGTAACGTCCATGTGCTGCCGATCTGTAATGTTTTTTGCTTCAACAAACTGACCATTTTATCCAGAAAATTATTACATTCAAGTAATACATGTTATCAATGCATTTCCTTGGAATTGAACCCATGATATTTGTATGAGGTACAGGGAAAGTAACTTTCCAATATGTGGCAGCTGATATGAGATGGATATCTCCATCGTTACATGGTTTCCCTCTGAAATTGTGACTGCTGAACTTCTATGATGAATTACTTCCTGTGGTGATTGGGGCACAAATGACCAAGTGGGAATAAAACTCAGCAAACTCTGCATTAGTTTGGTCTTCAGGTTTCATGAAGCTTCTAATATTCTACAGATTAGCCTCAGGCACTTATTCATAGAATCTCAAAAATGCAGTTTTATCGGCTTCAAAAGCAAGACTTGTGTTCAGACATCAGAGAGAAGTGAATCTCTTGAGCCTTACCTGCCAAAATACACAGCACAATCAACGTCCAAATGTTCAGGCCAACCCAAAGTAGTTACTGCTAAATATTTTATTTAAAATAATATTTTATAATATTGTATGTCCTTTTTCCCTCCGATGCAGATCTAAATATGACATTACTGATTTTAAACCTGGTGTAGCATCTCAGATATTTCTTTATTTAATTATTTTATATATGTATATAAAATTAACTATTTTATAAAAATGTTAAAAGTATAAAAAAGTATTAAAACACTACTGCGACCTCATACCGCACAACTGTGACTTCATACCACACAATTGTGACTTTATACCTCACAACTGTGACTTTATTCCTCACTACTGCGACTAATACCTCACTACTGCGACCTCATATCGAACAACTGTGACTTTATACCTCACAACTGTGACTTTATTTCTCACAACTGTGACTTTATACCTCACAACTGCGACTTTATTCCTCACAACTGTGACTTTATTCCTCACCACTGTGAATTTATACCTCACAACTGTGACTTCATACCGCACAATTGTGACTTTATACCTCACAACTGTGACTTTATACCTCACTACTGCGACTTCATACCGCACAACTGTGACTTCATACCGCACAATTGTTACTTTATACCTCACAACTGTGACTTTATACCTCACAACTGTGACTTTATTCCTCACAACTGCAACTTTATACCTCACTACTGCGACCTCATACTGCACAACTGTGACTTTATACCTCACAACTGTGACTTCAAACCTCACAATTGTGACTTTATTTCTCACAACTGTGACTTTATACCTCACAACTGCGACTTTATTCCTCACAACTGTGAATTTATACCTCACAACTGGGATTTTATACCTCACAAATGTGACTTTATTCCTCACAACTGACTTTATATCTCACAACTGTCACTTTTTACCTCATAACTGCAACTTTATACCTCACAACTGTGACTTTATACCACACAACTGCGACTCTATTTCTCACAACTGTCACTTTATGTCTTGCAATTGTGACTTTATATCTTGCAATCGCGACTTTGTACCTCACAACTTTCTTTATACCCCACAACTGTGACATTATGTCTTATAATTTTGACTTCATTATATCTTCATTAAAATCCTAACATGTTCACATTTAAACCTTCAGAGGTCCAATACCGTTACAAATGATGATGAACCAGTAACCTCAGATTCAAAAAATCTCCTCTTCATCCTTCAAATATAAAATGAACTATTCTATAAAAATATTATATACTTTTTTTTTTTTACTTTGACGCAGATTTAAAATATAATTCATATACGTTTAAGTATGACATTTTTTATGTCAAATCTAGGTTGATGACATCTTGGAAATGTATTTATATTATCTTACAAAATTGTATAAAATTAAATACTTAATGTAATGACTTTTTTTTTGTTTTTTTTAAATGGTTTGACGACATTATTGACATCAAACCATGTGATACATCAATTAGTTTTGGAAGAATTTGAGGTGAAATGTGTGTTTTATTGCTGACTTTTGACAAATCCGAACACAGTTGAAAATGTTTTTGAGATCTTATGAAACTCTAGAGGAGACATTTGTGAGATTAATGGCATCTCAAGAGAACAATCTGAGAAAAGGGTTCCATTTTCCTCTGTATTTAATCGTATTGCTGTCAAAAGCAAGCATGTGAAATATGAATAAGCTTTTTCATTTGCGATTTATTCTTTGCCTGAAGTTCTAGTTCTTTCAAATACACAGTTTTACACTCATGCCCTCGCAAATTCATTTTATTTGTAATAAAAGAGGCAACAAGCATTGACGATGGCAAACTAGGCATTTCTTGTCCTGTTTAACCGCATTTCTCGCTCTCAGATGAGGTTTAACAGTTTTACCCAAAGACAGAGCTGATCTCCTCATCTCTCCCCGGTGGTCCTCAGAGGAGCAGGGAGACAGTTGTCTTGATTATGTTGTTAGTAGAAGTGCTCATCCCGTCTTAATGCAATTAGGGATGTGACAGCCTTCTCTGTGAGTTATGATGTTCAGTGCGCTGCACAGCTCAGTGTATCACAAAACCCATGACACCACTGTGATTGACAGCATAATAACTGACATTGTTATGAAAATGAATGTGGAGGTAAACTCCTGCTCCTCTGTGTCTGTTGTAGATCGAAGACAGGAACAAGTCAGACAATGCAATTCTTTCATGAACGGACCAAAAAGGGTTAATGTCTTCCACACAAATCTATAGTTTGACTTCAAAAGAGTTGGAATATTTATTTAAACCATAGTACATTTATGGTGGTCATTGTCATTAACTTTTATTATAAAAACAAGCATGATAGACTTTTTGTGTTTCACAGAAGAAAGAAAGTAATTTGGGTTTAAAACAACATGCAAATGAGTAAATAATGGCAGAATTTCCATTTTTAGGTGAACTGTTCCTTTAAGTAAGGTAAAACATCAGTCAGTCACACTGGCCTTTTTAATACAATTTCTTTCTGGATAGAAAATTTGTCCTTTCTAGGGCAAAGTGTGTTCCTGTGAGACCATCTTGTGTGTTTATGTGTGTGTGTGTCCATCTGTGAAATGCACACTTGTCTTATTAGTGTCTCAACATAACCATATCCCTGTCAAACGATGACAGCTCTATTTCCAAACCCACCATATTGGCTGATTGAGTCTGTCATTGGTACATTTTGGGGATGGTGGAGTAATTCCTTTACTTGCTCCAAAACATGCTGTGGTTTCTGGGAAGATCATTTTATTGCTCATCTGTTGCTCTGTGTAGCTTAGATAAAGTTCACCCAAATTGATGTCCCACTCAGTCATTTACCCACTCATTTAAATTGTCTTGGTCCATACAGTGAAAGTAAGTAAACGGGGTCCAAAACAACATTGGGACCCCAATGACTTTCTTGTATGGACAAAAAAAGGACGAAATATCACATTATTTTCTTTTGTGATCCACACAAGAAAGAAGGTCATTGGTTTGGAACTGCAACATTTTAATGTTTAGGTTTTGATTTACATATGAACATTTCTCCACAAAATTTGTTAAGAGAAGTAAAACCAAACGAGACAAAGTTGTAGAGCTATTACATAATGTGGAATAATTTATGAGAAATAATGGAGTCCATATTAAAATACTTTTGGAATCAAGTATCTTTAGTGAATCTGAGCAAAGTTTGAGATGATTTTGAGGTTTTCTTAAGTGTCAGTTTGTTGTCCATTCAACCTAGGAGAAACTTGTGATACTAAAATGGTCTAATTAGTGATTTTTCCTATGAGTTCATTGATCATTTGTTAATAAGAAATGTTGAATATCTTTGTACAGCCAAGAAGTTGAGAGAAGTGGCAAAACACTGAATGAGTAATAACTCACAATATGATTTATAAGTCGTTCCCTAAAAGTGGACGTTAATCTAAATCCAACCATTATTCAATACACGCTGCAAATTAAAATGAAATATTAGCAATGTGTATTGACTTTTCTTTGTGCACAGCTTTCAAACAAATCAGTTAAAACACTAGCTAGAAATAATCAACTATGCAGCTTATAATTAAAGCAAATCCACACGCCCGGCAGGAAGGGATGAAAATAATTGTTTTTCCATGCAATTGGAGATGCCCAGGGGGGTCAGATTAAAAAAACGCCTCCAGGCTTCTTCATAAACTTCCCTCTCTGATGCCTTTGAGATCTGTCTTTTAAAGTAATGACATCAAAACATGGTCTTTTGCTGAGAGTATCTCTCTTCCTCAAAGGTCTGAGTCTCAGGGCGGCTCACGTCTCCTAATTGGAACTGATTAAAAATTTCAATGTTGTTCACTCCATCCTGTTCTGTTTGCAGTTCTTTCCCAGCCTTCTCTGAACCGTAACCTTTAATGAATGAACAGCATGTTTTTACCACTTTTACCATGATCAGTTCAGAGAACTTAAGTGTTTATTGTATGTTGTGCTCAAATCTTTATCAGGTCATACATTCACTGATTCTCCAGAAGGAAACACGATGCATTAAGAGCCGGGGGAGAAAACTTATTGAATTTGAAGATCAAGGTAAATTGTACTCAATTTGTCTTCTGGGAAACATGCAAGTATATTCTGTTGCTTCTGAAGGGCAGTACTTAATGAAAAAAGAAGAAATTTAAACAAAATAAGAAACATTTGGACATCTTCATCCTGCTCAAAAGTTTTCACCCCCAGCTCTTAATGCATCGTGTTTCCTTCTGGAGCATCAGTGAATGTTTGAACCTTTTTTTAATAGTTACGTTTGAATCCCTCAATTGTCCTCAGTGTGAAAAGATGGATCTCAAAAACATACAGTAATTGCTGGAGAGGGTTCAAATAAGCAAAATATGCTGGAAAACGTCTCAGGTTACAAATGTAACCATTGTTCCCTGAGAACAGGGAACGAGACGCTGCGTCAGCTTTGACGCTACGGGGAACGCCTCCAGCGTGACTGGTGCCTGAAATCACATTGAATCACGTCAATCCTATTGACCGGCGACAGCCTATGATGTCATCAAGGTGCGACCAGGAAGTATATAAGGGCGCCTTGCCAACATGACAGTATCTATCGTCTTAAGGGACTGTTTCGGCAGGCAGGCCCTGCGGCATGGCACAGCGACGCAGCGTCTCGTTCCCTGTTCTCAGGGAACAATGGTTACATTTGTAACCTGAGACGTTCCCTTTCGAAAGGGAACTCGCGCTGCGTCAGCTTTGACGCTACGGGGAACGATATACCCACGCCGCCATGCCGACGGGAGTGCATGCCCAATGGAAGTGACAACTGTCAAGACAAGCAAATTCTGCTGAAATGCCTGAACCACTCCCCTTCTGGTCACATTAGGCTGTCACTGACAGCGCTCCCTACGGTCATAGCCCGAGCTTGCTCGAAGGCCTGGAACCAACCCATTCGACTTAGAAGGGGTTCCTTTAAGGGAGCGTGGCAAGGGAACTACGAGGGAACCCTATGCCAGTCACTATTCGGGAGATTATCACTGAATGCCACCAGGGAGACCTGACCAGGTGACCCAGTCTAATATGGGACACGTAATACGGTCAACCCTGTCTGTACAGTACAGAGCCTCTGGTACTCGCCTCCGAAGAGACATCCCGCTAGGGTGCTGCAAGAAAGGGCAGCGTCACCGACTAGCCGGACCTCAGAGACGGGTTATCCCGGAGAGCAGCGCTCAGCGAAGTGCTTTCAAACCCTTGCTAGCGAGGGGAGTCAAGCCGTTCGATCCTCGGATCTACCAAGCACTTACTTTAAAACGTGCTTAGGAGGCCAAAGGCCTTATAGGCTGAATATATCGGGAGGGGCCCCTCGGGACCTACCACCAATAGATCAGCGCCAGGAGGCTGTAAGCTCACAACAGACCCTCGCTTGAGAGGAGCTCATAAGCCTGCCCGGTAGGCAACCATGCCGTAGGTACACTATGAAGGTCCCGTCCTGTCGGGACCGCATAGCCGCAGTGACACCTCGTCGTGCTAGGGTAAGAACACTGCCTTCAGGTCTCGCAAACGGCCAGAGACCGGCGCCTGATAGCGGGTGGCCACTAGCTGTCAGCATAAAGCCAGTTGTGTGTTCCCGCCTGGGGAACTCGTCCCCCAGGGAGGCCGAGAGAGGCCTCCACCTGGTAACCTGATAGACCGCTTGCGCATCCAACAGAAGCGCTCGTTCTCAGGAAGGCCAAACGGGCCTGATACCTGATCGCAGTCGTGCTAGCCCTCGAGGTAGCTGGGAAGACCAGGGACTCACTTATCAGGGAGGCCAAGCAGGCCTACCAACTGCAAAGACATCGGGCACTCACAGCCTAGCTGAATGTGCTACTCGTAGCACTTCAGGCTCACCACGGCGGCTGGGGACCGGGAGCTTGCTCTCAGGGAGGTACCATGCCTACCATCTGACAGCAGAACGTGCCGCTCACGGCACTTCATGCTCACCACAGCGGCCGGGGAGCCGGCCTCTGCTCAGTGACTGGACCCCTCCAGAAAACCACGAGCCAGAGCGTGCCCTCAGAGGAGGCCACGTGGGCCTACTACTCCAAGCGAATTCCCTCAGGGAAGCCCGTGCAGCTTTGCCTGATAGTAGCCCATGCTACGCTCCGTTACCGAAACTGGGGACCAGGGAACGATTCCAGGGAGGCGCAATGCCTCCACCTAGTAGCAGAACATGCCGTCCGTAGCGCTTCGCTAACCGTCTCACCCGCTTTCTCAGCGCCTGAGGATCGGGAGCTCGCTTCCAGGGAGGCAATCATGCCTACCAACCGAAAGCAGAACGTGCTACTCGTAGCACTTCACGCTCATTACCACAGCGACTGGGAACCGGGAGCTCGCTTCCAGGGAGGCAATCATGCCTACCAACTGAAAGCAGAATGTGCTACTCGTAGCACTTCACGCTCATTACCACAGCGACTGGGAACCGGGAGCTTGCCCTCAGGGAGGCGACCGTGCCTACCAACTGAAAGCAGAACGTGCTACTCGTAGCACTTCACGCTCATTACCACAGCGACTGGGAACCGGGAGCTCGCCCTCAGGGAGGCGACCGTGCCTACCAACTGAAAGCAGAACGTGCTACTCGTAGCACTTCACGCTCATTGCCACAACGACCGGGAACCGTGAGCTCGTCGTCAGGGAGGCCATCCGTGCCTACCCCCTGATAGTAGAAGGTGCTACTCATAGCACTTCATTACTCACCGCCACAGTGGCTGGGCACCGGGAGTTTGCCTCCAGGGAGGTCACTCAGGGAGGCCGGACGAGGCCTACTACCCACTAGCACTCATGCTAGCCATCCAGTGACTGGGGCCCAGGAACGCCATCCGCAGAGGATGTTGAGTGAGCCTGCTTTCCCCACAGCAGGCCCATAGGGAGGCCCGGTAGGGCCTACCACCTATTTAGCAGCTCGTACCAGCCGTCGAGGGACTTAATGCCTATGGTGCCCCCTCGGGGGAGACCAGGCAGCGCCTGCTGACCACAGCAGGCTCTCAGGGAGGCCGAACAGGGCCTAGCTCCTGAGCGAAGGTAACCCAGACCGGGAGCCTACCCCTCAGGGAGGCCTGGCAGGACCTATCCCCCGAATAGGGGGTCTGCAGATTCCAAGGATCCTGCCGAGACTTTAAGAAGGCTGGCTGCTGCTACCTGGGCTGACGGCAGCTGTCTGCTGCTGACGAAGGCCTGGAAATCCAGTTAACACCTGGGGACTCATCCCCAGGGCCAAATGACGGGTCACTGCTGACGTCGACACCAGTGGAGAAAAGCCTCCGAGGCCCACTCGTGGGCCACGGTGTCGGGACTTTCCTGCAAGGAGGCCGGTTAGCGCCTACTACCTGTCCTGAAGTCCTACTGCCCAGACCGTCCAAGCTGGCCACTCAAAGCCAGCTGGCTCCTATCCCCGCACCTGGGGCTGGCTCCATCCCAGAGGCAGCTAGGGACAACCTGCTTCGCCGTGTCCTAGGGCCCCCAGGACGGCGCAGTCTCTTGGGCAGTGCCTATAAACATAGACCTAATCACATTGCCAACAGCAGTGTACTCAGCGGAAGTGCTTAAACAAAGACTTACTTTCCATGCAGCGGCCAACCTTGATTGCAAGGGCGTCAGCCATTGGCAATGCTCGGGCCTCAGGGGAGCATCCGACCAAACCGTATTGACAGAGGATTATCCGATGTTCAGCTCGACCCGGGCCCTAAAGGAGGTGGAGCAGAGACATAAAGCAAGGGAACAATATCACAGAAATGTGAAATCCACCGGCCGTACCATCCTCCAGGAAAAGGCCGGGGGCCGCCAGCAGATGGAGGCCACCAAGCTCCGAAAGGCGGAAACAGCGGATAAAGTCTAATCGCCACTGGCGAAAAGACGCTTAGTTCCACCCCACGACCACTGGCGAAGTCGCTGTCTCCTGCACCACCTCGTCTGCATTACTTGTGACCCCAGAACGCAGAAAAAGGGGGCGGGCCTTGGCCGGACGACTCTGAAACAGAGGTGGCTGAAACAAGGATGCATATTAACAACGCCATGTTCTTATATAAAAAGACAGGCCAGGGGCGAACAACTTCATTAAAAGGGAACGCCCCCATCCTTGACAAAGCCTAGGCCAAGTGGTGAGACATAAGTCCGCACTAGATCCGCTCAGGGCCCGGGAAAGAAATATTATCACCTCTAATAAACACAATGAGGCCCCAAAAACCCTTTTCCCAAAGCCCCGCAGAGCTGGGCGCAGATCTCACTACAGCTCATGCGTTAGTGCATACCCGGTCTTCAGCTACTTCCCACTTTTACGCTAGGAAAAACACAGCTCGCCTCTTACACTACAAGCCCTCGGGCAAGAGCGCGATTCAGTTACCCACATAGTGGGGGAAAACATAGCACGGAGAGGCAGCAGACTCTACTAGCAGAAAGTGAGGTATTCACACACAACCACATAATGTTGCAAAGAAGATCGTTCTTTCAAGATTCAAGATTCAAGATTCAAGAGTTTTATTTGTCACATACACAGTTATATACACAATATACAACTGGCAGTGAAATGTAAACAGGTCCGCTCCATGGACAGTGCAAATAACAGTTACAAGAAATTAAATAGAAATAGAATAAAATTAGAATAAAAAGTATTAACATAAGTAGAATTATAAATAAATCAAGTAAAAGATAAAAATAGGAAATAAGATAAAAATAAAAATATAAAAAAATATGTGGATATGATAAGTGAGATAAACTGTAGACTTAAAAATAAGTGGTTAACATAAAATATATAATATGTATATATAAAGAAGTATAATGTGCAAGGTTTATTACAGGTTGTTACGCAGTAACAATAGGGACGTAAAGTGCAGTGCAATTGCAGTATGTGGATGTTAATGTTAAAAGACTGTATGTTTATGTGTGTGCGGGGGTGAAGTGAGTCACGTGACTGAGTTCAGGAGTCTGATGGCCTGGGGGAAGAAACTCCTCCTGAGTCTTTCAGTCTTTGCCATCAGGCTACGGAAGCGCTTACCAGATGGCAGCAGGGTGAAGTGAGAGTTTGCAGGGTGATTAATGTCTCTGATGATTTTAGTAGCTCTACCTCTGCAGCGTTTGGTGTAGATGTCCTGCAGAGACGGGAGAGCTGAGCCTGAGATGCGCTCGGATAAGCGCACCACTCTTTGCAGGGCTTTGCAGTCGTGACTGGTGCTGTTCCCGTACCACGCTGTGATGCACTGAGTCAGGACACTTTCTATCGCCCCTCGATAGAAAGTTTTCAGGATGGCTGGTGAAACCCTGAATTTCCTCAGCTGGCGCAGGTGGTACAGTCTTTGCCTGGCTTTTTTCACCTGTGTCTGGATGTGTGTAGTCCAGGTCAGATCCTCGGAGATGTTCACTCCCAGGTATTTGAAGCTGCTCACTCTCTCTACCGGTGTCCCGCTGATCATGAGAGGGGAGTATGACCGATGCTGTCTCTTCCTGAAGTCCACAATCAGTTCTTTGGTCTTGTTAACATTCAGAGAGAGACAGTTGTCCTGGCACCATGATGTCAGTTGCTCCACTTCGTCCAAGTATGCCGTCTCATTGTTGTTGGAGATGAGACCCAGGACAACAGTATCATCAGCAAACTTGATGATCGAGGTGGAGCTGTGTGTGGACAAACAGTCATGGGTGTAGAGAGAGTAGAGCAGGGGACTCAGCACACAGCCCTGTGGAGCTCCAACACTCAGGGTGATGGAGGTGGAGGTGAACTGGCCTACTCTCACCGCCTGGGGTCTGCCAGTGAGGAAATCTTCAATCCAGAGGCAGAGAGAAGAATTCAGGCCTAGATCCAGGAGTTTGTGTGTTAGCTTAATGGGAACTATGGTGTTAAAGGCTGAGCTATAGTCAATAAATAGCAGCCTGACATAGTTCCCACTTTTGCTGTCGATGTGAGTGAGGCAGGAGTGAAGGACGTGAGAAATGGCATCTTCAGTCGATCTATTGGGACGATAGGCAAACTGAAGAGGGTCCAAAGTGTCAGGAATGGAGGAGCAAATGTTGTTTTTAATGAGTCTCTCAAAGACCTTCATGACTAAAGATGTGAGAGCCACTGGACGATAGTCATTTAGGCAAGAGGGTTTACTGATCTTAGGTACAGGGATGATGGAGGATCGTTTGAAGGAGGTGGGGACAACAGATGTAGCAAGGGACTCGTTGAATATGGATGTAAAGAGCCCTGCGAGCTGATCAGCACAGGACCGCAGAACACGACCTGAAATACCATCCGGCCCAGCAGCTTTCCTGACATCCACACGTTTGAGTGCCCTCCGAACCTCGTCCTCCGAGACAGAGATCACGTGACCGTTGCTGCTCTGAGGGACTCTCTCTGACGCGTCACTCGCCGGAGTCGCGCTGCCGCGATTACCATCAAAGCGAGCGTAGAAAGAGTTTAACTCGTTCACCAGCAACGGATCAGCTCTCACCTCTGCAGAGGATTTAGTTCCAAAAGCACAGATGGTTCTCAGTCCCTGCCACATCCGCCGGGAGTCGTTGAGTTGGAAATGAGATTCCACTCGGTCTTTATAGCGGAGTTTTGCGGCTTTAACGGCGCGCCGGAGGTCGTAACATGAAGCTTTGTACTCCCTCATATCCCCCGTTTGGAGACCGGCATTGTAAGCGGTGGTGCGCGAGTTTACTGCAGTGCGAATTGAACTGTCCACCCACGGTTTCTGATTAGGGAAGGACGTTATAGTTATTGTTTGTGTGGCTTGCTCTGTCAGTGTGTTAATAAAGCAGAGCGCCACTTCTGTGAACTCGCTGACGTCTTCAGAACTCGCGCGGAACATGTCCCAGTCGACGTCATCAAGAGCTGCCTGTAGCGTGATCTCTGAATGGGATGACCAGCGTTTGACTTCCCTCCTCACCGGGGGCTCTTGAACGAGCCTTTGTTTATATTCCGGTGTGAGGAAAATGGCGGCATGGTCCGATTTGCCAAAAGCTGGCTGTGAACGAGCTTTGTAGGCGTTCTTAAACGGAGAGTAGCAATGATCCAGTGTGTTTGCTCCTCGTGTGGGACAGGAGACATGCTGGTGAAAGTTTGGCAATACTTTCTTTAGGTTTGCTTTGTTAAAATCACCCGCGACGATGAAAGCAGCGTCGGGGTGTTTGTTTATGAAGCCGCTGGTCACATCATGGAGGGCAGATAAAGCCAGCCCCGTGTCTGCTTGTGGTGGAATATAAACGGCAGTAGCGATGACCGAGGAAAACTCCCTCGGCAGGTAGAAAGGCCGGCACATGAGAGTTAAATGTTCCAAGTGAGGCGAGCAGGATCGCGAAAGAATGGAGATGTTCCTAGGATCGCACCATTTCTTGTTTATCATGAAACACACTCCACCGCCTTTAGATTTCCCGGCCTCGGCTGTTCTGTCCATCCGAAAAACAGAGAAGTTCTCGGACGGCGTCACGGCTGTATCCGGGACCGCTGGCGTGAGCCATGTTTCGGACAGACAATAGATGTTGCAGTCTCTCATGTCCCGTTGAAAACTTATCCTGGCTCTAAGATCGTCCATCTTATTCTCCAAGGATTGGACATTTGCGAGCAAAATGCTCGGGAGAGGAGGACTGAATGCTCTTTTTCTCAGTCTGTTGCGGATCCCAGCGCGTTTCCCGCGGTGTTTTTTGAATCTTCGCCGTCGACTCGAGTGGCCATTGTTCAACTCGGCGTCCCGGCGAATCTCAGATGGAAGATTGGAGAAAGTGTCCTGAAACAGGTCAGTGTAGCGGTAACCAATTTCCAGAAGTGTTTTGCTGTCGTAACAGATCAAAGCAGATGATCCGTTGGAAAAAATAGAGAGTGAAAGAGAGTAGAATAATAAATAAAAGCAAAGTCTTAGCGGAGCGACCTGAACGGCGACCGAGCACGGCGGCGCCATCTTGCATATCTTAGCTTACTCACGGGGAGCTGCAGGCCCTGCGAAGATCCTGCGGCGATCCAAATTTCCCCAGAAACCCTCTCAGGCGAGCGAAGGTATAGGAGTTCTGAAAAACATAGTTTTGAAAATGTTTCACCCTCAGAGAGGGGGACTCACCGATCGCTCCCAGCGGTGCTTCCAGCCAGCCATAAGGCTAGTATCCGCCCGCCATCCTGAGGGGGGCGCTTTCACCAAACAAGCCAGGCGAGCCGGCAGAATCTTACATTTTCTGCTCATCATAGGCCACCGGCCTGATGTAAAAGCGCCCGGGGAAAAAACCAGAGGAAGGGAAAAAAAGCAGCGTTCATCTCCGCACTCCTCGGGGGGTGGAGTCTGCTGCCTGCGCTGGTTCCGGTTACCAGCCCCGGCTTCCTTCCTCTTCCTGTCGCGGGTGTCCCGCCTCCCCTGCGCCCCGCCTCCCCTGCGCCCCAGTCCTCCGCGGCGGGGCGCTCGAGAGGCGACGCTGGCTCGCTATTCCCGTCGCCAGCCCTCAGACTGGGACGGACCGGGGACACCCGACTGCCTGGGCGCGGTCCCGGACCTCAGCGGAATGCATGTCCTGAATGCCGCCGAGCGCGCCTTCGCCTCTCCGAACTTTCCCACCACCGCCTCTACGGAGGTGCCGAAAAGTTCAGATGGCGAAACCGGGGCATCAGGGAGAAAGGATTTTTTTTCCTTCTCCCTGATGTCCAAACGGTTTAACCACAGATGTCTCTCCGTGGCCACCCTCGCCGCCATCAGCGCTATCTGTACGGTGGCCCGGAGAGCGAAAACCGCGGTCCGGCGCGACTCGACTACCGCCTCAGGGGGTCCCTCCCCCCTGATCGAGGTCCCTCAGCAGGTCCGCCTGATAAGCCTGCAACACAGCTGTGGTGTGCAGAGCCGCTGCAGCGCGACCCACTGACATGTACGCCCTGCCATTCAGGCGTTTAGACAGGCAGGGTGGGAGCCACAGTGTTGCCGGCCGCCCAGAGGCGAGATAAACATAACATCTCGTCCACGGGCGGCATCGACACATACCCAGCCAGGCAGTCCCTCGACATCAGCGACATTTAGCTCGCCGATGTCGACAGATGCGGGGCTGAGTATGGTTTCTTCCATTCCCTCGAGATCTGCTGATGGAGATCTGGAAGGAATGGAAGACTCCCAGGACTTGGGAGGTCATGGGCGGAGAAAAACCGGTCGTCCGAACTGTTTGGACGCTCAGCCTTTCTCTTCACGCGCCGCAAAGGCAACTGCAGTCTACCCGCAGCGCGTTCCATGACTTCCAGCAACTCCCGTACATGGGACAGGATGGTAAGAAAAGCTTCAGCATTTTTAACTGACTCACCCATCCTCTGCTCGAGTGGAAGAGCAGCAGACGAGGAGGAGGAACATAAATCCAGCTCCTTCCTCCGAGGTCCGCCTCTCGCGATCTGGATCGTCCTCAAGAACCATAACTGTCTCCAAGCGACGAGCCCGATCCATCTGGGAAGCGCTTTTGGTATTTAGACGCCGCTCAGCCTCAGCTCGAGCGTGGCCGTTCCCAGATGCTGAAACCTCTCCCCTCGAGAAGAGGTCCCACCGAGAGCGGAGCGTTTCCAGAGGACAACGCTCACAAATACTTTCACAAGTACTTTCACAAGAGGTTCGCAAACCTCTCATGCATGCTCTTCTCCCAGACAGTAAACGCAAAGTGTGTGTGTATCCAAAGCGCAAGATACACATTCAAAACACACCTGCAGAAGTGGCGTTCTCAGTACACTTCATTGTTATCCTTCTTTTCTTGTAGACATTTCACGTGAAGACAGGCAAAACAGTCCCTGAAGACGAAAAGATACTGTCATGTTGGCAAGGCGCCCTTATATACTTCCTGGTCGCACCTTGATGACATCATAGGCTGTCGCCGGTCAATAGGATTGACGTGATTCAATGTGATTTCAGGCACCAGTCACGCTGGAGGCGTTCCCCGTAGCGTCAAAGCTGACGCAGCGCGAGTTCCCTTTCGAAAGGGAACTGAAGAATGTGCAGGACCTGGAGGATTTTTCTGAAGAACATTGGGCAGTTTAACTGCCCAAGACAAACAAATGTCTCAAGAACAACCATCACAAAAAAAAAAAAAAAACAGTTGTGGATCATCCAGGGAACGACAAACAGCATATTGAGAATTAATGGTTCATTAACGTTTGAACAGGGTTATTTTAATAAATTCCGCATTTTTTTTGTCTTGTGGACTATATGTAAAAAAAAAATATGTAAAATATCTTATTCAGGACAGTACTAAATAAAATATCTAGGCAAGTGTGTATATATTTCAGTAAGACACAGGTAGCGTTAGACTGCGCACTCATCTTAACCCTCTGTAAATCTCCATCCATTAGCCCAAAAACCGAAAACTAATGACGTGGTCAAAAGGAATTCTGCGTGTAAGCCTTTTCAGCCTTTCGGTGAAGTTCTTTAAATTTATTGATATCTCATTTTAAATCTGACTCCATTAATAATTTTATCTGACTCCAATTCTAAGTGACTCCATAAAGTGTGCTACATTTAGAGTTTATCAGCTGATTTTACAATTAGTTGCGATTTAATTTAGATCGTTAATTTTCTTTATATCTTCCTAGTTTTTATATTCGTTCATCGAGAGACCCTAAATCGCACAGAGACATGACGCGTCCGGATTTCGCGCGCTCACGGGCACAAAACGGTTACTTCTGTGATTAGTCAGAGGGTGCAGGGTGAATATTTTACCTTTAAGTGGTTGCACATGCTCACTCAACAAAAAGTGTAATTTTAGTAATATTCACGGACTACAACGTGCTAACCCAGCGATAGTCAGAAATCGGAATATCGCGCACGCTGCGCTCCATGCTTCAGTCGTGGCGTCATCGGTGTGATCTATCATAACCCTAGATTTTGCGGTAATAAAGGACTCTACATCGATCCATACTAGAATAATGATTTCGGAACCATACAAGAGAAATCAAGGTTAACATTTATTTTGGCCAGACAGGAAAAGTAAATACGTAAACAAGAATCCATGGTACACAACTGATCAGCGTAAAAACATAAAACACAATTGCAAAGCAATATGAAAATAATTTAAAAGAGTCATCATGTCTGGCACATCTACATGCAGTTTGCACGGGGGGTCTGACTACAGAATATTCCCCCAGAGAGTTAGAACATCCAGCCTTAAATGCTCCAACCAGAACAAAAGGGCTGCAAATATTTGCAACACCCCCACCTGGTTTTGGGGGAGTGGATCAGATATCTTTGAAGAGACTACTCAAAGGAGAACTGAATTCTCATTAGTTTTCCAATCTTTCTAATACTACCAGTGACTGCAGTGAAACTGAGACCATTTTACCATTCGCACTGAGACCTTTAAAAAGACATCAAACATGAAAGGGATAAAACAATAGATTTACAAAATACATCATCACTGATATATCTGCATTTGGTGACTTGAAACCAGGACAAGGAGAGGGCAAAATGGGGAGGGGGGAGGAATGTTTGTCAGGGTGTTGTCACAGTTTCTGTGAGATCTTTTCCTCAAGATTAGTGACTTTTATTGTTCAATTACTGAGGTGTGTATCTCAAATTTTGTCTTAGCACCAAAACCGACTCTTACACCTCCTCCACCCCAGCACCACCTGTCTAGATCTGCTACGGGGGTCTCTTTGCAGCAATCATCTTGTTTTATGGAGCAAGTATTTGTACTTGCTTTGCAGCAGCAGTTTTATTTTCTGTGTTTTCGTGGTCTAGCAGAGCGAGTTTGTGTACTTGCCTGCAGCCACAGCAGCAGCGTAGAAGATCTAGTCCGCCAAAACCAAGCCTATTTATAATAATAATAATAATAATCTTTATTTTATATAGCGCCTTTAAAAAGAGAATCTCAAAGCGCTTTACAAGCATAGGCAGATTAAAAGCACAAGATACATATAACAAAAAAAAAAAAAAAAAAAAAATCATATAAAAGCCATTCTGAAAAAATGTGTCTTAAGAGCAGATTTAAAAACAGTAAGAGAATCCGCCTGTCTGATCATCATTGGAAGAGAATTCCAGAGTTTAGGTGCACAAGTGGAGAAGGCCCGGTCACCCATAGAGCGTAGACGGGTAGAAGGAACAACTAAAAGGCCCGCATCAGAGGAGCGGAGATTACGTCTAGGCGTGTAAACAGTTAAAAGTTCGGATAAGTATTGAGGCGCCAAGCCATGAAGGGCCTTGTAAGTCAGCATAAGAATTTTAAAATCAATCCGAAACCTGACAGGAAGCCAGTGCAGTGACTCTAAAACTGGAGTGATGTGTTCGCTAGTCCTGGTGCGTGTGAGAATTCTAGCGGCCGAATTTTGCACTGACTGTAATTTATTTAAGGTAGTTTTAGAGACCCCATTCAGAAGCGCATTGCAATAATCAATGCGAGAAAATACGAAAGTATTAATCAATTTTTCCGCAACAGGAACAGATAGCATGGGGCGTAGTTTTGCAATGTTTCTGAGGTGAAAAAATGAATTTTTGACTGTATTTTGGACATGAGGGTCAAATGATAAATTTTTGTCAAATATCACCCCCAAGTTTTTTAATTTAGTTTGAAACTCCAGAGCAGAGCCGTCAATTTTTAGAGCAAAATGACTGGATTTGTTGATTTGCAGGGGTGAACCGATAAGCATTACCTCGGTTTTATCACCATTTAGACACAGAAAGTTTTGTGACATCCAGATTTTTACCTCAGATATGCAGTTTTCTAGAAAGCTTATGGCTGAATTATCATCCGGTTTAGTGTGGATGTAGATCTGGGTGTCATCTGCATAAAAATGGAACTTAAGACCGAGGGATCGTAAAAGCTGGCCAAGAGGATAGATGTACATGCTAAAAAGAAGGGGGCTCAAAATTGAACCCTGTGGTACGCCAAATTGAACTGAACCAACTTTAGACTGACGTCCATCAAGGGAAATAAACTGGCGCCGATCTGAGAGATAAGACTTGAACCAGTTTAATACAGTGTCCGTTACCCCAAAGATGGTTTTCAGGCGAGTGAGTAACAGAGCGTGATCCACAGTGTCGAACGCTGCACTTAAATCGAGAAGGATCAATATTGAAAGACGGCCAGAGTCCGCAGAAATCAGTAAGTAATTAGTAACCTTAACTAACGCCGTTTCCGTGCTGTGGAGTTTGCGGAACTCCATTTAATCAGCAACGCTTACTCATTTAATAAAATTGTGTTCAAACTATTCCAAAAGTTGTCATGACTGAAATATTCTCAATGTTAAGTGGTCTCTTAATTTTTTTCCAGATATGTGTGTGTGTGTGTGTGTGTGTGTGTGTGTGTGTGTGTGTGTGTATGTATATGTATATGTATATGCAGTGTTGGGCACGTTACTTTAAAAAAGTAATTAGTTATAGTTACTAGTTACTTCTTACAAATAGTAACTGAGTTAGTAACTGAGTTACATCATTATAAAAGTAACTAATTACCAGGGAAAGTAACTACTGTGTTACTTTTTTTTTTTCAAATGTTCAAATATGTCAAATAACTTGGATGCCCCCAATTTTAAATATGTTAAATGAATGAATTGGACACTAAATAGAATAAATTGCTATTATAAAACATTGTACATTAAATGTACACTATTGTAATGTTGCTGTGGGACAATGTGAGAGACACCTATCAAATTCAATACATTATTGTAAATATTATCAGTAGTATAACTACTATAGTGTAAATATTGTGTAAATAGTATCAGTACTTCTTTACTACTCCTCTGGTAGTGGAGCTCACGTTATCACCTGGGTTTTTAGCCACTAATGTTGTGGCTGTGATGATGTGAGGTGCTTCATTAGATTAGAATTACTTGCCACCGACGTGGAGAGACTCTTTCTTCCTGGGCATAAGTTAAACGTTACATAAACATTTTTACCTTTCACCTCAACGAGGGAAAAGTAGCGCTTATACTTCCAGTTTGCGAAAACTACCTTTGAAGTCGTTGGACTGCCATCGCTGACTGTGCATACGTGTGCGTCATAGGTGTGTGTGTGTGTGTGTGTGTGTGTGTGTGAACTCAACCTATCAACCTCAACCTTGTCTCACACCCACCAATCATCATCAGTTATGTGTACCACCCAACCCACCCCCAACACGCATGGCTGGCGCGCGCGCACACACACACGCGCGCGTTGCAGGTCCGACTGACAGAGAGCCTGTTCGGATGAAACCGCTTCAGTGAGCTCAATTATAGTAACGCCGCGTTTTTTTTTCTCAGTAACGCTAACGGCGTTGTAATGGAAGAAACAATTCGTTTGATTACTCGTTACTGAAAAAAGTAATTCCGTTAGTAACGCCGTTTATCTATAACGCCGTTATTCCCAACACTGTGTATATGTATATGTATATGTATATGTATATGTGTATATGTATATGTATATGTGTATATGTATATGTATATATATATATATATATATAATAAATAATGTTTTACAAGAAAATAGTTTGTAGTGTGCTGCTTATTTAGTAATTATTTGTGAAATGTAAAAGCAATTTGCCTTTAGGCTGAATTTGCAACCCTGCTACTTCCAAAAACTGTTTCTGATCAGGCATATTTTAATTTTAATAACTTTATTTACATATGTCCAAAAGTTTAACAAGTTTACATACAAACATTGCATTTTAAAGGAATTGAAAATACAGCTCCTATATATACAATAAATATTTTGTAATTTGGGGTTGCTAAGATTTTAAGATATTCAAGCAGCACAGTTTTTCAACATTGATAATAATAAATTTTTCTTAATCGTAAGAATTATCGTTTCTTGAGCACAAAATTAGAAAATTGAATGATTCCTGAAGAAAATTCAGCTTGCCATCACAGGAATATATTAAGATAGAAAACAGTTATTTTAAATTGTAGTAATATTGCTGTTTTTACTGTATTTTTTATCAAATAAATGCTGCTGTGGTGAGCATAAGACACATCTTTACTTCTTTAAAAAAAAAAAAAAATGCGACGACAATAGTTTTTGTGCGCAAAAAAAAAATCAAAATAACGCCTTTATCCAACTTGTTCTTGTCTTCCGTGTAGGCCTCCACGACGCATGCACGAGAATATGACGCAGATCCGGCGTTCGGACACATGACCCAGAAGCGATTTGTTTACAAGCAGAGGAAGACGCGCGTATCGAAGCTGTTGGATTCTACATTGATCGTGCTTTAGGTCTCGGCGTAGTTCTCAAATGGGACTAAAGTGTGCATTCCATGGATTCCCGAACGCCGGCGCTATGTCATATTCTCGCGCATGCGTCGTGGAGGCACACACGGAAGACAAGAAGAGGTTGAATAAAGTCGTTATTTTGATTTTTTTTTTCACACAAAAAATATTGTCGTCGCTTCGTAAAATTATTGTAGAGTCACTGTGGTGAGATGGACTTTGTAACGACGTTTTAAGTGCCCTTTATGGGTCTTGGGAGTGTAAATGTACTGAATGCCAATGGAGGCCTATCTGAAGCCTTTCTCAGCCATCAGCTTTCAACAAAAATATCTTCATTTGTGTTCCGAAGATGAACGGAGGTCTAACGGGTGTTGAACGACATGAGGGTGAGTAATTAATGACAGAATTTTCATTTTTGGGTGAACTAACCCTTTAAGAAGGCCTTATTTTGCTTTTAGGTTTCCATATTAAAATTCATAAAACATCACAAAACACAGTTTGACTGTCATATGGTTCCAGATTTTCAGGCTGTAATTGGGAGCATCTTGGCAGCAGCAATGTCGAATGTCACCATAACGTGAAGGTTGTAAATGTATTGTGCTAACAGATTTCCTACAATTACATAATGTGATAAACAGAGAGCTTCCTCAGCACTGCCGTATGGGCTAATGGAAGCTCGCTGTTCCTCATATCAGATCACAGAACTCACAGGAAAGTGATGACTCTGCAATTCTGGGACTGTAGGGAGATTCTGTCTCTGTCACGCCCATTACCATCACATCTCTCTGCCCAGGCCTTGTGTATTAGCCAGAGGGACGATCTTAACATAGTTTGTGTTGCTTCCCTGAAGTAATAGTTCAGATTATCATGCATGGTTATGCTTTAGATATCACTGCTGTAAACAGCACATTTTCCATCTTCAGAGAGGGGCAGCTGGTGTTTTGATTAGAAATTAAATAGATTCCTTTGGGGCAAGTGGTGACCAAGACTTTGGAAGTATAAGTCATCATAGATTTATGATGAAAAATACATCAGCGTCAGAGCCGAGCTCTAGTGCATTGAAATAAAAAATGAATTTGGACTTAAAGTCAACATGAAATGTAAAGTGATTCTATTTACTTTCATATTGTACTTTCTTTATCTTATTATGAATTGTTCATTTGTGCATGTTATTTTAAAGAATGAGAAAAACATCTTTTATTAAATACATTGCATATCTATTTAGGCATTTTAGGTAACTTGCAATGTTGGGGAAAGTTTTAAAAGTAATGCATATTGCATTATTCCCTAAGAAAGTAACTAATCGCGTTAGTTACTTTTTATGGAAAGTAATGCATTGCATTACTATTGCGTTACTTTTTCTCACATGGGCTGGGCTTGCTTGTTTGTTTTTAAATAATAAAAAAATGTATATTATGGGCACATGTAAAGGCCCTTTCACACCAAGGACCCTATTTTAACAATCTGAGCGCATGGTCTGAAGTGTGGGCCCTTTAAATGACACAAATAATACTGCGCTATTGACTTTAGACCAGGTTTTTGTTGGTCAATGGCGCAGTCGTTTTCAGTTGCCTCAAAATAGCAACGCGTCAACAATGTGCCTGAGCACCGCTCTTTTTCAGACCAACAGGGAAAACAGATGCGCACGAGTGCATCCCTTTAATTTAGAAAATTACCTGCCATGTAGTGTAACTTAGTGAATGAAAACATCCTGCAAAGTTTTAAATCTGAAAGTGCAGCGTATATAAAGTTATTGTCTCTCAAAAGTACGAGTCGACTCTGAGTCAATTAAACGAATCGTTTTTCAAACGAGTCGCAAACCGTTTCATTGTGACGTCATGATGAAACATTAGCATATTGCCTGTCCACTTATTGCGTGCACACGCCACGCAGAGACCAGGGAAACCTTGAACCACCTCAAACACTGCAGCAGATACTGGATTGCATCATGTGTTTCATATTGTGTAGGTCTCTGGCTAACCGGCTAACTCATGTTATTACTGAAATACTACTGTAAATCAGCTGTGGGCTGCACTATTACCTAAAACTGTGTCTATTAATGCAGATTGTCTGTCATTCTTATTACTTTGAGTAAAGATAAAGGATGGAGCAAGATTTGTTTTGCAAACGTTAGTGTTTACATCAGCTGGGCTAACGTATGCACTGTTATTGATACAGTTCCCACATGTGCACCACAGTACATTCTAGACACACACACACACACACACACACACCACACCACCACACACACAACACACACACCACACACACCACACACACAACACACACACACACGTTGATGCTGATGGTGAGGAATTACAGTTGAAACATCGCATAATATACCTCAAACTGAGTAGCATCACTGAGAAACGTCCTGCTCAAGGTTCGGGTTGAAAAAATGTGTTCCATTCCAATGTTCCATTGTTTCATCATCGATTCGGACTCGTGCTGGGATTTATGTAAAATCAAAGTCATCATTATTGTCTTAACAGTGTGTACTAATGCTGAGCTTTGGGGACAGGAAGCCTCCTGACGGAGCTGGAGTTCAGTTATGGTAATGGGCGTTTGTTTCCGAAATACGCGCTGTGTGCAGTAGACCAATCACAACAGACTGGGCCATCTGACCAATCAGAGCAGAAAAAGCTTGCAAAAAGGAAAGTGAAAGTGAAGTGACATGTGGCCAAGTATGGTAACCCATACTTGGAATTTGTGCTCTCATTTAACCCATCCAAGTGCACACACACCGGGAGCAGTGGGCAGTCATATTGCTGCGGCGCCCGGGGAGCAGTTGGAGGTTCGGTGCCTTGCTCAAGGGTCTCACCTCAGTCGTGGTATTGAGGGTTACAAGTCCGACTCTCAAACCATTAGGCCACAACTGCCCCACATGAACTCTCTTTGCTGGTTTATCTGGCAGACAGGGCCATGATTATTAAAGGAGAGACTGATTCATCCTTCGAGTCGTTTGAGAATCATTGAACATTGTGGTGATGTGCAATGTATATTATGAGAAAATTAAACTTAATTAGGAAACTTTAAAATAGCATAATAGGGGCGGGCACTTTAAGATTTTTTCCTTTATACAAAAAAAAAGAGCATTTATTGTTGTACCAACTTTTTTTTGGTTGTAAAGGGCAAAAAGAGTCAATTTTACATTTAAATGCCACGTTCCATTTGCTCTCTGTACTAAAATACATTCAAGTATATTGAACAGGTCTGACTGGAGATCATCAGATTGAAAAATTATTATTATGGGGGGAAAAAAAGGACAAGACTAGAGCCTCATATCTGAGCCTCTCTTTCTCAGAATGAATACTATTTTATGTTATTGGTAAAATTTACTTTGAAAAATACACTTGACAAAAACAATTCGATGATGACCTTTAGTACCAAGTCAATAATGAGGTTCCAACAGCGCTGCAAGAAGACGTGCAAACAACGTTGCATAAAAACAAGTCAGTGATTGTAGGAAATTAGTGATTTCCTTAAGTTGTTCTATCTCGATCCTGGGCAGTGTTGCGTTAACTGAGAGAGTCGATGTATTAGGATGCTGTAATTTGTTTAAGAACCTAACAAACTGACTAACATTTTAGTAACTGCATCACAATCTTGACAAACTTGCTTTCCGGTACATCTGTTAAACTAGAAGTTTGTTGAACGCCATGATGCATAACGCAGCATGAAGAGTTGGAACAGATTGAAACAGAGAAGGAAAAACTCTCAGCGCTGGTTTATCTGGCAGACAGGGCCATGATTATTAAGGAACACCTGTTCAGCAAGGCAGGGCAGGTCTTGCAGATTGAACATGGGCTAATGAAGGTCTCCTCTGGTTAATTGTGTAAACTATAAATAGAGGAAGAAGATGGTGCCGAACACGGACTTGATCCTCTAGTGTCAGGTCTTGGACTGTTGAGGTCAGATCTTCCCCTCGGATTGGGATCACGCCTGAGTGTGTGCATCATAAATTGCTTGTCTTTAATTATTCGAGGGGCCGCAAGTACAAATGGTCTTTTGCAAGGTATATGGCCAAGACTGAATTGTAAATTGATACCAATGCCCATGTGGCAGGATGGACTGTGGTTGGACTCAGTCCCTCCTCCCCATTTAGTTATATTGGCTTTATCCTTTCTAGCCGGTTTACTATTGGCTCGTGGTGGCCAATCAGGTCAGGAGGAGCATGTTATAGCTTGAACGTAACCCCGGGTAGTGCGTGACGCTGAAGGCTCGTGTTGTTTGGGTTCACCCAGTTTTTGGTGGTGTCGCAGGTATGTAGAGGTCATTTGTAAATGTTGAACTGTTGCTGGTTTGCTTGGGGGTTTATGTAGGATTTCGATTTTCCATAGAATTCCTTGCTTTGTTGCGGCTACCCCGTTTTCCACCGGATTGAACGGAATAACGTGTTATTGTTGACTCGCGCACTGCGCATTGCCTGCGAGATTCATGTGTCAGCGTGCTGTTGCTCAGGTAAGTAGTTTTACGTTCGGGCTATGTGGTTGCTTTATTTGGGTGGTAGTTTAATAGAACTATTATTATGTGTTTTTAGGGATAGCTACCATCGCAAGGAAGCGTTTGCGGCCGGCCTTGGGGCAACTGCTGCTTTGTTTTGTGTTGTGAATACACGTCTCTTCTAAGTGCGGAACTTTTCGCCGAGTCCGAGTTAATGGACTGAGGTCATTTTTCATATAAATCGCCTCATTGGCCACTTGTGTGACCGACTGAGCATCTGCCCTCATACAGTTACCCACGGATGAATGTGTTTGTTACGTGATTTAATTGTGATCGTTTGAGTGATTTGTGCGTCCTTGTTTCTTAACGATTATTTCGTTTGCCTCGTTTGTTTAGTTCATTTATCAGTCTTGCTGTTTTTGCAAAGTTATTTCATTTACTTTGATTCATTTATCAGTATTTTGTTTTTGTGAAGTTATTTCATTCGCCCTTTGTTTATTAATTTATCAGTAGTTTGTTTTTGTGAAGTTATTTCATTCGTCCTCTTTGTTTATTCATTTATCAGTATTTTGTTTTTGTGAAGTTATTTCATTCGCCCTCTTTGTTTATTCATTTATCAGTATTTTGTTTTTGTGAAGTTATTTCATTCGCCCTCTTTGTTTATTCATTTATCAGTATTTTGTTTTTGTGAAGTTATTTCATTCGCCCTCTTTGTTTATTCATTTATCAGTATTTTGTTTTTGTGACGTTATTTCATTCGCCCTCTTTGTTTATTCATTTATCAGTATTTTGTTTTTGTGAAGCTTTCATTTGCCTTTTTGTTTCTTTCATTTCTTAGCATTATTGTTATGCAATATTATTTTTTTCCTTAGTTAATCTCACTGATCAGCATTACTGTTGTTTTGTAACATGATTTAATTTTCTTTGTTGTTTATTTACTTTATCAGTACTGCTGTTGCTGTTGGTAAAGTTATTTTGTTTTTGTCATTGTGGTGTTAGTCTGATTTCTGGTTTGAAATTATGACCTGTAGTTAATTTTGTTTATTCTGTACTTATTATATGTTTGAGGAGCTGAGTGCTGACGGTGGGGACGGCGCGCTCGAGGTGGTGGGCTCTCTTTGCTGTGTAGTGTGGGTGCCCTCACAGTGTGATTATTGCCGTGCTGGTTGTGTGGTTGTGCACATGCGTTGGGGTGGATTATCTGGATACTTATGCCCGACGGCCCGAGTCGCTGGACGCCCACCAGTAAGCCTCAAGCTCGGTCTTGTGCGTGTGTAAGAGACTCCTTGTCAGTACACTGACTCAACCATCTCAGGTGCTATTTATTTTTGTGTTTTATTGATAAAGATGAATTGTTCAATCCATTGGATTGTGAATTTAGATATACTGTGATTTACCATTAACTCTCCTCCAGAGTATAGTGTTTTAGGAATGCGCTGATGTCAGCTTTCAGAGTGTTTACTACTTTTTGCTGTGAATTTGCTGTGCATTTGATTAATAAAATTTGTATTTTTTTTGTATGGAACTACTTCTCTGTTTGTTCAGTGCCCGAACCTGATGGCCTAAGTTTATAGAAACCTTGGTGGTTACTTACAGTTCCCCGGATTAGATCTCGGGGTGGCGTAGTCGAATTACATTACTGCCGCCGCTGCTACACCCACAGCTAATAACCAAAAGCAATGTGGGAAATAATTTCTATTCTGGCTTAAATTCTTATTGGAACAACTAAAATCGGATTGGAATTTTAGGTTGTCAGTTCGGAAACCAAAACTGCTACTTTTCAGGAAATAGGAAAAATACTTTTTTTTTTTTTTTTCAAAGTTGATGTTGTGGCTTTCAGACATTATCATGTCATTATATTATTCAAATGTTGGTCGAACTTTAGATTAGGGTTCAATTCTCACTATTAGCTAACTATTAACTACAACAATTGCCTCAGTAAACCCCTAATTGCTAATTATTAATAGTTAGTAAGGTAGTTGTTAAGTTTAGGTTTTGGGTAGGATTAATGCTGCCTTCACGTGCTATCAGAAATGTGTAATTCCCAGTTCCAAAGTCATGATTACGAGCTCATCACATTCAAATTTCGAAAGGTGAGGGCATTCATGTGCGGTATTTAAGATAATTACGAGAACACGTGAAGGTAGGGATATAGAATATGGTCATGCAGAAAAAGGCATTAATATGTGCTTTATAAGTTCTTATAAACAGCCAACATCCTAGTAATAAGCAACTAGTTAATATTGAGAATTGGACCCTAAACTAAAGTATTACAAAGTTTTACTAAAATTGAGCTCAAATGGAGTTAACTTTTTTGACCAGCGAATGTTGGACATATGTATTTTATCCGTCATTGGATCAACCACACCTGAGCTCTATTTATTCAAACAAATAGTTATTTATTTACCTTTGCATCGCTAACAAGCTCATTAGCCTCATTAGCGGCTGTTTCTAAGGGCCGCAATACATAAGCTGTTTGGAACGGTCAACGCCGATTTGTCATGACACCGATCCGTGAACATTCGAGAGCAAGTTGACTGAGCATCTGCAACCATATTAGACACATGTTTGAATATCTATATCTGCAAAAGACTTCAGCAGAAGATTTTGCTGAACTAACATGGTACAAGACGGTGTCAGCTAACACATTAAACAGTTACCATAGTAACAACATCAATTTCTATATATTCTATATATATTGCCTAAAATGCATATAACAACACATTCTCACCTGTGAAAGGTTATCACATTTCTTTGGCGGTTTCACATCCTTAAGCTGTGCAATGTTGTGACATCATTGATTCTAACTACACACTGCCCGATCCAAGATGGCGAGCACGCAAAAGTATCTGGAGCAGTCGAATGTGGCATCTACGTGTACATATCTATTGTAGGAAGACTTTTGTGGTGCTTCATGATGGTGGGCGGAGCTAAAGAGATGGTGCATTTAGCTTATTTCGACTTTCTGATTGGTGGAATTTTCTGTACAGCATCATGGGTAATGTAGTTTTCCACATAATTATTTTTATACTGAGTTAAATAATGTGGGCTAACTGATTAAACAGAAGCAAGTACTATTGATTAACAACCTCATAGCTCACAGTAAGACTGTGTTTAAAGGTTAGATATCATTAAAGTGAATTATCATTAAAAACAAATTTCCCTATGGAGAATATGAATGGAGTTTTTACTTCTGGAACCTGACTGTTGTACTCTATGCCCACAGACAAACCTAAAGACTGACCAATGGTAAAGATTTGTGAAAAAAAATCATATAAAAATTACGAAATATGGAGATGGCGATATGAGGTTTCTGCCCGACAGCAACATTTTTTGAAATTTTATATTGACATGTTTTATATTTTACTTCCAGATATATCACCTTTTAGAATAATTATATATTATTATTATTATTATTATTATTATTATTATTATTACTTTAACTAATATTAGCCTCACCCACATGTTCCCCACCCACGGGTATATGACCCCCAAAAAAAATTATTTGGGGGGCTTCAGGGGTGGCTGGAGCGGCCTCGTGGGCTGGAGCGGGCTCGTGATGAACTGGAGCAGGCTCGTTGAGACTTGGAGCGGACTCTAGGAGACTTGGAGCGGGCACTTGGAAGGCTGGGGCAGGCTCGTGGAGACTTGGAGCAGATTCTAGGAGACTTGGAGCGGGTTCTTGGAAGGCTTGAGCGAGCTCGTGGAGACTTGGAGCGGATTCTGGGAGACTTGAAGCGGACTCTAGGAGAACTGGAGTGGCAGGATCGCTCCAAAAGTCTATTAACCACCGTTCCTGTGGCTCTGACGAGGTCTCGGCCATCTTGGCCGGAATCGAGGGCGTCGCGGTGGCCCTCCTCCTCGGCCGTTTGGGCTTTGGGGCAGGCAGGACTACACGGGAAGGCCCACTGGAGGGATTTGTGGAGGAAACTGGCTGTGGGTGAACTGACCAGGCCGCGTGTTTCTCTGAGGGGACCGGACGAGGAATACGCGTTCTTCTTTGAACCTCTTCAATTTTGAAATCAGAACAATTCAAATCAAGGATCAGATTAATTGACTCGACTAGGGAAAAGGAACAGGCAGGTTCAATATAACAAACGGTATCCTCGTCCAGGCCCATCAGAAAGCACGCGTTAAGCGGTGCATCTGGCCAGTTCACCAAACAAGACAGCTCAGCGAATTCCTCCACGTACCTCTCCAGTGGGCGACCGTCCTGCCTAAGCCCACACAGGCGATCCACTGCTGAAGTGCCTCTCGCGGGGAACACTGGAGAGATCGGGCCCAAGAAGATACTCATCTTCAGTGGAAGTCCTTCAGTTTGGTCCATTGTTCTGTCACGGTGTGCAGTGCAGCAGGGAAGAGAAGATACGGAGCTTCCACAATAGACAAGTTTATTAACAGGATGAACACTAAACACCAAACACACATGAGCATAACAATAACAACGGAAAAGGAGTGCAGGGAGTGAGTTCAATATAAAGGGAGTGCTAATGACTAAGACCAGGTGCAGGGAATCCGGGGAGAGCGGGAGAGAAGAAGTGAGTTCAGATGTGAGACAGGGAGGATCCTGGGAAATGGAGTCCAGGACAGGCGTGGATTGTAACAATAAAAACCATTACGCCCCACAAAGATAGCGAAACCGAGTATGTGTGTGTGTGTGTGTGTGTGTGTGTACATTTTCTATCCCGGTGGGGGCTTCATGGGGTGTCACTGTGGGGACCTAAATTGAGTTCCCCATGAGGAAACAAGCTTATAAATCATACAGAATTAGTTATTTTGAAAATGTAAAAATGCAGAATGTTTTGTGTGATGGGTATGTTTAGTGTATGAGGAGAGAATATACAGTTTGTACAGTATAAAATCCATTATGCCTACGGAGAGTCCCCACAAAGATAGTCACTGTGCTTCTTCCTAAAAAATGTATTTCGATATGTGACTTATAATACAAGAACCCATTGTAAATGTATAAGTTATCTTTAAAAAACAAGGGCATATAAAATAGTTTGCTCTTGTGAGGTGGAGCACAAAACAAACAAATCAATCTGTGAAGAAAAAAAATAAATAAATGAGAAATGAATGCGCCCGTAAATGAATAAATATTTGAACTGTCTCGGCAGTCTCCAGGAGACCTTTCAGGCAATAATTGAATAGTCAGTGGAAAAACAGCACTTTCCACCTTGAAAAGAAATCACACCACAGCCCTTGAAAGATTGAAAGTTTTCGCTCTCCAAAATGACACTGCCTATCTTTATGATGAGGCTTCACTTCCTCATGGAAAAAAGTATATATATATATATTGGCTTCAGATAACATACAGTCCTTTTTTTATGTTTGCTCGCGTTTTATCTGCAAGGGGACAGAGTCTTTGGCCTTTGCAGACCGCGGTCGGTTTGTGAGCTTGTGGTTAAAACACTCTAAAGTGGCAGAGGTTTCAATCGATAGGACTCACTCCAAACCTCATGCAATCAGTGACCTGGACAAAATACTGCTGACCCCTGAGATTCCAAAACAAAAACAGGAGAAAAACAATAACAGTTGGAAAGGAAGCAAGCAACCCTACAGTGTCTCTCCCGACTATTCTTGGAGGCGCAATTATACAGCGGTCCTTCTATCAGCGTCCAGTAAAGGTTGTCTTGTGAGTTAATTTGTTAAAACTCATAATTACCTTAGAATCAGCAATGAAATAATTAAGAACTCACAATGCATCAATTAAACGAAACAACTAAAGTTGACAAACAGGAGATTATGTGTCAAGATTTCGAGGCTGGGAGCAATTGCCCTATGCCACGTCTAATTATATCAGTTATTGTTTACCGAGTCTGTGCCAATTACGGCTTGGGATAACTCTATCTGTGCTTAGCCAAGTCTTTTTTCCATGTCCTGCTTTCATAAGAGATATCCTTTTAAACGCAGCGGCCATGATTCATTATTTGTTTATTTCTTGAAAGTGAATAAATAAGCAAACTGTTGGTTGTTACTGCGAGCACAAAAACGCTGCAAAGCGAAATGCATTGGCGTTACACGGGAAGTTGTTAAAGGCGTGTATCTGCGGAGATACGAGAAAACGCTCTCACCCCCCTTCAGAGGGAATTATTTATGTCAGGCTACACTAGCGAGCACTCCCTGCTAAGTGAGCCCAAAACTTCCCTTTTTCATCTTAAATTTCAGTCCAGCAGCCTTCGACAAACCAAGTGTTCCTCTGTTGTTATTTTGTTTTCAGAAGAGCTTTAATGAACGCATAAACAATGCATCCTTTAAAACTCCCAAACCATAAACGTTTTATGGCGCCTCAACAACTCGTACAGTATTAAACTCCTGCTTATTGATGCTGATTAATTAGAGAAAAATAAAGTGAAGCTCCTTTAACTCGGCAAGTTCTGTGAAACTCACACTCTAAAAAATCTGGGTTAAAAACAACCCAAGTTGTTTTTATCCCATGGGCTGGGTAAATAAAGGACAGAACACATGTTGGGTTAATTTTACCCAGAAAATTGGGTTGTTTTTTTAACCCAACATAATGGGTTGATTGGTTTTTACTATAATGCAAGCTTTTTTTCGTGTTTAGCGGGGGAACAACTTTAGACCGCCACCCTGTGTTTCTCTCGTAGCCATGAGTGTACAGTTCTGAGAACATAATATTTTCAGCATCACATGCATTTATATTTTGTAACTTTTTGAATAAATCATAACATTTTATGCAAGGCATCAGGCGTTTCCATCAGGCGACGCGACACTCGTTTAGTTGACTTACATCACGCCACTGTATGTTGCTTTGCAAAAAATTTAATGATATACAGCACAATAACGAATTTACAGATAAAATCTAATTATTTTACCGAAGACATGCACCTATTTGACAGAGCTGCACTGCTCTCTCCTGAAGAGGTCGCAAAAAGCCCACGATAAATAACTCAAACCCTGGGTTGTTACGTCTGACCCAAGATCTGCGTTAGACAAAAACTACCCAAACACTGGGTTATGTCTGACCCAGGATCTGGGTTACACAAAACTACCCAATCACTGGGTTATGTCTAACCCAGGATCTGTGTTAGACAAAAAATACCCAAACACTGGGTTGTTCTGTCTGACCCAGGATCTGTGTTACACAAAACTACCCAAACACTGGGTTGTTACGTCTGACCCAAGATCTGCGTTAGACAAAAACTACCCAAACACTGGGTTATGTCTGACCCAGGATCTGGGTTACACAAAACTCCCCAAACACTGGGTTGTTATGTCTGACCCAGGATCTGGGTTACGCAAAAACTACCCAAACACTGGGTTGTTATGTCTGACCCAGGATCTGCGTTAGACAAAAACTACCCAAACACTGGGTTGTTATGTCTGACCCAGGATCTGCGTGTTATGTCTGACCCAGGATCTGGGTTACACAAAACTACCCAATCACTGGGTTATGTCTAACCCAGGATCTGTGTTAGACAAAAAATACCCAAACACTGGGTTGTTCTGTCTGACCCAGGATCTGTGTTACACAAAACTACCCAAACACTGGGTTGTTACGTCTGACCCAAGATCTGCGTTAGACAAAAACTACCCAAACACTGGGTTATGTCTGACCCAGGATCTGGGTTACACAAAACTCCCCAAACACTGGGTTGTTATGTCTGACCCAGGATCTGGGTTACACAAAACTACCCAAACACTGGGTTGTTATGTCTGACCCAGGATCTGCGTTAGACAAAAACTACCCAAACACTGGGTTGTTATGTCTGACCCAGGATCTGCGTGTTATGTCAGACCCAGGATCTGGGTTACACAAAACTACCCAAACACTGGGTTGTTATGTCTGACCCAGGATCTGTTTTAGACAAAAACTACCCAAACACTGGGTTGTGTCTGACCCAGGATCTGCGTTAGACAAAAACTACCCAAACACTGGGTTGTGTCTAGTGTTGTTTTCGTCAACGAAAAGTATGACTAAATATCTTCGTCAACTTTATAACATGACGAAAACGAGACGAGACGCAACGTGCTGGTCATGTGACGATGACGAATAAAAACGAGACTAAATGTGGTTCACAAAATAAAAACTATGCTAAAATGTCTCTTCAATTTCGTTGACGAAAATGAGACGAGACGAAAAGTCGTGTTTTTATTTTGCAGTATTTCTATGCGTCTCAGGGGCTGCATCAGGTCTCACTGCGCAGACGCAGGCGACATCACTCTCTTCAAACCCCACTCGCGCGGCGACTCCGGTGAGTGAACGGGTCCGATGGCCGGCCAGTCGGGGTTCGTAAGCCCTATTCGGACGGTAATTGTTTGTCCTGCGGTCGTAAGGTGTCTTCATCATTTACAGGGGCTAGTCAGTGATTTTATTGTCGTCTTAATGCAGAATATTAGTGTTTTTCTCCCAGCACTTGTGTAAAAATCTAAATGATTAGGTAAAAAATGACCTAACTTACTGTTTGACAAACACCAAGGTCGTGTGGTGCCGTCTGAATCCACATCTCTGAGTTTTCAATCACTTCAGAATTCACTGTTTATATCCTTTTTGGCCACTGCAGAGCACCGTGCGGTTGTGCTTCGCTGTTATTTGGATGCATTTTAAAGATCTAGACTTGTATTACTGAAATATTGACAAGTATTTACAAGAGCAAGATATTTCATCACCGCTCAAAAAAAGAAAGAAAAGCACGTAAACATTTGAAATGTGCCGTTATAACGGCAGCAATTATATGTTAAAATAACCACAGCATTATGATTACCTCATAAGCGAATAAGAGGCTATATCCACTTATTTCCATGTGGAATAAAATTACATCCTTTATTTTGAGATAAAATACAAGACAGAAAAACATTTTAACTATAATGTGGGTCTAATTTTAAACATATTTAAATAATTAAATAATAATTTGGATATTATTTTCCTATTATTAAATTAATTATGCATTTATTCTTATTAAGACATTTGGAAAAACTTTTATTACATTGAAGTGGAAAATAAAATGGGTGTTGTGGAAATAGATGGGGAGAAATGTGGCCACAAATATCACAGGAAAAAACACCACAAACCTTAAGAGACATCTCATTGTTTTTATTTATTTTATTTAAATGTATGTGTGTGTACTTCTAACATGTTTAGTTGGTAAAATAAATATGTTGTAACTTCAAATCAGAGCGTCTTCCGTGTCTGGAATGGATGTCTTCTTGAGTCTATAAGGTAACCATAATATAATAAGATAACCTTGTTTGAAATGGGTTTGGCTAAAAGAAGATTTTGGTTTTGTCTATAATACGTACTTATACTATATTGACTGGGTTAAATAGAATTGCATTACTAAAAAGAGACAATTTTCATTGACTAAAATGTCATCAGTTTTCGTCGACTAAAACTAGACGAAAATAGTCATAGATAATTCTGACTAAAATAAGACTAAAATGCTCAGACTTTTAGTCGACTAAAACTTGACTAGACTAAAAAGAGTATGACTGTGACTAAAACTAATAAAAACTAAAATGACAGCTTGACACAAAGACTAGACTAAAACTAAAATTAAAACAGGCCGCCAAAAAAATAAACCAAAAATAACACTAGTTGTGTCTGACCCAGGATCTGCGTTAGACAAAAACTACCCAAACACTGGGTTGTTATGTCTGACCCAGGATCTGCGTTATACAAAAACTACCCAAACACTGGGTTGTTATGTCTGACCCAGGATCTGGGTAATACAAAAGCTACCCAAAAACTGGGTTTTAAAGGCTGACCCAGGGTCTGGGTAACACAAAATCTATCCCATGAAAATTAAAAAATGACCCAAAAGGCTCAACCCAGGATTTGGGTATAAAAAATCTTGGGTCATTTTTTATACCCAAATCCTGGGTTGAGCCTTTTGGGTCATTTTTTAATTTGGAACCTGAGTGTAATAGTAATGTTATTTAAATTGACCAATCAATAAAACATTTACAGTTTATATGCGCACGTTTATAGAAGCTATTGTCTTGATATTGGTGTTGCTAATGGAATGGTTTCTGAAAGCTGCAGGGTTTGGATTGGTCACTACCTGGATAGGTGGCTGTTAACACCTTGAGGTGTGTCACAAGAATATTCCGGGTTCAATACAAGTTAAAGGTGCTGTATGTAAGTTTTTGACTAAAACATAAAAATACCATCATTTGTGTGCAGATATTTAGGAAACATGCTGAGTTCACATACTCATTTCTCTGAAACGCTACAGCCAATTATTCTACTTTGAAATGTGCGTTCCGTGTCGGAATGTTTTTGTTTTGGCCTGTGTGGAAACGCACATTGCCAATTTACCCAATAGTATTTCGACACCCGGGTTGCCAGTTGAAGGGAAACACAGCGTAGTGTAGCCATGGAAGCCAGCAAACAAACTGAGTCAGATATCACAGATTCGGCATCCATCTAAACAACTCTATGAACGGAAGCACGTTAAAACGCAGATACATCAACTCATCAACTTACAGTGTGCGAGTCTCCTCGCCTTCCATTGTCAATTGTGCTTGTTCCTGTTGTGTGTCCTCAAACTGGCAACCCGTGTGAGCGTCGAGTCTGAGGAGGAGAGGGCGGGGTAAACAATATTTTGAATTTGGACTACAATACCTATTTCGTCCACTAGCTGTCATTCTTTAAACTCAGCTGATAGAATTGGTGGCATAATGTTGTTTATTTTCGTCTCGTCAAGTCAAGTCACGTTTATTTATGTAGCGCTTTATACAATACAGATTGTTTCAAAGCAGCTTTACAGTGATAAGCAGGGAAATAATGATTCAAGGATGCAACCAGAATTAAACTCTGCTGTAAAGTATCTCTAAAGGGACAATAGTAAACAGTCATTATTCAATTGAAATCAGTGGTGATGATTCATTTCGGCTCAATAACTGTGTAAAGTACATCAATTATGAAATGAGTTCATTTCATCTATAATGCAGCTCTGCAGAAAACAGTGATGTCATCGTCCAGCTCAGTTCAGTTCTCATCCAATAGTGGCAGTGCAGTCAAATCAGTAATATTGCAGGATATTAAGTTTCACAGGAAAGGTTATTATGCATTTTTCACACTAAAATCGTGTTGACATGCATATTCACTTAGGTACCTGTATAGGTACCTCACTGTAACCCAGATATTTGCTTTTATTAAAGAAGTTTTTATGCATATTGAGCTATTATGCCCCTTTACACAAGATGTAATGGTGTCCCCAGAATGTCTCTGTGAAGTTTCAGCTCAAAATACCCCACGTATAATTGAAGAGCTCTTTTCCAAAACGCGATAAACGCCATTTAAAAAAAAAAATTAGTTTATCATGTCATTTTGCTGTGTACTGAACCTATTCACTGCTCCATCAACATTTCATGCCAAATCGCTATATTTCCTTGTTTAAAATGTACTGCAAGATGCAGTTTCTTTCCAAAGTGCGATAAACGCCAAACCTATTTTTAGCCAAAACACGATATATCCTCTCGACGAATCAGAATTCGATGAGCGTACTACGTAATCCAACAGGGCGGCACTCTGAACAGCTGTTTGTTTACGTTCATTCATCATAAAAATGAGTGCTTTAAACTCTGATAACACTTTTGATGGCCTTGATGAGCAAGTGAGACCTACACCTGGGGGTAGAAAACGCCGACTGGACAAAGAAAATTACACAAAAAAAACAAAAAAAGAAGTTTCGTCACTCAGGTAGCGCGTTGATAACAACAGTGGGATATCAACACAAAGCTGCTACCAAAGGTTTCTGTCAGGCCGAGAGGCTGTCGCCGGACGATCTGAGGATAAATTTCAATTATTTTTATGAAAAACCAAACAAGGTTGACCAGGATCACGCCATACTTCATCTCATGGACATCACGCAAGTGACAAGGAAGCGTCCGATAGTCCAGGACCATAAGCACGCTAGCATTCGCACGCATACACACACTCGCATTCACTCGCATTCACTCACACACACACACATACTCTCACTCACTCACACACACACACACACACGCATTCACTCACACACACACACACACACACACACACACACACACACACACACACACACACACACACACACACACACTCGCATTCACTCACGCTCACTCTCACACACACACACTATGTGATTTAAAAAAATGTATAGCAGACAATGGTCCTACTGTTTTACAGGTTAGACACTTTACTGTATGCACTATTAAATGCATTGTTGAATAGTGAATGTAATAATTCGTTTTTTTCATGCATATGTACTGGACAAGTTGGTCCTATTTGTTACAGGTTTTACACTTTACTAAAAATGACTGTATTTTTATATGTATTATATGTTTTATATTTAGATGTATATTATATGTTTTATATTTATATTGAATATGTATTACTAAATAACTTATTGAATATTGTTATCATTATAATCAATAATTTATATTAATTTATGAGTCCCTGATTATATGTTGCATGTTCTCTTGTTGTTGTTTAAAAAAAAAAAGACAAACCATAAATAAATAAAAAAATGGATGGATTTATAGCGTTTTGAAAAAAAATGAATGGATTTATAGCGTTTTGGAAAAAAAATAATGAACTTTGAATTTATCATCAACAATATTGTTGTTTGATTTAATAATCATTGTTCAACATGTTCAGACTGAACCAAAAAAACATTTTAACAGGATAAATTGAATATTCACAAAATGTGTGGGTCTAGGTAAAAAAAACTATTTTCCTGAAAACTATTGAAATGGATTTATAGCGTTTTGGAAAAGAGCTCCTCAATTTATTATAGCTTGTCAAATTTGCCCCTTATTTAGGTGTGAGCACCCTTTAAATGCAAATGAGCTACTGCTCCCTGCCCTCTTTCCAGAAGAGGGCGGAGCCTTTACAGCTCTTTACGGCCTTACTCCGGCAACAACAAAACTGGAGAATGTCACGCAGCCAAAATGTCCGAAATTGTCAGTAGCGGTGTTCAGCCTTACATGTTCTGACACTGATGGAGAGACACTGATTGAGTTACAACTTTTAGAATGCAACTGGACATTTCTGAATGGTTAGTGGATACATTTATTTAGTTGTTGTGGAGTTAAGTTGATTCAACCCATCGATTAGCATATAGCGTCATGTTAATCTAAAAATCTTTCAGAAATCTTTTCTTCTGGCAGGATCATTTTATTTAACAAAATACATTTACTGATGTATCCACACCGAAAAAAAAATAATACTGTGCCCGTTTTACTCAATAAAATTGAGGCAACTATTTGCATCAGCTTTTTGAGTATTTCAACTTTTTTATTTGTGTTTATCCTATTAGACTTTGCATGTTTTCAACTTGGACTCTTAAGTAATGGAAACTCAATTGTATCAATTTAGAAAATTATAGTTTTAAGTTTATCCAACTTTTATTTTTTTTATGTATTTTCTATAAATAAAACTATTTTCTGAATTTTTACCATGAAACAGTAAACCAGCATCTTAATACAAAACATTTATTCACTTTAAAATTACAATGCAACAGTGCAAAACACAGTACCTTTACATAAAGCTGACAAAGTAAAAAAAAATAAAATAATAATACATCAGCTGATACAAATTTATAACTGAGAAAAGTGAACACCAATTTAAAGGGTTAATTCACCCAAAAATGAAAATTCTGTTATTAATTCCTTGCCCTCATGTCGTTCCAAACCTTCCTTCATCTTCAGACACAAGATATTTCAGATGAAATCCAAGATCTCTCTGACCCCTCCATAGACAGCAATGTAATGAACACTTTCAAGGCCCTTCATTGTTAAAATAGTCCACATGACTCCAGTGGTTCAACATTAATTTTATGAAGCGATGAGAATACACTTTATGTGTAAAAACAAACAAAAATAACCACTTTATTCAAAAATTGCATTTTAGCTGCAAAAAACTTTTAAAGCGTTATGAATCAGCGAGTCGAATAATGATTCAGATCGCGTGTCAAACCGCCAAACTGCTGAAATCACGTGACTTTGGCGATCCAAACCGCTGAATCGACTCGCTGATTCATAACGCTTTGAAGCTTCATGATGCAGTGTTTTGAAATCGGTCATCACTATATAAGTCATTATTTAGGTTTTTTTCTTGCGCACAAAAACTATTCTCGTCGCTTCATAAAGTTATTGTAGAACCACTGTAGTGAGATGGACTCTGTAACGACGTTTTAAGTGCCTTTTATGGGTCTTGTAAAGTGCATTGTGCCAATGGAGGCCTTTCTGAGCCATCGGATTTCAACTAAAATAATCTTCATTTGTGTTCCAAAGATGAACTGAGGTCTTATGGGTGTCGAATGAAATGAGGGTAAGTAATTAATGACAGAATTTTCATTTTTGGGTGAACTAACCCTTTAACTTGTACTGACTAAAAGTCTCTGGGTGTTTCTTGAATCACATTGTGACCCTGTTGCCAACGTTCCCCAATGGCCTTTATCAATCATGGCCTCCTAATCCTCATTTTTTGGCTCCATCAGTCTGTACATTCAACTCTCTGTTGATCCATGAATCCAAGCAGCAAGGCTTCCTCTGAAACTACGTTGTAGAAAAGTATTACATGTTGTTCAGAGCGGCAGTGCAACCCCCATAAATCGTGTTCACATAACAGTTTGTAAACCTGCAACACCTTAGAGATTGTTAGCAAGGTCAGCGACAAATCTGCCATTAGATTAGCAGCAAAAACCAGACCAAGCGTGGAAAGAAATTTCAGACATCCTACTGAACGAACCGTAAAAATGGATACCATGGAAACTTAAGTGATATTTCGTACAAGGCCCTGAAATACTCTCTCTCTCTCGGGCAATCTGAAACAAGCAACCTTGTGTTTACTTCCTGAAGCATGAGACATTTGTGTTTACTAGTGCTAGAGGTGAGAAATATTGAAGCTAGAAAACTTGATTTATGATTTTCTTGTGAAGTGGCTCAAAAGTGTAGTAGAAAAAGGTTTTGAGGTACGATAAACATGCTTGTTCTTATACCAACACTTGGTTAGCAATTATTTAAACGTAATACTTTCTTCTCCGAATCCCACAAGAGCCACTAAGGAGCTATACGTTGGAGCATCAGACTTGATTTGAAAGAAGCCAGAAGATATTGGAGCTGCAGTGGACACATTTAAAAGACATATTGCGATACTGTCCAGAGACTCAACAAGATGGACATCACAAATGCTGAAGAGTTGGTCAAAGCTTTTAATCCAGTGTCCGTACGGACGGATCCCACATCGGCTGTCAACGCTTCATTTCCTGTCCAGTTCCTTCATGACATCCTGGTGACTCATCAGTGGTGAAAGCCATCAAAAGGACCATCCATCAGGATTTACGGAAGCAGTCTGACATTGGCTTGGAAAAGAACAGTCTGGACAGAGTCGCTGGGTTTGAAAACTTCATTCTGTAAGTGCACTTATATATTGATTTCAAAAGATTATTAGTAGTTCAATTAGACTAAAAATATTAGATTACCCATTAAAAAAATGCCAAGTTGTTGCTAGTTTCTTCTTTTTTAAAAGTTATAAAAAGCATAACTCTGTTCTGATCATCTCTGAAATTAAATTGACACACTAAAATATAGTTTTCAAGTATTTGAGATACCTGTCAACTAACCATATTTAAAGGGTTAGTTTACCCAAAAATGAAAATTACCCCATGATTTACTCACCCTCAAGTCATCCTAGGTGTATATGACATTCTTCTTTCAGACGATTAAAATCGGAGTTATATTAAAAATGTCCTGGCTCTTCAAAGCTTTATAATGGCAGTGAATGGTTGTGTCGTTTTTGAAGTCCATAAAAGTGCATCTATCCATCATAAAAGTGCTAATAAATGCCTTTTGAAGCGAAGTGATGCATTTGTGTAAGAAAAATATCCATATTTAAAACTTTATAGACTAAAATAACTGGCTTCCGGCGGTCAGCAGTAGGTAGGCAAGTCGACTTGCGCTTTTGGTCTAATTTTCAAGAATGTAATACACACCTAGGATGACTTGAGGGTGAGTAAATCAGGGTCTAATGTTCATTTTTGGGTGAACTAACCCTTTAAGAGTTCCTGTTTGTCTAATTTCTTTTACTGCGGTCTCCTGAGAGAAAAGCGAATGAATAATTGCAACATGATACTGAATTGGAATGGTTGATGTATCACTAAATATAATTAATATCGTATCGCCGGGTACCTGCCTCTTCTCACTCATACTGAGCTGCGGAGATTATTGAAGGGCGAATGCGCATGTGTATGCGTGTTCTCACAAGCTGAAGTTAAAGGCTTGACTAATAATGCTCTAATCTGTACCCATTTCCACACCGAATTTGCAGAGCAGGGTGTCCTTAGGGAAGTTTGAGTACTGTGAGCTAGAAATGGCATCCCACTGCGCAGAATGAAAGGTAGGACTAATAAGAAAAATGAAGTGCTTCGCAGTCTTTGGTTATCTAACAGCTTCTTTTACCTAAACCACACCCTCTTGACCTTCCTCCTAATGAAATAAGCACATGAAATAAGTGTTGCTTTGTGAGATTGACAAATTCAGAATGTAATCCCATTTTCAAAGATGCATCATTTAAAAATTGCAATGGAATTTGATTTTATATAAATGTGTCAAATTAGTGTCAACAATTTAATATTGACTAACTTACAGTTTAAAATATTAGTTACCTTGTCTTTCTTTATGAATCTGAATCCAGTCAGTCTGTGATTGATTTGATGACCCGTTCATAAAAAGAGTAGCTTGTTGGGTTTCCGAACGAATCAGTATTTTGAACCAATCAGTTCAAGTAAAAGGTTAAATGGCGGGGTTAATTATTATTATTTTTTTCATAATGAATAATTTTTTTAATGAATCAACTGAATTAATATTGAAATAATTGTCTCACTTTTGATTTGTTTCTTAATGAATCAATGAACAAATCGAATCAATTGCTTGCTGTAAAGAGAGCAACTGCTTCCAAAATCACACACTGTTTGAGAAGGTACTTCAACTGAATAAGTAATTACTTCACAAACTTTAAAAAAGTATTTTGTCACATGTCATGTTGTTTTATGTTTATATTTACTTGTCTTTAATTTTGTAATTTTTATTTATGTCCTGTTTCCTGTTTGTCATGTGATTCCCTTGCTCCTCATGTTATCCGGGCTGAATACGAAATTGCCTATACCCCTAAATAGGGGACTATTTGAAGGGACAGCCATTTTGTAGTGGTGTCCGAAACCATATTGAACATTATTGAGTGCACTCATTCTGTCCCACATTGCACCGCAATAACGAGTGTACATCCGATTTAGAAACAACGGCTGTTCGACTTCACGCAATGGTTTTCATTCACTCTTTCATTCAACTGTATTAGTGGACTAAAGTAGTTCAGGCCCTGTCCCAAATGGCACACTTCATGTGCACTTTCGGGTTTTGTGGACTTACAATGGCTGCTGCGTGCATGCATCCTTTAAGTCCACGAGACCGCAGGGTATCCGGTTTGTCATTTTAGGTCTCAGAAGGGTGCTCGCGAGTGCCCCCTTTGAGGTCGATATGCGCCCTCGATGCGCACTTCAGCCGAGCCCACACTGGTGCGAGCTACGCAGCTGACTACTTCCCAGGAGTCAAAGCGGCATTACGTCGTGAAAGTGCGGTTCAGAGGAAGACCGTGAGGGTTTAGGGTGCCATTTGGGACAGGGCCTTAGCCCCTGCCATGTGCTCCCCTTCTTCTTCTTCTTTTTTTTTTAAACTGGCGGTTGACGACTATTTTTTTATATTACCGCCACCGCTGGACTGGAGTGTGGAACAATAGTTCTGTGCTCAACTTGTTCTTGTGTCATGTTCTTATTGGCTGGTCTAGTCATGTGCTCTATGTTCTCATTGGTTCATTGTTTGATTATTCACAGGTTTTCCCTGTTAGTCATTAGTGTCTGTGTATATATAGCCCTCATGTTTCCATTGTTCCTTGTCTAGCTTTGTTTGGTGAGTTCATGTGTAGCCATGGTAAAGTTATGGTTTTTTATGTTCATAGTCAAGTCTTTGGTTCTAATTTGGACTGCATTTGGGTTTCGGTAAACTACATATGGGTTCTTTCTGCAACTAGGGGTGGGCAGAGTGAGGCTTCGTGAAACACTGAAACAGTTGAAGCAAATGTGCCGTATTGTGTCGAAGCTTTGAAACAATCCGACACCCGTCTCCAAGGCAATACCTAGTGGTCACTAGGGTTGGGTATATAACCGGTATGTTACCAGATCGAATCATAACGCAGATTTCGGTGCCTCATTTCGGTGCCACTTAAATTCAAACCTGCTTTCGCGCTTTGGCTTGCGCCGAAACCAGAGACAGACGTGCTCAACGATCATCACATATCACAACTATTCAGTGTTTTCAACCACATAATATTTATTTAAATACACATAATTACTAGCATAAAATACACACTGATGTCTATAGCGGCAATGACAATCCTTTCAGACAGTTATAATTTGACTTATAATTTGTTTTATTCATATCAGATACACATTATATAGTTAACTATATAGTTTACTCTTTTCTTCTCCCAGTTCAGCGATCACTTACATTTATGTATTTCGTGAGATGTGGATGAACGATGTAAATCTGACAGATCCAATTCTCTGAGGCGCAAACTAACATGGTGGCGCCCATCGTGTATTATAGATCAACTAACATGATCATTATAAAGGGTTTTACAGTCTGGTTTTAAATGACTGTAAAACACATTCACTTACACATATTTGAAAATCAGAATATCAGATAGTTCAGGACATAGTTAACAAGTTTTTAATCGTAAATTATACGATACAGCTGTCATAGCACTATTGCGGCTGCTGTGTCATGTGAGAAGCATGAAACAATAAGATTAGCCAGAGGTTTGAAATATGGTCATATTTCAAAATAAAGCTGAACCTTGAAGCTGGTTTGTGGCATACAAAGAATACCAACTATGTTGCTGTTATTAGTCCTGTAACTGTTATTTAGTGTTAAATTAGGCCTATTGTAGTTGGGTTAGATGGCTCAGGTTTTACTGTGAATTTGTTAAAGGGGTGGTAAACCACGATTTTACTATTCTAACTTTAGCTAGCGTGTAATGTTGCTGCTTGAGCATAAACAACATCTGCAAAGTTACAACGTTCAAAGTTTAAAGCAAAGTGAGATATTTACTTTTAAAGAAATCAATTTCTAAGGACTACAGCAAACAGCCAGTAGGCGACTACAGACATTCCTCCAGGGTTGGTGACATCACCAGGCTCAATATTTACATAAACCCCTCCTCCGAGAATATTAAATAAGGGGGACGAGGCCATTTTGTATCGCTGCGTTGTTGTGGTATAGTTAGGCTGGAGTGGTGTTGCTGCAATGCAGACGAAACGCTGTTATTTTCATCCGGATAGCAGGTCTGGGGTACTTGCTTTGTTCAGCCTTCCTAGGGACGGGGGTGCGTTGCAGAGCATTTAACATACAGCATGTTATATGTATGTGTGTATGAGACAGAGGGGAACAGGTCTCAGATTTATGCTGCCCATCATAAATCACGAGACAGACAGGGGTCGGAGGAGAAGACTGGAAAATGTGACATAATGGACATTATTCGTCTGTATTTGCAATTCATGAGCAGCGGTTCAGCTGCGCGAGACAAACGCTGCAGTGTGAATCATGCACGACGCGCGCTCTGCACATCTCACGGAGGAAAACTTCCACAATCTTCGCGAGTTCAATGCAGGATTCGAACAACTGCTTGTCCTGAAAGCCGGATTTACAAACAGAAACTGTTTACGGGCCACAACCTGTAAGTCTGATTTATTTTTCATCGATGTGTTTTCCTGTAATACATTGTACGTTGTAGCAAGGAAGTAAACAGATGACAACGCTGTTCTGCAAACCAGTCTGTTAAATGCTCATTCATAACGTTATCCGACGAACACCTAACGTTACAAACACCTAACGTTAAAATCTCAACAGCGAACTTGGCATTAGTGTAAATTATTCTTTGATTAGAGCTTTTATGTGTTGTTTATCTACAGGCATGCTAAACATGGTTCTGTGTGTGATTTGGCTACTAGTAAAGCCAATGTTTAGTGTTAGTTTTGGGTTAATAGTTCTTGCGACAGATAAATGGCTATAAGCGTTCTAAAAATACAAAAGTAACCGTGCCATTCTGTAGCGATCACTATAGATCCGCAGTCTTTACTCTTGATGACTGAACAGGTTCTGCTCGATCATCTTCACTAAAATGTTCTGGGTCTGATTCGGGCTCAGATTGGTATGGTTTTATTGACGTCATTGTTTCTAATACTACCAAAGTACAGTCTACCGGTAAAGGTAAGGGGCGTGGCGTTTCCGACAAACGTGCACTAGGCGGTTAGCGAATCACAACACACTGGGCCAGCTAACCAATCTGAGCCCACTGCGTATTTTTGAGGGACCGGCTTCATACAACCCGGAAACCATCAGACCGTTTTACAAGGAGGGACAGAGCAGTGTAGAATAAAGGTCAAATTTATGAAAAATAATGCTTTTTTTTTTTTTAAACGAAGCATGAACACGTTACAGTGCACCCCACAAGCACAATCAAGCCTTCAAAAGAATGTGTTTTACCACCCCTTTAAGTAAATTGTATTTTGTATCTATTTATATTTACATATTTACGTATACTTTAAACTTTTAATAAATTGGTCAATTTAAATTATTATTATTATTTTTTCCCAATAAAAAGCCATTCTTTAATGTCATCCACTGTTGTTTTGTGGCTTTAAAAAAATAAAATAAATAAAGTATCGGTTCAGGCACCGGTATCGTAAAAAACCCAAACAATACCCAACCCTAGTGGTCACTTGCATATGTTTACCTGAAACAACCTTGACAAAGGTTGTGTAACTTCACTGCCATTCACAAATCCTTTCCCGTGGCCTCATGGGATTGTAAAATTCCCATTGGATACACACTTCAGAATCTCGCAGAAGTAATAGGTCATCTGGCATGCTGTTTTATAAATACTGTGAATTCGGACACTGTAGCTATTCGTTTCACATAGGCTACTGTTTTTCGCCTGCTATGTAGGGAAGCATGAAGCCACTTATTTAATTGCTGAAAGAATAAGTGTTTTTGTACAAATCACTTGAGTTGAATGACTTACAGTGTGTACATGATTTTTTTGTAGTATCAACTCCAAAAAGAAAAAAAATGCACTTGAAATACCTGGATGATACTATTAATTGACTGAAAAAATGAAGTGTGGAATGTTGGACACTTCACTGTCGCAGCTTTAATGGTGTAGCGGAGGAGGGGAAATCGGAATGTTGAATGATACAATAACCTTATTAGGTTTCTACACTACACGGTCAAGTGCATAGTACATAAGTACATAGTGTATAAGTGCATAGTGCGTCATTTGAGACATAACTATTATAACCTTTAGAAAGAATACTAGCTGAAAAATACCTGAATACACTGACTGGAATGTGCAAACACAAGCAGAGTGATACAAACTCTGAAAAGACCGGAAGGCAGAGAGGAATGAACAACTTTGGCATTTTAAAAAGACCCAAACATAAACTCACTGTCCATTTTGGCCTGTACATACAAGAAATGAAGCCATAAAAACTGTACAGTGTTTTGGCAAAAATGCATTTGACACAGCAAAAATGATTGTGCCTTCATGTTAAAGTTGCTATGGGAGAAGAAATCAGTGCTCTTGACAGGATCTCTTTTTCTCCTCACGAGTGCCTAACAAGGCCTCAGCCGTTATTCCCAGCAGGAAGACGTCACATAAAGAGCGGTGGGGATCAATAGAGCTGAGTGTTTAATATTCTCCACATAAATTATAGCAGTGCCGTGGGACTGCGGAAGCTCTTGTCTGAGTGCGGAGTGAGAGGGGACGATGAAATCAATTAGAATTCAAGAATGTCCTCGTCCAAGCTACTTTTTTCTTTCTTTTGTAGAATCAGTGATAGGATTTAATGTCAAGTTGTATCCTGCTGCATGGGAAAGTGGGAAGCAAATGATAGAGTGTGAATTACAAGGGGTTTGACTCCCGTAATTACACTGTTAACACCCCATTATTGTAGTATCCTCTTACTCTTTAGGAGTTTTGATTGGCTGTTCATGTGGCAAAGCATCATGGGTGTGCTGATTTGTTGCCACCCTCTAGCAGAAGTAGTGCATTTAATGGAGCACTTTTGTGAAAAGTTTTATGAGAAAGTTTATTATGTTGCCATTTCCGGAGTGTCTATTTACACCAAGTGTAAATAGAGTGCCTTGTTGACAAGTGCTATTCACACTGCTCCGCCTAACAATGCCTGTTTAGGCAAAACAAGATAAATAACATAGCAGGCATATTTCAACGTCTACAGTGGTGTAGTCAGTAAAGCGTAAGCTAACACTTAAAGTGTTAGTTCACCCAAAAATGAAAATTCTGTCATTAATTACTCACCCTCATGTCGTTCGACACCCGTAAGTTCATATTCGGAACACAAATGAAGATATTTTAGTTGAAAGCTGATGGCTGAGAAAGGCTTCAGATAGGCCTCGATTGGCATTCAGTACATTTATACTCCCAAGACCCATAAAAGGCACTTAAAACGTCGTTACAAAGTCCATCTCACCACAGTGGCTCTACAAGAATTTTACGATACGACGACAATAGTTTTTGTGCGAAAAAAAAAATCAAAATAACACCTTTATCCAACTTGTTATTGTCTTCCGTGTATGCCTCCACGACGCATGCGCGAGAATATAACGTAGCGCCAGTGTTCGGGAATCCATGAAATGCACACTTAAGCCCCATTTTGAGAACTACGCCGAGACCTAAAGCACGATCAATGTAGAATCCAACAGCTTAGATACGCGCGTCTTCCTCTGCTCGTAAACAAATCGCTTCTGGGTCATATGTCCGAACGCCGGATCTGCGTCATATTCTCGCGCATGCGTCGTGGAGGCACACACGGAAGACAATAACAAGTTGGATAAAGGTGTTATTTTGATTTTTTTTTGCGCACAAAAACTATTGTCGTCGCATCGTAAAATTATTGTAGAGTCACTGTGGTGAGATGGACTTTGTAACGACGTTTTAAGTGCCTTTTATGCGTCTTGGGAGTGTAAATGTACTGAATGCCAATGGAGGCCTATCTGAAGCCTTTCTCAGCCATCAGCTTTCAACTAAAATATCTTCATTTGTGTTCCGAATATGAACGGAGGTCTTACGGGTGTCGAACGACATGAGGGTGAGTAATTAATGACAGAGTTTTCATTTTTGGGTGAACTAACCCTTTAAGATGTGCATGGAAAGAGGTGTAGGTGCTCCACCCGAACACCAAAGTCACCCACTGTCGCAAAACTGACCCCCTCACTGTTTAATTCACACTGAAGCCCCGATTTTATTTTGACAAACCCAGAATATATTTATGTTGATAAAAGTGTTTTCCTTTGCAAGTATGGCATATCATCCAATTGGCTCCTCACATAAATCCCAACTGGTTTTTCCTTCAGTTCTGTTCTTCATAGTGGCTCGTCTCCAGCCTCTCTTATTTTTTAATAAAACGCTCTTTCCCATGGGCACTGCTTTTCCTGGCAGTAGTCTTTATTTTTTGCCGGCTTTTCAACCTGCCAAGCTGTAGGGGATTTGGCCCCTGGGACGTTCCTGATCTCCACACGCGCATCTCCACTTACATGTCATTCCCCAAAGATTTCCGGTGACATTCATCATGTCTGCTCCAAGAAATTAGTGTTTATTGTGTTATGTAAAGCGACTGGGGAAATAATTTCACAGTAAACACACAACTAAGGTATTAATGACATAAAATATGCATCATTAACAAACAACACAATGCCACTGGCATTTTGTCTGGACCTTGATTGGCTATATGCTATTTGAATTGCTCACAGAGGAATTTAACATAACATCAAAACTCAGGCCAAGCTCTGTAGGGGACTATTTTTTTGTTGTTGTCATCAGTAATGTAGTCATCATTAATGCCCAATTTTGTTTTCTTTATACGTATATGCTGCCCCTAGGGTCAATTTTTCACAATCATGGAATCTCTTTTCACTTTTTTCACTCATAGATGATATGCAGGTGTATTTCTCTCTGCAGAAGCACAATAAGAAGCACGTATTGTCTTTGATAATAGTTGGTGGAATTGATGAAGAAATATGAGCCAAAACGGTCTTTAAGGTCAGCTGACCAGCTGAAAAAATATGAAGTTTTCCTCATATGACATAAACTGCATATTCTATTCATCTCCTTTGGACTGAACTGAGAAGTTGACTTTTGAGAGGTGTGTTGGGAGAGCATTTTTGAGAGAAACTGCAGCCTCTTTCTGTATTTTTTATTTGACTCTTTTTCACCTCCTAATGGTTACACTTTTCCAGAGGGACCCTCAGCCAAGGATGCAGCATGAATGGATGGTTTTATAGTGGCTAAAGGCTCCTATTGTCCCAGAAACAATGTTAAAATACTATAGAAAGCTCTTTACTCAGTCTGGGTAGATGGCATTTTCCTACATGGCCATGGCTAGCTCAGAAACAGCTCCTCCTTCAATTCACTGCTACACTTTGCATCAGTGACCAAAAACAATGACCTTTTATTGACAGTGATTGCATTTATCCACCCTATGATGAAAGGATAACAATAGGCCTATATTCATCCGTACTCATCTATGTCAAGGACTGTAATTAGTCTTTCAAATCAGAATAATGCAGCTAAAGATTTATTCATAATATGAGTTTTCTTGATTAAAAATATTCATTTTTGAAGCACATAGCTCATCTCTTAGAAATATATATATGTGTATGTGTGTGTGTGTGTGTATACAGTTATCTATATAATAAAGATAAATATAATAATGTATATACACACACATACTGTATATTATGTAAACAGATTGTGATCAATCGATTTGACAGCATTAGTGTGTGCATGTGTGTCAAAAGTGAAAAGAAATGATGACTGTAAAATACATTATACATCATTCTCCATTGTAGAATTTGTTTATTTTTATACTATTTTTAATATTTAATGTATTATTTAGTTTCGAAGTCACATTCATTCAGTGTCCCTTACTGTTTTGCTGAGCATTGACATAGAAAATGTTCTGAAAGATGAGCAAGTCTGTTGTTCTGTTCTTTTTTCTTAATATGGCTGCTCTTAAGCCACCCAGAAAGAGGCTGAGTGAAGCACTATTTACCTGTTCTAAACTGAAGGGAAATAATCCATACAAAGCGCGAGGCCACGTCCTAATAAGAGGAACGTCTGTGCCTCTTAAAGGCTTGTGAAACCAATTTGATATAAAAGGCTTGTTTTAGACTATTAACACTGCTTGAGGCATAACATTTTAGAGACCTCTGCAAATGACTAAATATGTTTTTTCCCTCAGTCCAGAGAAATAAATCCAGCTTCTTAGGAGACACATATGTAATTTTCAAAAAGGAATGAATGGGAAATGTAACAGAACCTTACTATAATAAGCCATTTGTAAAGTTTGAGATGTTTTTGCGGGGTGGGAGGAATCTATGTCCCAAATCCTTTATTTTATTAACAGCGTGCGACACTGCCCTTTCCCATAGCGAGCGGCTGAATTTATAAGGCCCTCTGGAACTAGGCACTTTATGGAAAGGCAGGACTGGAATCAATGCCTCGGGCCCTCTGCGGAATGAGGGGTATCATCACCTCTGATGAGTTTAGCGTTTCGCTCCTAACACACATTTGAAGAGCGGAGATCACAAGAGCGTGTAATGTTTCTTTCAAGTGAGTTTAGTTTTTCTTTGTCATGCAGCCATTTTGGGACTGCCACAGTAAATCCCTCAGAAACATTCACTCCCTTTCTGGTTCAATTTCTGTTTTCTTTGATTCAAAGGTTTATTAGCGATGACGATGATGCTCCCATCTGCTTCCCCGCTTTATGTTCCCCTATAAAACATTCCTCTCAATGGCGAGGTTTTAAGCCTCCCGCCAAGCTGGTGGCGCAAATAACCGTAAATGTCTCTGTGACCTGGAAAAGTAGGACTCTGAATTATTGAGCTTGCAGAAATGCATCCGTGCTGTCTTGCTAAACTTAGCCATAACCCATCTCTGATGCTAAATCAGGAAACTATGTAACTATGTGAGCTGAATTGATGCCTACTGCCTACTTAGGCAGCATCATGAGTGAACCAAAGCGATCGATTTGGAACACTCTACCTTACGTTCATAGCATGTGAGACTAGCCTGACAAGCCAGACCCACATCAAGAAGTTGGGTCTGGGAACACACCATTGGCAGGGCTCAATCCGAGGGGCGGGATAAATGGTTGTCTTTCAAATTCCCTCTGCACGCAATAGGATAGCGCTCAAAGAAAAGCTTAACTCCAAGTCTTCCAGAGTCGCGGCCAAAACCGTTTCGAAATACCACTGTTCTCCAGCTTCTTTGTTTAGCACACGGAACCGCAGCAACTCTGCCATCATTATGTTAAGCCCGCCCACCGACTCTATTCACGATGTGATTGGCCTGACTTGAGTTTGGTTTTTCCAGCTCGCAAGCCAACGGTGAGTTGCTAGACGCCCTTGCTGTAAATTATATTTGCTGCCGCTAGGGTGCGTCTAGATTTCTAGGCTAATGTGAGACTTGATTCATATTTGATTTCAGTAGTTTGTCTTTAGCATGTTGCTAAGCTAATGATGTGACACTTGTATGCTAATAAGCTTAAAAATATTGAACATGAAAAAAATCATATACACTACCATTAAAAAGTTTAGGGTCAGTAAGTCTCTAATTCTCACCAAGGCTGTGTTTAATTGATCAAAAATACTGTAAAAACAATGATTACAGTTAGAAAATAAACCATGGCCATTTTAGCGAGGTGTATGGTCAATACAAGATATATCTAATGTGTTATTTTTTGTCCCAGTTAAAGGTCAGAACTCACAGTTGGTCCTTATGGGAAGTGACAAGCTGTGTAGATGCATGACTGAACAGTGGAAGAAGTAGAGTTTCTGTGCCTTTTTTGTACTTGGATTATATAAACTCAACATATAGATGCAATACAAATTCATGCTCTAACTGTGCACAATTCATAAGAAACCCTCCTCTCAAATAACCTGGCTCCATTCTAATAAGTATGGCTCACTTTTCAAGATCTAATCAATTCCAGATGGATGAAATCAAGTCCCACTTTTGATGTACTTGAAAATCAGATTATGAAAAGAAGTAATAATTTGCAGAGTATACTTTTATGTAACTAATAAATATTTGTATCTTGTTAATATTGTGAGTCGAGTGAGGGAGTGAGGGAGGGAGTGAGGGAGTGAATTAATGAATTAGTGAGTGAGTGAAGAAATGACTAAATGTATGAATTAATGAAGGAGTGAGGGAGTCATGAAATGAATGAATGAGCGAGTGAGTGAGAAAATGAATGAGTGAGTGATTGAGTGAGCGAGCGAGTGAGTGAGAAAATGAATGAGTGAGTGAGGAAATGAATGAATTAATTAGCGTGTGAGTGAAGAAATTACTAAATGTATGAATGAATGAAGGACGTAATGAGTGAGTGAGTGAGTGAGCAAGGAAATGAATGAGTGTGTGATTGAGTGAGGAAATGAATGAATTAATTAGTAAGTGAACGAGTGAGTGAAGAAATTACTGAATGAATGAAGGAATGAATTAGTGAGTGAGTAAGTGAGTGAGTGAGGGTTGAATGAAATAGTGAGTGAGGGGTTGAATGAATTAGTGAGTGAGTAGTTGAATGAATTAGTGAGTGAAGAAATTACTAAATGAATGAATGATGGAAGGAATTAGTGAGTGAGTGAGTGAAGAAATGATTGAATGAATGAAGGAAGGAAGGAATTAGTGAGTGAGCGAGTGAGTGAGTGAGTGAGCAAGCAAGGAAATTAATGAATGAATAAGTGTGTGAGGGGTTGAATTAATTAGTGAGTGAAGAAATTACTAAATGAATGAATGATGGAAGGAATTAGTGAGTGAGTGAGTGAAAAAATTATTGAATGAATGAATGAATGAAGGAATTAGTGAGTGAGTGAGAAAAATAATGAATTAATTAGTGAGTGAGTGAATGAAGGAATGAAGGAATAATTTTTCAAGATCCAATAAATTCCAGGCGGATAAAATCAAGTCTGTACATTATTCCTGTTTACTTCCAAATAAATCAGATTATTAGGTTGCAGAGTATAATTCTGTCACTAATTGCCAAATTCAGAGTGTCTAGAGTGGTGCAGGGGCATACATTTGCCAAATAGGATTTTTCCACAGGCTTTTGGATTATCGAAAAAAAACAAAAACAAAATCTCTGTGATCAACAAAATTTATGATACTTACACATTTTGTCCATCAAGATCATTTTCACAGATGAACACAATTTGTATGAGTTTTGAAGCCTAAACACAATCACCAGAAGTAAAAAGCTAAAGGTAGGATATAAACGAACTATAGTTTTTCAGTTTTTATCTAAAAATAATTTTCCCTTAAAGTTTGAGTTAGAATAGTTTATACGAGCACAATTATAACCATAAGGAGGCTGTAAAAGCGGACTAAGGTTACCAGTTCGGCGTGATGATATTTAATGTCCCCGACAGCCTCTGTAGTCCCATGTAGCAACTTATTAGCAACCAATTTTTTTCAAGACATGTAACAGCTTTAAAAAAATGTATTTTATGTCGTAAAATAAAACATAAAAGTGTCTTGAGCTTGTGTTCACCACGGACCTTATTTCAGCCATTTAACCAAAAACCCGTTCAAAAAACCCATTGACTTCGGGACGATGGAACTGGAAGTGCTAAAATGCTAACTTGCTTCCAGGTTTAGGCCTACCAAAGTGCTTCATCCCTGCCTGACTCTATTTACACCAAGTGGAATTAGCCCATCTTGTTGGCAGAGGCTATTTACATTAAGTACATAGGCATAGGTTTGATTTTGACATTGGTGGGGACATGAAAGCAGAAAAAAAAACGTTATTCAGGGATAGACTAAGGTTTTTAGTCTATATTGACTTCATTTATTGGTTGAAGTTGACTGTGGAGTTTTATTTAGCCATTTCTTCCGCTCTTCAGCCTACTCGTTTTGACAAGCCAGCACTCAGGTGTCTGTGACAGCTGGCGGTTCAAAGGTTAAAAGAAGCTCTCCCAACCTCTGCGTGAGATTCCTGTACCCCGGGGAGCTCATTGCTCCCAGCCCTCTCATTCAGCGTCACCGGGAAAGATCCTAACCTTGCCTCGCTGCTTTAATTTTCAAAACGCTGCTTGAAGATTTGAATTTCTGCACATCAATCTCCGGCTGCGGTGCTGGCGTGATTAATGGCCGCCATCGATCATGACGCCGCGCCGCTCGGAGGCCGCGTGCCGTCACACAGCTTTGCTTTAGAATAATGGGTGTGTTCCTACACCCTCATGTCTGGAAGTGGGTGCACACAGTCACACGCACACGTTCACATAGGCTATTCCCATCATAGAGGGCCCGCATCAGTTGTGACTGTGCATCTTTCCGAGCTCCCTGTCAAGATAGTGGGTGGATCTAAGTTAATTTAGAAATGACACATCACAGGTTCTTATGTGCGAATGAATTATAACAAATCAAATGTGAAATGCAAAACATCATATATTTATATATACTGTATATAACCTGTTAGTGGGTGGAATATTTTAGGCAGCAAGTGAACATTTTGTTGATGTGTTAGAAGCAGGAAATATGGGCAAGTTTAAGGATTTGAGTCAGTTTGACAAGGGCCAAATTGTGATGGCTAGACGACTGGGTCAGAGCATCTCCAAAACTGCAGCTCTTGTGGGGTGTTCCCAGTCTACAGTGGTCAGTATCTATCAAAAGTGGTCCAAGGAAGGAACAGTGGGGAACTGGCGACAGGGTCATGGGTGGCCAAGGCTCATTGATGCACCTGGGGAGTGAACGCTGGCCCGTGTACACCACTTCATGGAAACGGTATTCCCTGGTGGCTGTGGCCTTTTTCAGCAGGATAATGCGCCCTGCCACAGAGCAAAAATGGTTCAGGAATGGTTTGAGGAGCACAACAATGAGTTTGAGGTGTTGACTTGGCCGCCAAATTCCCCAGATCTCAATACAATTGAGCATCTGTGGGATGTGCTGAACAAATAAGTCCGATCCATGGAGGCCCCACCTCACAACTTACAGGAAAGGATCTGCTGATAACATCTTGTTGCCAGATACCACAGCACACCTTCAGGGGTCTAGTGGAGTCAATACCTCAACGGGTCAGGGTTGTTTTGGCAGCAAAAGTGGGACCAACACAATATTAGGACGGGGTCATAATATTATGCCTGATCGGTATATATATATCATATATATATGTCAATTTTGTCATTGGTTATGGATAATCATATATTCGGGTTTCCTATCAAGCTCTAAATAAAATAAAAAAATAATCAAATGAGTCCTTTTCATTTGTAGCATTTGAAATTTACAGAAAAAATATGCATCAATACAAGGTCATTTTATTTGACATATTTAACATATTTATCTTAATATTTACACATAATATGTATTTATGCTGGGAGTGTAATGTAAAAAGGTTTATATTTTCAGCATAAATAGTATGTGTAAATATGAAATATATAAAAATGCATATTATTTATATATTTTTTTGCTAGAAATTTTATGAAAGATGTTTGACATAAATAGGTAACTATCTGGCTCACCACTTCTTTTTGGTAAAATGCTAATGTTCTCTGCAATCTATGGGGCTAACCATGGTTTCATGCTAGCTATTCATCAACGTCAAGAAAAATATGCGTCTGTCTTCACAGTGCCTTTGTGGGCCTCATTATGACCAGACAGGAGCACAAAACAGCCAATCCCCACGGACCACGCAACAGACAGGGAAAGAACTGGTCTCTTTTCAACTAAGACATCATGTGGAATTAAAAAAATTAAATCACCCTTGTTAGCATATGCACCAATTTTCCCGATGACACTAAAACGAGGTGCTTTCTGAGTTGCTTTCCATCTTTGGTCGCATGGTATTTGCTGGCATTGTTTCGTAAATGTCGCTTCCCTTTTACAACGCCCCTCAGGGATTGAAGTTGATATGTGGGAGTATTATATTGTTGCCTGTTGCTGACATTTCGACTGGATATTGCCGCCTTATTCCCCAAACAGTGAGCAGACTGTCTAACGCTTGTCTCAGCCTTGGCCCTGCAGAAAGCATGCGGCTCCGGTCCGAAGATCTTGGGGAGAATAAAAAATAGAGCACGGCCATGTTAAATTGTCCATGAAGAGTTCAGTTCTTGAATGAAATTGAAATAAGCAGAACCCCCAAGATTCTATCCATGTGAATGCCTGAAAAGACCCCTTTTGTGAAGCATTATAATGCCTAAGCTGTTTCCGAACTCAATTTGGAAGTTAATATGTGTCTGCCGCGTCTGAAAAAGGGAGGGCGAATGAAAGCAGATAGTCTGAACGCTTTCTCAAAACGCGCTAAGCACTAAAGAGATGGTTAGTCAGGGAGTAGGTTTTCTGTTTGTGTGTGTGGTCATTTACTCATAACCAGACCATGACAGAATTTTTAATGTATTTCCAGCATTGAATCCAGAGGACAATATGTGGAATTCTGAGGAATGGAGCCACACTGAGAGGACTGATAATGCAGTCAAATAGCGAAAATATTCCATAAACAGTTCTCAGTTCACTGCACTTTGTGCTACTTTTGATAAATTCCCTCAAACATTTGTGTTTTTATGCTGACCTTATATACACTCTCAAAAAAAAAAAAAAAAAAAGAGTACAAAATTGTACCTTTTAATGTACAAGTGGCCGTCACTAGGGTGGTATCCTTAAGGGTATATTTTTGTACCTCTAAGTCAGGGGTAGGCACGTTCAGTCCTAGAGAGCTGATATGCTGCAGAGTTTAGCTCCAACCCTACTAAGCCACCACAGTATAAAACGCATGGCTCCCAGCATGCATTGCAACATTAAGTATGTCACCATTGTTGAGATTCATATGCTGATTCTTGATATCTGTATGCGTCTCGACTTTTTACCCCTAGAATGTACTTAAAAATCTAAATTCAGAATGTCTGATCTGTGGCAAGAAAGTGTCTTCATGATCATTTTTGTTTATGGCTTCTTTTGATTTGAACAGATTATGTGTTTTGTTAACACTGTAAAAAAAACACACAAACTCACATAAAAAGCCAAGAGTCAAACTGCCCAGCTAAATGAAACCCTGATCACCATAATGATGACCAAACATTTTCAATAAAACATCAACATCTAAACCTCTGTTAACTCTCAAAAAGAGCTTCTATAGACGTCGTTCAGGGTTGAAGCCAAACTCTGCAGGACAGCGGCTCTCTAGGACCGAACTTGCCTACCCTTGCTCTAAGTAGAGGAAAATAATGGTATAATTGTACTTTAAGGACCAATTCTGTACCTTTAAAGGTACAGTTATATGTTTTGTTTCCCTAGGAACAAAATTGTACCTACACTGTACCTTTTTTTCTGATAGTGTAATGGAGGACAGATAGTAAGAGCTGTCCGGGTACACCTCCCTCCGCGATCTCAAGAGGCGCACTAGCCACTGATGCTAAAGACTGCAGTCCTTAGTGTCCTTGTTGGTGTCCCCGCCTCCCATGCCAGTTCGAGTCCCGGTTCCGGTAGGACCATAAAGGATACCATTATTTATTGGCCATGTTTAAACCTGGTATTAAGCGGTGTACTGGATCACAAGTGGACGACACTAAATACAGGTGTCAACACGGTCTAAAACGTTTTGAGATTGTCCACTTTCGCCCACTTCCAGAGGTAGTCGAAAACGCATTCGACCGGATTGCTTTTGTAGTGTAAACGCTCATGTGGTTGAATGTGTTCGAACAGCCACAAAAGACCATCTACTCTCCAGCTACTGACGTAATGTGTTAACATGGGAAGCGTGCTATCCAGACGGGATTTAAACATTGTCTGCATTAAGACCCAAGTTTGGTTCGAAGACGAAAAATGCATGGTCTTGCAGCTTTCAGAGCAGAAACGAAAGCTGCTGCTCTCTGTATGTTTTTCTGTTGTCTCCAGGCGTGTCCGTATGTAAATTACGCAAGTTTATTTTGTCCATTACATTGAAAGATCTGGGGGAAAAAAGCATACGTTTACCCACCCATAGACCCTCCCCTCGAAGAAATCAGGACAGAAGTGGTTGAAAGTGAAAAGAGACTAATACCAGGTGTAAACGGGTGTCTTCCTCGTCTACTTGTAATCCGATCAAACAAAACACATCTTAATACCAGGTGTAAACAGGGCCATTGAGTCTATGTTTGGTCTAAAATAAACCTCAAAAGCAACTCAGCATTCGTCAGGTCAAAATGTGACCTTTGGAGCCCCAATTGTTTGTGTTGTTGCGATAGCCTGGGAAAGTAAACAGAATAGAATTGTAATTAATGGGATGGATGCAGAATGGAACCAAACAGACTGTACTCATCCCGCAGTCGCAAGAGATCAAGTGCACAGCTGTGGTGTTCGCTGGACCCCAAATTGCTTCTATCGTATCTTCTTCTGCAGTTTGATTGCTCTTAATTGCATCTCTTTCGACTTTCTTTTCTTTAAGAGACGGTTTCCTTGAAAGGACCCATTTTTTTGGTCTTGATCTCATCCAGGGGTGGGTTTCCCAAAAGCATAAGAGAACCACATGAGGGTGAGTGTTAATTTGTGGGTGAACTATCGCTTTAACTAAGCTGTGGTGCATTTCCCTGATCCCAAAAATGGTTGCAAGTTCTATTGAATTGTGTTTGTAATGACGGAACTTACCATAGTTGGCTTCAGGAAACGCACCCCAGCATAGTTAAAGGGATAGTTCACCCAAAAATGAAACTATTGACTTTTACTCACCCTCATGTGGTTCCAAACGTGTATGATTTTATAATTATTCATCTGCCCTCATAATCTTTAATCAAAAACACTAACCTTCCCTCCCCCCTCGAAACGACTTATTTTCCAGTCGGGGCTATCGAGGTCTGCCTCGTATCTGCCTCCATTTTGTTAGCAACGCCCAACTTCCAACAATTTATTCAATTTCTGAAGGACAAAATTAAGCCCCGCCCTAAATTTTTTCTCATTTCAGAAGCTGTTTAACGTGGATATACATCACAATAGGGAAAAAAGGACTTACTTTTTCATGCCGAATTCATAAAAGATGAACAGACCACTATTAAAGTTGCTAAATATTGAAAATCTTCTTGGCATGTTCTTGAAAGAAGTAGCGATGTATTGTTTTCAAAAGAACCATTTGATCGAGTTCATAATAGTGTAATTTTAGTATTATTTATATACTAATATAGTATTTAATAATATTTTGAATGCAATTTTATTACTTTATTTTCACTTTAATATAAGTTTTAGTAATTTTAGTATTTTTTATGTTTTATGTTTTAGGTTAAAATATAATATTTATATCTATTTTTTGTATTTATTATTATTATTATTATTATTATTACAATTTGTACATAAGACAGGGAACAACCAAAAATGTAAGACACTTCCATTGGGACAAACACAGAATTTACGACGGGATCAAAAATAAAAATATTAATACAAATAATTAAAAAAAAAGAAAAAAAAAAAGCACAAGAAGCAAGGGTCGTGACTAAAAAGTAGCCAAAATAAACATTTAAAAAAATACTAAAATAATAAATATTTTGACAAAGAGAAACAAATGTTTTCAATATACAAATAAAACGGCGTAAGCATGTTATTGAAACTCATTTATTTAGGATAAAGAAATAAGGAGATTTTTGTTGTGAATGATTCAGTGTTTTTGAATTAATCTATTTGATTCAATGACCCATAATCCTCAAAAAAACACATATGCTGCGTTCAAAATCTAATATTTCCCTACTATATAGTATGAGGAAAAACAGTCTGACAAAAGAGTTTCTTCTGCCTCCATGTACAGCACTAAGCTCATCACGGAAAGCCAATGGACTTTGCTGTCTTCCATTTCTACCATGCATTATCCCTTTCTCTCTTTCACTCCCCACACATAAACAAAAAAAATAAAAATGCTGCCGATTGAGCTGAGGAACCATATCAAGGTCACACTCTTATCTTCAGGCCACATGACCCACCCCGGACCCACAGGGCGGCTTGTGTCCCTCTGTGACCCATATAATCATGCACTGGGCTGAGCTTTTGAGTCATGATCCCCCTCTCATTTCACGTATCCCTGAGCTGAAGCAAGCTTGCATCCAAAGCACTGCTGGTAAAAAAAAAACGCTTTGTGCCTTTTTATACGAGAACTAGTGGTTTTTAGTGGCTTGGAATTGAAAACAGGAAATTAAATGACATGAGTTCTTCCTAAAAGTGGTTTGAAGATGAAAAATGTACCAAGCACAATGTTCTCTCACCATTCCTGATTTCTTACACGCACTTACCACGTTCGGCGTGGTCTTACGGCTATCAGAACAGAAACGAAAGCTGCTGCTCTGTGTTTTTTTCCGTCATCTCTAGGTGTGTTCATACCCCATACATCAAAGCCCATACATTTACCCGCCCATGGACCCTCCCCTCAGAGAAATCAGGACAGAAGTGGTTGAAAGTGGACAAAAGAGACGGATTAAAACACCAGGTGTAAACAGGAATGTGTCTACCTCATCTACCTGTGATCTGATCCACCAAAATGCTTTCTAATACCAGGTGTAAACAGGGCCTTATTTGTACTGAATCGGGTTACTGAGTTGAACTGAACAGATTCAGTCAAATTGTGTGAATGAATCATTCAGACCAGCTTAATGAATCAGTGTTTTTAAAACTATTAATAACTATTTTCAGTAACTGAAATAAAGTTGTAATAAAATAAATATTGTATAGCTGGATGTCAGTAAGAATGGAGACAATACCTCCTAAAACCCCAAATGATATCATCTTCTTTAAGTGTGATTTAAATTCATCCTTCTCTGATATTGTAAATTTTGTTTTATTGATGGGTAAATATCATATTCATACTTGTAAATGGAGAAAATGTAAGCCCTCATTTAATATATTTCTTTGTGAGTTTGGTAAAATGTTGTAGAGCTTCAAATGCTTCAAGAAACATAACCGAAAGTTTGAAACCTTATGTTTTTACACATGCATTTCATAAATTGGGATTCACATCCAATTAGTCTTGTTGAATGAGATTGACTCACATGTTGACTTTTGCGTTCAGTCATTTCATTCACAAACAAGATGTAATAGTTAATTTGGTGTGTTCACTCATTTAGACTCCTTCAGTGAAAGGACACGTTCGTTTAGTCAGACCGATCAATAATTTGCCATTTCAAATGCTATTTGTTTGCATCAAAACACGAGAGTACCTTCAGTAAACAAAATGTCAATGATTCGTTCACTAAAGATTTATTCACACCAGCATCATATTGAAAATTCATATCTGAACAGTACTGTGATGGCTAAACTAGTTTGTTTTCGTGGTGTGCTTTGCTAATGATAAATGAGAATAGGCATACCAGCTAACACAATATATTCTAAGAATGTTTTGCTAAAGTTTCCATGTTAAATGTTATTTATTATAATCAAAGACTTTATATGTAGGCCTACTATACGGTGTCCTCCGATTACTTATGAATGGGAGAAAGTGCAACGCCCAATATGGCAAATATGACCTTCTACATGAAAGAGCCAATCGTTGATTAGTAAATTCATCGCGTCACTGCAGCTCCGGTTGCTATAGAAACATGCAGTGTTCTGCTTAGGACTGTGCATGCGTATTAGATTTGTCCAGGCTAAAAAAGAAGAATGTTCAGAGAACATTCCAATTATGTTTGAAGAATGATATAATAGAAGTTTTCCTTAATGTCCGCATCATAGACCGTAAAAAAATATGGACGACGCGACTTCATTGACTTCCACTGACCAGAGTTGAAGCTTTCATAGGCCCGCACACGGCGCTGACATCTTGGGACAGAGTCTGCGCAGTAGCGATCTCGGGACCGGAGTTGCGTGGTAGAGAGCAGGAAGTAGAGGCGCGATTATCAAAAGCCCGCCCACACTCTCACAGATGCAGAACAATTCATTATGTTGGTGTGAAATAATCAGTTATAGAAATGTAGAAATTAAAGCTAAAGCTCCAATCTCCTCCCAAAAATCCCGAAAAAGGTCCGTTAGTGCCTCAGTGACAACTTCACTCAGAGAAGCCGTCAATCTCAGCTGTCAATCATGACGTCACACCCCCCGTTTTTATAGTCTCAAATAACTAACTAAAACTAAACTTATTTTAAAAAACGAACACCTTAAATGAAATCATCGTGATAAAAACTGCCTAAAATGTCAGAAATCATCTTTAGTAAACAATTATTTGAAGTGTAATTTAATAGTTTAGTGTGTCTCGCGTCCATTCTAATACATGGAGAGGTGGGGTTTAGGAGCTATACTAGGACCAGCCACCAAGGGGAGATCGAGGCGCGGAGGCTTCAGTTTCTGAGAGGAGCACTACAGGCTTGGTTCGCATAACCAAGAAAACGTTTAAAAAACAGGACATTTTTAACATTATAACAAAGTCCCTTAAAACATGTCATTTCACTCGGCGGCCATCTTTGAAACGCCTCTTGGGCATGCAAGTGCAGCTCCTATCCCTTTGAGTGGGGAAACATCACATTTTCGAAAACTGTTCGCCAAGCTTATGATTCAATTTCAAATTTGAAATCACCAATGAAAACTGTCACATAAATTTTGTTTCTAAACGCTTGATTAATGATAAAAAAAAAACAAAAAAACTGCATTTTTCAGCCTGGACAAAGCTAATGCGCAAGCGCAGTCTTAAAGGCGTATCTCAGAAGACTGCCTGTTTCTATAGCAACTGGAGTTGCAGTGACTTTACTAATCAACGATTGGCTCTTTCATTTAGAAGGCGGGGCTTATTCACCATATAGGGCATTGCACGTTCTCCCATTCATAAGTGCACCGTCTTCCTATATATAGGGCCCTATTTTAACGATCTAAGTGCATGGTCTGAAGCGCATGGCGCAGGTGCACTTAGGTCATGTCTGAATCCACTTTTGGCAGTTTAACGACGAGAAAAATGTTTGGCGCTTGGTCTAAAAGGGTTGTCCCTTCTCTTAATGAGTAATGGGTGTGTTTTGGGCGTAACATGCATTAAACTCATCAGAGTCTCATCTCCCATTCCCTTTAAAAGCCAGTTGCTCTTGCATCATGGCGGATTCGCTATTTACATGGCAGCGGAAAACTGAAAGCCTCTCTAGAGAGGAAACGGATGTACTCGCCCAATGACGCCTGCTTGCTCGTCATTACTGCAAAGAGTTAGGCTAATTCTGATACATGCAATGACTATCCATTATGACATGTAGGCATTTTTATATTTATGTACACAATAACAATAATCCTTAAATTTTTCATATTTAAAAAATGTTTGTGAGATGCTGCCTTTTGTGTGTAATAAGCAGAGGGTACGCGTGTTGTGGACATGGACTGTAAAAAAAATATGGACGTAGTGTCCGTGACGTCACCCATAGGATTCTGAAGAGCAGTTTTGAAGCGTAAAGTAGGGTCAAACTGGCCGTTGCCATCTTGGCAGCGCGTCACTCCCGGATAACAGGAAATGGGCAAAGAGGCGGGACGTGGCTGGAGCTGAGGTGACGCAATGACTAACAGACAGCAGATAAATGGCTACCCACCTGTCACTCAAAGTGGCCACACCCTTAATTATGCAGAACTTTAAAGCTTTATATAATGTAAACGAATGAGTTTACCCCCCTCACAGTTGTCATGAAGGGCAAAATTTGATATATAGACCAAAACCACAATTTGTACCAGGCTTTAAACATGTTTTTTTCTGCTGTAAAGTTGGGCATTTTAACATGGGGCTCAATGAGATTCTGCTCTCTTTTGGAGCCTGTCTCTAGTGGCCAGTCGATGAACTGCAGTTTGAGTCAAAACTGCACGAGGTTGCCGCTTGGTTGTGGATACGCCTAGAGGCACATATTACTATCGCACTTTTTAAATAACAAAAAATAAATAAATACTGCAAAAAAATTACTTTGAGGCAACTGAAAACGACTGCGCCATTGACCATCTGAAATCTGGTCTAAAGTCAATGGCGCAGTCGTTTTCAGTTGCCTCAAAATATCAACGCACCAACAATGCGCCTGAACACACCTCGTTTTCAGACCAGCACGCCCAAGGGCCGAACAGATGGGCACGAATGCATTTGCTATTTAAACAACGTGGCGCAGGACGTGAAAATGATAACTGTGTCGGGCTGAAACTAGCAAAAAACACTTTATATCGCATTGCGTCGATGTATGATAGGGCCAATTAAGTCTTTTTTTGGAACTACCTGCAAATTAAACAGTTTTGTTGCACACCTTCCAGCCAATCACAATCGAGTATTCAGACAGACCATGGTATAAACGTTTGTTCGTAACTTTGAGACAAGCTTGCCTGAACTTTAGCAAAAGTTTTGAGAACGTTCTCTGTTAGCTGGGTAGATTCCCTTGCTTATCAAAACAACCTTTACATGCTCAGTGTGACAGAAAGTCAGCTGAAAGTGTGAGCTAAAAACTACAGCTCAGTTACTTTTCCATTTTGTGTTTTGCTAATGCAGCACACATAGCGCTAGACAACTGAAAGTGCGACCTACTTCTACCCTTTGAACGGATGAGGTCTTTGCCTCCATTTTTGAATGGATATACACTTTAGAATGCATTTCTGGGTATGTGCACCGTTCACACTTCACTGTTTTTCCCGAAAGACCTGTTGAAATCCTTCTTTGCCAGGTGCATCTGTTTGGTGTTGAATTCAGAGGCCTAGGCTGCATGAGAGAGATTGGCCTGAGGTACAGCGGATTCTTGTATTGCCTTGTGTGTGTGAGCAGGTAAAATCCCACCTTCTTCTTGCTTATCCTCGGATTAAAGCATCTAGGCCCCATGGTGCCGGCTGTCAGTGAGGGCGGCATGTGGAATCAAATCCGTCGGCCTTCAAAATAAAATCCCGGAGCCGGCTGGCCCGAATGTTTCCTGAGCACGCCGTATACGATGTACGCTTCCATCCCCCTTGACATGTCACCGCAGGCTAGCGTGAATATATGTTAGATTTCCCTTCCTGACGCTCACACTGGGCCTGTCATTTCTTCTGTTAGACATCTCTCCCAGACATCAGTTTCTTTCTGTCCCATTTTTTATAAACATACTGTACAAGTTTGTTAGGATGGGGGTAAAACAGAACAAGAGGGAAGAAGAAAGAAGAGTGTAAAATCAACTCTCTTTGGGTTTGTGCAGGTTTTTTCCCCAACATTTAGTGAGTATATAAAGTTTTGTTGCTTGTAAAGGTTATTAAATATATCGAATAACCTTCATCACATCACACATATATATATATATATATATGTTAATATTAAAAATATACATATACAATTTAAATATATATATTGCGTATTACCTTTAAATCCATTTTGAAAACCATAAGGCTTTCCCATTCAGGAGCTTGTATGCGAACAACAGCAAGAGTGTGTTTCCAAGATGGCCGCCAACAACAAGTCAACTTGCTTGCCTTAAGGGTCTTTGGTTATATGCAAATGCATGAAAATGAACAGCATCGGTTGCATAACTGTAATTTTGGGGAAATTATATACAGCCTCATTAAGGACATGCAATATGAATATGTGAGTACTCAACATGGTTTAATTGTATTTTCTCAGAGCATTTAGTAAACCTAAGGAGATCCAACTTTCTGCCACCAAGGACGAAATTCAGAGAATTTGATGTATTTTTACAGTGATTTGCTTGTTTGATTCAGGGTTTCAGTCTGGCAGGGAGTTTCTTTGGTTTGGTTGCTCTCCGGCTGTCCTCTCTAGCACGCCAGCTAATTAGCATGTGGTGGTATAAATAGCTACCCCGGCCTGTTGAGAAGCTTCCTGTGCCCACGGAGGTCAGGTTTTGGGATTCTTACAGCTCAATGAACTTTGAAGTTAGGGACAAATATTAATGAATGAGAGTCTTACTATTTGTCCGTGACTGAAAATATTGATCATTCTGTTATGTGACCCAAATGATGTTGAAAATTGACATTGTGTGAAACTTTTATTCAGTATGTTGTATCAACTTATTATTGTGTTGAAATGAGAGTAATATGTTCTGTCTAAGAATCAGTTTTCCCTTTCTGTTAACAAGGGCTTTACACCGGTCAGGCATAACATTATGACCACTGACAGGTGAAGTGAATAACACCGATTGTCACTTAATCACAGCACCTGTTAGTGGATGGGATATATTAGGCTGTAAGTGAACATTTTGACCTCGAAATTGGTGTGTTGGAAGTAGAGTTGTTCCGATTCCGATACTAGTATCGGAAATATCATCGATACCACAACAAATTCTGGCATCGGTATCGGCGAGTACTTGAACCCATGTACTGATCCGATGCCATTTTCTTAAACAAGACCTAGTTATTATGACCGCTAGCTTTGCCTAACTGCTGCATGGTTCTTCGCTGCTCAGAATGCATTGCCAACACAGGAAGTTGTGCTGTGTTGCCACAAGCAACCACTGTTTAGAGCAGCGAAGAAGAAATGAAAAAGCGTTAGCAGTATGTCCGCTGTTTATCAGTATGTCGTCTCTGTGTGGATGAGGAGCTTGCGCACACACACACACGCGTGACACTCGCTCGCTGTCTTTGTCCTCCCCCAGTTTCTCTACCTCTACGTGCGTTTTTACAGTCTATGGTCACTATATGAGGACACGAACGCATAAACCGTCACTTCATAAGAATTTACTGTGTCATATAATGAACAGACACTCAGAGGTCTTCACGGCTACACGTCAAAATAAAAGTTTGGTTTAACGTGAAGAAATAAACATAATATATTAGGCTACTGTTTTAGCCTACAGTAGATTTAGCTACATCTCTATGTAATAATAATACGTCTCTACTAATAATAATAATTATGCCTAGAAGGTTGTAAAGAGATTATTTTCTGATTAATATATCATTTTTTATATTCCTAGATTTATTTGTTGCACTGTTTTTTATAGTTATATTGTAAAACTAAAATACCTTTTTCAGTTTGCAGTGTTAGATTTGTGGCTGCATTTGAAGTTTTTTTTCGCTTAAGAAAAATAAATAATATTACTGTCAAATGCATGTCAGATAATAAAAATACTGTAATAAATACAGTAGTTCACTGAATGTATTTGTTTATGTTTTATTTGGGGAAGTCTGAAGCACACCATAAAATAATTCTAGACATTCATACAGGGCTAGTAGTATATACAGCTGTAGATACACACCTAGGTATCGGATCAGTACTCGGTATCGGGAAGGGAAAAAGGGTATCAGAACATTTCTAGTTAGAAGCAGTAAAAAAGGGCAAGCGTAAGGACAGGTGACAGGGTCATGGGCGGCCAAGGCTCATTGATGCACCTGGGGAGTGAAGGCTGGCCAGTGTGGTCCGATCCAACAGACGAGCTACTGCAGCTCAGATTGCTCAAGAAGTTAATGCTGGTTCTGATAGAAAGGTGTCAGAATACACAGTGCATCGCAGTTTGTTGTGTATGGGCCGGCATGGCCGCAGACCAGTCAGGGTGCCCATACAAAAGGAACAACACAATATTAGGAAGGTGGTCATAATGTTATGCCTGATCGATGTATCTTATGCTTTGATTTAAGAAGCAACATTGTTCTCAAGACTTTTTTTGTAAATAAATGAATAGGCTTACTTTTAGTATGGGTGCATTACATTGAATCACAGCGACAGTACCATTTATAATGTCACAAAAGATTTCAATTTTTTTTTTAAATGCTATTCATTTGAACTTTCTATTAATCTAAGAATCCTGAAATGTAGGCTATCATGGTTTCCATAAAAATATTAGCTGTTTTCAACATTGATTATGGCAAGAAATATTTATTGAGCAGCAAATAGGCATATTAATGATTCCTGAAGGATCATGTGGCAATGAACAATGATGCTGAATTATTCATGCCATGACAGGAATAAAGTACATTTTCATGTCATTACAGTGTTTAGCGCATAGCATAAAATCTTTTATAAAATATATATTAATTTTTGTATTATGTCCTCGGACACCAGGACTCAATAAAGAATAAAAAATAAATAAAAAGACATGAATAGACATAAATAGGCAAATATTATGTTTTTTTTTTTAAATCACCAATCAATTTTTAGGTTTTTATAGGATTCTACAGGATTTTTATACCAAACTTTGTATAAAGATGATTCTCGACTGTGTTATGAAAGATATAACAGAATTTTTTGATATACCAGTTTACTTAATTCAATATGTGTGTAAAATTGTCCCATTATATACAATATATATGCGCATTGTATATAATTTAAATATTAATGTGTTCTTGGGGCAACATGTAATGAAAAAAAAGAAGTCTAACAATGGGAGTAATAATTAGCATGATTTTCATAATGATATATAATATTACATAGGAATATTGAAATGTAATTTCTTTCCCTATATTCACTTCTTGTGTCTCCCAAAAATGCCAAATAAATATTCTTTAAATCCTGGTGTCCTCGATAGTATGAAATCAATCTCCTGTTTCATAACAGAAAGTCATATTTTGTTTTGAAACGCCATAACATTTTACAAAGATGTTGATTTATGACAAACAATTGGAAATTAGTCAGATTTAAATGATAATTACAAAATATTATTACATTTCCACGCCTAAATTATTGTCAGTCATTTTAAAGGCCAAGGAGAGGCAGTTGTCATTGTGAAACTTCCAAACAAAACTGTGACATGTTGTCAGAGAAATTCACTAAAATATAATGTCCACTACAGAGGACAAATGTCTATTCCTGGGTCCCAGGAGGATAGAATTGTGATTTCTCATAATGAAGAAAGAGTTACAGCATTTGCGGAGAGATACTGATTAATTAGCACAAACTGGGACTTAGCTTGTTTACTGTGCTAATGTTTGTAAGTTTATATTTAGATGTTGTTTGCATTTGTATGTTTACTTCACAATTGACCGCTTACTCAGGTGGGTGGTGTATTAAATCGCTAATCAGCTAGGATGGCCGCACATCTGGCCGTTAATTACTGCTGTCTGGCGTTCTTGCTGACTCACAGAGCAAACGCCGACAACGGGATTAAACTTTAAAAACAGCGGCTGTGTTTGACAGCACAGGACATGGGAAGCTAAACTGAGACTGATAAGGGCTGGAGAATTAGCTGTACGGTAACCCTTAGACGGCTGACAGTATTGTGATACGTGGATTTCGTTTGACGAGTGTGTGTACGCACGCGTTTGTGTGCGATTACAGTGTAAAGCTGTATTTGTCATTAGTGTTGACAATGGGACAATGAACTTGACAGTTTGTGGCCTGAGTTTCTTTCTTTGTCTGACTTTGTGGAAAAACAAAAAGTATAGATTTTTCACGTTTAATTTTTGATGAGCTCAGTTGCAGCTAACAGTTTTTGACCCAGTAGCCACAAGCCGAAGGCTTTTTGAGGCAAAAACTGAAGAAATAGAGAAAGTTTGCCTTGGAGAAAACAACACACTATTGTAAAAAAAAAAAAAAAAAAATCTATATTCTAAATCAGCAAAACTAGTGTTGTCAAAAGCACCAACTTCAGTACCAAGTTGGTACTGAAATTAAAAAAATGTGACTATACCAGCGTCTCCCTCTAGCATTTTGAGCGCTGTTGAACGGATTCATAAACACCTCTGATTGGCCAATCGTGTTCATAAACTCAATGTATATGTTTTGGATTGGCCAATTGTCTTTGTAACCTCTTCTGTTCGAACGCCCCGCTCCAAGTGGGACTCGAACCCGGGTCTGCTGGCATGAGAGTCGGACACTCTAACTAGGAGGCTAAAGACTGCAACCTCTAGCGTCAGTCGCTAGAGCGTCTCTTGAGATCAGAGGAGTGAGGTTTACTCGCAACTACTAGCTGGTCTCCGTTACATGTTAACACACTCAACATATATGTCTGTGATTGGCTACAATGGTCAACAATTCAAAAACTTGTTGTAAATAGCCATCTTTACAAAATCTTGTAGCGCTTACACAGATACAAACATGAGCATTTGAACGCAGGCGTCTATCAGTGGATAGCAAATGTTTTACTTGTATTATGGGGCGTTGATCATTGTAGCCAATCACAGAAATATATGTTGAACACGTGAACAAAATGGCCAATCAAAGAACAGTTTTATTTTTCACATATATTACGGAGTGTTGATCATTGTAACCAATTACAGACATATCTGTTGAGCGTGTGAACACGATGGCCAATCAGAGGTGTTTAAGAATCCGTTTAACAGCACTCAAAATGCTAGCGGGAAATCCTGGTATCGTCAAATTTATAAAATTTCAGTACAGATGTGGAACACTAGCAAAAACCTCACTCTGGTGCCATGATTAGTGTTTGGAGCTCAAAAATATTCTTATAATATGACAGACCAATAATTCCACTTGGAAATTTATAGAATAAATATAATAATAGTATACATTGTGGTTTAAACTACTTCCACGTCATTCAGAGAAGTTACATTAGGGTACGTTTACACGGCAACGATGTACTAAAAACTTAAATGTTTTTCCTATAGAGGACAGCGTTGTATTATTTATGCCAAGCCAGTAGTCGGCGATGTCCATTTGTAAAGAAACACTACGCGCCTATAGACTGAACATGTGATACGCAAGCGCATGATGTCACCCTTTTCACAAATTCTTGTTTTTGTAGTTTACATGGAGACGGTAACGGTATCGGTTTCAAATACGTTCACTTTGAATCCTGTTTTCAAAGGTTTGTGTTTTCAGGCCTCCAAAACGCCATTGTCGTGTAAATTAACGGCCAAAACACATAAAAAGTTTTGTGTAAACTTAAAAAAAAATGTAGGTAGCCTAATCACCTCAGTTAAGAAATTCAAAGTTTAAGTATTTTTTTACTCAAACATTTTAATTGCTCTTAACTTGAAATATTTGAGTAAGCTAATTCACACATTTAACATAAAATTACCATGTAATCTCAATTTAGATATTTTTACTAGTGGAAACTTTAACTAGGTAATTCAGTAAATGCTAACTTGCTAGTTAAAAACACACTGCTTTGATAGAATTACTGAATGAGTACAGCGATATAAAACATTTAACATATATCTGTTCTCAAACTAAGCTCATGCTCCACTCGTCACCAAGATTATAACCTCCCAAAAAACCCAACATAACAGAAACTCTTCTAAATTAGCATTAGAAAACATTAAACACTACTAAATATTCCACTTAAATTTAATCGTGCACAAAGCATTTACTCTCCCTTTTGAGTGTCATGGCAAAGCATGCTGGGAAATGGAAATCCCAGCCCAGTCTCAAATTTAAGTTTGTCTAAATTAAAAGAAACAAGTTCTTAAAACTCAAGACATTGAAACAATCCAGATTACTTAAAATGTGTCAGGTTTGTAAACTCAAAATATTAGTTTTTTCTAAATACTCATTAAAGTTCATTTGATTGAACTAATTTGTTTTTTTTGTTTGTTTAATTTAAGTTTACCCTACTCAAACCTATTCATTATTTTGAGCATAAGGGTTTACAGTTGACTGACGTAAAACTGTGAACTCAGAAGTCGCTACAGTGACGTCTGTATCTGTATCTGTATCTGTCTGAAGCTGTTTCCATATTCACTATTATTAAATGCTGGATATGCATCCACAGATTTTTTTTTTCAGATGTGTGATTTATTCTTAACTTCTTAGAGGATGTGACTGCTTTCCTTGATAATGAAATATGCATGAGCTCTCCTGGGTTCACCCAGATGCTCTGTACCGTTTCCCTCTCTCTGAATCTCCTTTGTTTTTCAACATCGTTTTTGTGCCAAATTTAGAGCTTAGTTTGCTCTGTTTTATTCTTCCCTGAGATAATGCAATCTATTCATCTAAAAGACAAAGTTCACCGGGTCATTTCATTTCAAGATATTTCTAATTTACTACACTTTCATATCTTAAACATAACCAAGCAGTGGAAATAATACTGCTTAAGAATGACAAGAACAGCTTTATTCTTCACTTTGTATTAAAAACAGATAGGATTCTTCCCACAGCTAAATAATTTGCATGCGTTTAATGTGGATTGTATAGAATTATTTATATTGAATACTATTTAAAATTAGCTTTTATTTTTATATTTTCAGGTTTAATTTTTGTTTTAGTAATTTTATGTGATTTTTCTTATGGTTTTTAATGCGTATATTTTGCTTTAATTTATTTTGCTTTAATTAGTTTCCACCGCGGGAACTTTCCCCAGGAACTGTGGTACTCAGTGTGTTTCGACCGCAGGAACCGGGGTCTAAATGAAGTTCCAGGTAAATATTTCCCCCTCAAAACGGCCCTACTCACGAGGTAGTATTTTTTCAAAGTTCAGGAATTTTCGGGCAGGGCCGGCCCAAGCCTTTATGGGGCCCTAATTTTATATGGGGGCCCCTCTCTGCCACCAATACGATTGACTATTGTCAGTTCTTGATAATTTGCACACCCCTGTGTTGCTTACATCATGTTTTTACCCTTGTATGGTTTTTAATTTTAACAGTAATCAAAGTGTTAATTTACACTTTAATATTCAAAGTCTTAAAGTACAGTTAAGACTGGGATATGCACGATATCCCCCCCCCCCCCCCCCAGGATTCTCTGATGAATAGAAGGTTCAAAATAACAGCATTTATTTAAAATAGACAGCTTAAAAAATATATATATTTCACAATATAACTCTTTTACTGTATTTTTTTAAACAAATAAATGCAGCCTTGGTGAGCAGAAGAGACTTATTTTGGGGGAAACACACAGAAAGACCTTAGTGCTTCTTTTAGTTGGCAACAACAGAATTATAAATGATTCTCATTACGAATTTGGGAAGATGTTTGCCGCATGTTGCGTTCCCAAATGAGATTTTTGAGCGACTCAAACATATAGAGAAGCATTTACTAAGAAACTGGAAGCTATGCTGTACTCCGTCCAAAACATCCAGCACGTCAGATAAGATATTCGCACTTAACCATATCACATTCTCAAATCCATCCATTCATAAAAAGGTTACCAGGCTACTGATGAGTAGCACAGTTTCAGCGCAGATTTTTTTTCGCACTTTGCACTTTGAACCCTGGCTAACAAGCTAATAGTGTCCAGCCAATGGTGCCGCGAGCTTGTGCAGCTCAGTCATAATCAATCCGTGCATATATTAGAAAATGTAACATTTTGCAGTTTATTTAGTAGCCTAATTGTTTAAGTCCATTTCGCAATTTCAATCATCATAAAGTAACATTCAACAACACTAAGCAGCCGCTTAGTTCGCTTATGCCTTGGGCTGGCCCTGCTTTCGGGGGTGGGACTTGGGCACCGAACATGCTGATTGGTTGAGCTCACACAGTATTTTATTTCAACCTAAAAGCCTGTACACACCGGGACGAATATCGCGCGTGCTTATTGGCAGTGTTTTTCGAGATGTTTTTCGGCGCATCTTGAGTGTTCACACCCAAGCAATTTTCACTGGCGATGTGCAGAGTGAACGTACAAATTCAGTAGATGGCCCTCCCGGTACACAAGGTGGTGCTGCGGCACTTTACGCTTTGACACTCGCTTGTCATGCAGAAGAAGAGAGACAGTATTTACGTGCTTGCCAAAACCCATAAGACATAATATGTCTATGGCCAAAAACATTCACACACTTTTTGCTAACTGGCAAGCAGCATTAGCAGCTCATCTTCTTCTTTGTCTACTTACTACTTCTTCGTCGTATCAATGTGTGCTCTGCAAGACCGTTTTGTGCTTGAGCGCCACCAAGTCGTGTTTTATTGTAACTTCAGCAGCTCCAGGTACGTGAACAAAAGCGCAGATCACTTTGGTCGGCCCGTTTTTAACGCGCCGCGTCAAAACAAAAAACCGAACCCAAGGCGTTTTTTTTATGACGTTTTTTTGCTGTGCACATTCACATTGGAGCCCTTTATTTAGTCACGAGGCGTTAAACGTCGGCGATAAATGCGTATGTGAACAGGCCTTAAAAGTCTGTTGCGGTGAGTGCAGTAAGAGTTGTTTGCTATTCGAATCAACAATGAGTTTAAAAAATATGACAGATGGACCAACAACGAAGTTCAGACTTTATTAAGTTTATTTGCGGAGGACGAAATCCAGTGGGCAGTCCAACGTCAACGGACTGATCTTCACAGTACTTTAGACTCTGATGGAAACACAGACAGCAACAGTTCTGGGGGAGAAAGAGTTCCTGGGAAAAAATTTCCTGGGACAAATTGGGGTAATTTCGGGGGAAACGGGGCTTTAGTATTCTTAGTACTTCAACTTTAACTTATCATATTTTAGTTAGTTGCCAAGTTTTTCATCTAATACTCATTTTTTATTTTATTGATTATTTTATTATATGCTTTTTCAATTAAAAAAAAAATATTTGTAAAAGTTTCAGTTAGTTAACGTAACACTGAAATCTTTTATTAGTTTATAATAATTAAACAAATTCTCTATATATTTCTAGTAGTAGCATTAATTGGATTGAATCTTAAAATGGAATGCACATAATGAAATAAATAATAACAACAATATAAATAGCAATAACTATATATTTGCTCAACCAATGTGTGACCTTGGAGTGGGTCATCTGTTAGGCGACCAATGGCAGCATTTGTCTGGCAAAACTATTTAAAACTTTCATTATTTTTGCGTTTCCAGTTGGTATTGCTTGCAGTGCAGAACTATTTTTGCAAGTAGATTGAGAACTAACAAGTAGCCTGTTTATGATGGTGTTGACTGTTTTCCGTTTCTGAAGTAGCCGCCCAGGTGGAACACAGCGTCAACCCTATCCCGTTGTGTCTTCACCCGAGTGCCCTGAGTCTCCAGAGCCCTCTAAACAAAACAAACTAAGCCAGGGCGTTTTCGCTGGCAGTGAACATGTGTGTCAATTCTCAAAGTCCCTTCCCAGCCTTGAGTGAACTTAATTGGCTATATGGTGCTGTGTTCTTCTACTATGATTTATCAGGGCTCCTTGGCCCTACACCCTCAAGGTTGAATATGCTCGCTGAACAAAGTCGGACCAGAAGGGAAGGGTGTGTGCTGAATCCAGACATGGAAAACTAAACAAAAAAAATGTAGCCCAGATGAGATTAGCTGGAGATAAGAATAAAGCATGAGCTTTGGATCCTCGAGATTCTCAGGGCTTCAGTGGCAGCGAGACAAGCCGTAATTGACCGTACACAGCGGCCATGTCAAACATTTAAGATGATAGGATGTAAGAGCTTTTAGCATTCGAGCACTAAGTGAGATCCCATTGTAACATTCATACGTTACTTTAAATGATGTCACCCACTCAGGGCTGCCGCATGAATCTTTCAGAACAGTCTTGAAGTCAACTCTCTTTTGATCTGCTTTTGATGACAGAACTGAGAGCAGATCTCACACCCAGATGTGTTCCACTCTTGTTTGTAGTGCTTTTAAAGCTGCTGTAACTGGTTGCATACGGAGGACATTACCGACTGGCCTTTAGGACTAAACAGAACTGGTCTTTCAGGACAATCCATAAGCTCTCTAGTAGCATCCACTGTAAAACATGAATCTAATAAACTTGGGTATGACATGCATGTAGACGGTACGATGACACCTATTGAATTGTAGTCAAAGCGTGCACTAGTGGTAAAAAATAGAGCAAGATGAAGCGCACTTTGGCAATTGTGGTTTTTATGTGCGCTGGAAAAAAAGAGAGATGAGGACCCAATATGGACGCAGTCATGGCTAGGGAAAAGAGTCCAACTTGGCATGCCAATTTTGCAAATGGATCTTGAGGTAAGTAGTTTTAAGTTTTAGCGCCATGTCGCATTGATCAATACACCATTTCACGTTGCATTTTTATTGGCTAGACATAGGTCGTAGCAGCAAACACACTGGCTGCATCCGAAACCTGGAAAATGCTGCCTTAGGAGGACACATTTCAAGGAAGGCATCAAGGCACGTCCAAATCTAATGTTAGCTCCCTTCCTGTCTCCTGAGATACCTTCATCTGATCGATTTTTGAAGGCAGCATTTATGTATCCTTCGCTGCCTTTGATATCCCACAATCCTTTGCGTTCCATTCTGTGACCGTTGGCTGGGAAAAAAAAGATGGCGTCCGAAAGTTGCGTTTGCTGGTCAGTTTGTGTGTAAATGTAAAAAAAAAAAAATGTACCAACATTTTCCACTTCTGATGTAATTTCTAGCTAGAAATTTAAAAATATAAATATGTTTAGTTCTCACCAAAGCTCTCTCTATTTAGCTGTAGATCATTAAACTGTTACACTGCCTTAGAAGTCTGTCCGAAATTAGTTTTGTGAGGTGTTCTTCATGCACAAAACGCTGCCTGCTGAGTCATTGTCTGATAAAGCAGCGAGGCAACGAGTCAGCTGCCTAGGTTTTCGGACGCAGACATTGTGAGATGACCATGCTACATTTCTGACACTGTCAGAAAATTATCGCAGACTATCTTTGGTCTCAAGACTGTGACAACGGCCATCTTTAAACCTCTCTCACTGTATGACGCAGGGCCATTGTTTAGGAGCCATGACCACAGAAATTGCCACGATTGGCCATCTTTTGTCTGGGGCAGCCCAAAATCATACAATGTGATCTGGACATAATAGGGAGCTGTTTAGAGACCTGTGGGCGCATTACAGAAACTTTCTATCCTAGGTCTTAACTTAAGATATGATAAGTTAATTTAGGATTTTTCACAATTTCGTATTACAGAAGCAAATCTTAACTTGATTTAGGATTCTTATCCCATCTTACAAACTCTCATCTTATGTGTAGTTAGGAAATCTTAACCCGCTCCATCGAGTTCGGTAATCAACTTTCAGGTCTGTTGCCAAGCAACCAACAAACGCGCAAACTGCTTCCTAAAATCAAAATGGAAAAACAACGGCGTGCTTTTAATTCCAGAGCGGCAGAAAATGAAATTAAAAGGAAAAGGATAAGGCATTAGTCACTTGAAGAATGAACTGGCATAAAGTTGGTTTGACATTATTAGACGTTCGATATGCGCAAATTTAGGGACCTAAAGTTTAGGGTCTCTAAAGTTACATACGACATTGGTACACACATTTCTAACTTCAATAGCATTTGAACGGAATGACTTAACGTTACAGTATCAAAACCAACTGTAAAGTGTTAATCTAGGTGTCAGTTATGATGCACAGATTTTACATATTCCGTTCAAATGCTATTAAAGTTAGAAATGTGTAGTAGGTATCAATGTTGTATGTAACTTTAGAGACGGTCCTTAAATTTGCGAATATCGAACGTCCAAAACGTCAAACCAACTTTATGCCAGTGAAGAACGACCGGTAATGCTCCGTGACGGCTTGTGGGCCTCTGTAATGTTTTTAGGATTTAGGACAGCTTTTAGGGTTTTTTGTCGAGTTACGATGCTTCTGTAATACCCATTTCTTATCCATAGTTAAGATACGATTATGCACTTAAGAAATGTCATTTTGTAATAGCTCTTGTCCTAAATGCGGTCCTAACTGAAATTGCCATGGTTACCAAACAGATAAGATAGGATTCTAAAGTTAAAATGTTTCTGTAATACGCCCCCTGGGGCGTATTACAGATACGTTCTATCTTAGGTCTTAACTTAAAGCAGCACTAGGTAGGTTTTGCTCTCGGGGTCCCCCTACAGTTGGGAAACGAAATTGTCCTCTACTACTGTCGTAAACTCTGTCATTCTACATCAGGGGATGCATCGCACGTGCATTTGTTGACATGACAACCATGATAGCCCTGAACACTGCAGGAGGAGTTCACATGCAGGTGTTCTGCTTGCGTCGCGTGTGAAATGTCTTCATCCCAGGTAAAGTGGCATATGTTTCAGCATGTCATTTGAATATAATTTCATGGGTTTTATTTTTTTTCAAACGCCAAATGATCGCAATGCTCACGTTTACAAGCCAGCGTCATTATAGTAGCCTAGTCTATTGGTTCCCGTTTTACAGAATCTATATGATACTTCAGTGTTCACAATTCAATGTTTGAGTGGTAGGTAATAACCATATATCGTCAATATTATAATATCAAGCTACCATAGATGAATCTGCAAATTTGAAAAATCGATTTGCATTATAGCTTGAGGCAAGACAAATAAACAAATATCACAGACATGTTAGGTATCCTTAAATATGATTTTGTACGTCTTATGTATTTACTTGCAAGAATGTAGCCCCTCCTCCTTCAGCTCACGCCAACGAGAAAACGCTGGCCCAATGTTGATCCTCGTCCTGCCTTTAATCCGATTACTTTCTCGTTTCCTCTTTTTGCTTTCCTCCGACAAAACCTTTGCTTTCTTATTTTTGCTGTGCTGCTTCGGCCATGACTATAACATTCGGCAAACAAATGATAGTTGGGCTCGCACGTCCGAATTTAAGGAAGTGGGGGTGGTGGTGGAAGTGACGTATATGGCGTAAAGCGGACGAATTTTGTAGTTCTTTTTGTTCTCTGTTTACTACCCGAAACCCGAAGTTTAAAAGTACGATTAAAAACGATACAGACCCCGTCATGCTATGGCAGACGTGTCATTCAACCTATTGTAAGTCGATGTATCATCACAAGAGTCTTGAAAATATATTATAAAGGTTGAAAAGTTACCTAGTGCTGCTTTAAGATACAATAAGTTAGTTTAGGACTTTTCACAATTTTGTATAACAGAAGATAATCTTAACTTGATTTAGGATTCTTATCCTCTCTTACAAAATCTCATCATATCTGTTGTTGGGAAATCTTACACTGCTCCATCGAGTTCATTAATCAGCTTTCAGGTCTGTTACCAAGCAACCAACAACGCTCGGTAAACCTTAAATCAAAATGGAGAAACAATAGTGGGCTTTTAATTTCAGTGTGGCAGAGATTGAAATTTTGATAAGCTCCGTTGAAAAGTTAAAGCCTGTTTTAAAAATCATCTTTTGGGAAAAAAAAATAAAATAAAAAAAGGAAGGTGTTAGTCACTTTAAGAATGAACCGGTAATGCTCCTTGACGGCTCGTTGGCCTCTGTAATGTTGGTCGCAATTCGTCAAATAACTGCAAAATCATGTGTCCTGGGAGTCTGTAATTATTTGCCAGTATTTTATCATCAAAGCGCAGCACATCCTCTGGGTCCTCCAAAAGTCTCTCCACCATAAAACGTCGATGATCTCTGTCTTGTATAATCAATAAATGTAACGCCATTCTCGAAAAAGGCTTTTTGTACTGTGATTTTTACCATTGGATTTCAAAAAGGTTTGAAGTTAGGACACCAGTGGGGTTGTCCTAAAGTTAAGACAGCTTTTAGGATTTTTTGTTGAGTTAGGATGCTTCTGTAATACCCGTTTCCTAACAATAGTTAAGATACGATTATGCACTTAAGAAATGTCATTCTGTAATAGCCTTTGACCTAAATGAGGTCCTAACTGAAATTGCCATGGTTACCAAAGGTAAGATATTTCTGTAATACGCCCCCAGATGAGTAAGCTCAGTGAAATACTTTTTAAGGTAATTCGCTTTAGGAAACCTACAAACTGTAATAGTTAGGAGCCAAACGTTTCGTTGTAAACAAATGTGACCTTTTTGCCTTGCACTGTAGATTTAGTTGTTCTAGATGGTTGCCAGAGCATTGCTGCAAGTTTGCGGACATGTTCTTTTGTAAGAGGGACGGTTCCCTGTACAACAACATAACTCGTTGTTTGTACTCTGTATTATGATACATTGTTGGAGAAATTAAGTAGCAAGTCTAAACTTGTTTCCTGAAACCGTAGTAACATATAATAAAAAATATAGCATGTATAAACTTGCATGAATTATATTCTGACAATTGATGGACAAAATGTGGTTTATTGCACTTATTAGTTTGTGATGATGTTGCAGAACCTATAAGTGTTTGGGCATGTGCCCGTAGTCATATTTCACCACAAAATAAAAGCAGAAATCATATTTCTCTTGACAAAAATGTAAGCCTAATTTTGGCTTCTTTTTTTTGCATTGTGACATTATTGATAAGACAATTGAGCATATTTCCATCCCAACAAAGCTATTTTTTTTTCATTTACATTATATAAAGCTCATTATATCCACCCACGTCCCGCCTCTTAGCCTATTTTCAGTTATCCGGGAATGATGCGCGGTGACGCGTTGCCAAGATGGCAACAGCCAGCTCGACCCTGCTTCGAAACGGCTCTTCAGAATCCTATGGGTGACGTTACGGACACTACGTCCATATTTTTTTACAATCTATGGTTAAAAGTGACAGTTGAATATTCTTCTACTCTAGGCAACCAATGTAAAGAACTGAGCGCTCAGCGTGAAATAGGCGCTCAGCACCTCGTCGCGCTGCTGCCGTTTTAAAAACGCGGCACTCCCATTGAAAACAATTGGAAAAACACACTAGCCTCCAGAAAAAAAGCTTTGTTGGACGCACAGCCTTACTATGTGGTTGCTGAGCATTACTAGATTAGTCAAAAGTCATTTGTATTCAGTGTAAGTCTTTTTTTCTTTTGTAGTATTTTATCATTTACTAACCAAAGTCTGGTTGTTTAGGGAAAAATAATGTCACAGCTTTCCTCATTTAACTGTACCATTTAAGGTATAATTTCCGTCTGTAGAACATAGTATTTTACAATAATGCTTGCATTAAAAATAAGGCCTCCGGGATGTTGTAAAACAATATTTGAGTTTTTCGCTCTGTGCTTGTTTATTGTAGAAGAACAAATCATCTATGTGCTTAAGTGGGCTATGCTTCTCTGTGAAGTCTTGTTTATGCCACAACTTTTTTTCCCTCCATTGGTACAACTTAAACCTTGACTCCCGGGGCTCGTTTTATGTCTGACTCACCAATCTTCCGTCTATATCTCAGCATCGCACGCTGATGTTTTTCAGCCTCTCACGGCCCGCGGCGCAGCCACTCTGAGCGTCTGTCCTGTGATATTGTCCTCCCAATCTGTCACTTCATTTCAGATGAATCGGCCACTGCTCGACTTGCCGAGCTTGTGCCACCGCATTCATGCAGAGGTCGCAAACGTTTTGACCACACTGAGCCGGGGTGCCCAGGGTCGTGCGAACGGCGCTTGCATAATTCCCGCATAACCATTTGGTCCTTAATGTAGTCTGTTACGCTCCAATTATGTTATAGATGGAGCAAAGATGCAGATTTCCACCCCCCACTTTTATCAGCCACTGGCCAGTGGATGACAGAAATAACAAATGGATCTTCTCAGACTATGTAGGAGCTTTTCCCTCGGAGGGAATGGAGAGATAACAGCTGTTTCGATGGGAAGGGCTAGAGCAGAGTGCTATGGCCAGCTACAAACACCCCTCAGGAAATGGGAAAATCTACTGCATCAGTTTGAAAGCGTATTGAGTTTACGAGCCTCCAAGTAGAAGATAAATTCCCCCTTATTTCAAGGCCTCCAAAACGTTTTGGGAAATCACACTTGTGAATTGTTGTTGAGTTAAAGCTAAATTAGAATGAAAGACGCTGGATGCTAATGTCTTGATTCCAATATCCATTTTACCCAAATGCATTCCACTTTATTAACTCAAACTTCATTAACTCAAGCGGTTTGGCTTTTTATAAAGGGATATGGATGTTATGAGGGTGTCGCAAGGGTTCTTCCAGTCTAATGATTAAGTATCTTGGTTGTTCAACACAAAGGCCGCTAGTTAGTCATGGGTACAGGCATCCCTATAGAGCTGGGAATTACTACAACTACAATCCTGCCCTTGAGCAAGACACTCGCAGGTTACTCCAGTGGGACTATCCCTACAATTAGTGTATTGTAATTTACTTTGATTGAAGAACATTTTAAACAACTATCAGCATTATTTTCATCTACTTATTTGATGACCAAATATGTTTTATGTCCCTTAAAGCACAGAATAGTGCGCTTCTCTCACGACACAGTTTCCCGACACTTGCTACCGTCAAGGCAGAAAACTGAAAACTCCCACATAAACTCAGTTTTAACACTAAACACTACAGGTCTAGGGAATAGGCTGAATTTCACAAAGAAATGTCTATATTTCGCCCAAAATGAAACCATGTTTTGCAAAAAGGAAATGTATGCTGTTTTAGACATTTCTATTTTATTTTACTTTATTTTTTGGCCTTTTGACATTGAGCTTGTCTGGCTATCACCAGACCAAGCTCAATTTAAGATTGAACATTGGTCTGGGGAGTCTCCTATGTATTTTCTACTGCACAAGAGGTGATAAACGCACATTAATTAAATTACTCTGTATGCAATTGGATAGACCTTCAACCAATCAGACCACAAGAGGCATGATAAACGAGAATAAATTAATTGACTCTGTATGCAATTGGATAGACCTTCAACCAATCAGACCACAAGGGGCGTGATCAACGGGCAACGACCCATGGCTTCTCTATCCGTCATCGTGTTAAACCCGCCAATAGCGCGCCAGGTGGATAAGCCAGTCTGTGATTGGTTCCCGCAAAAGTGTAACAGAAGCTGTAGAAATGAATGCACAGGTTTCCAGACTGAGTTGCAGGGCAAAATCAAATCGCAGGCAGATCAGGCTGGGTTTACCCAGTTTAACATTGAGCACATTTCCATCCCAAAAATGTTTTTCCATTTTTAATATGTTATATTAACAATTAAAAATATAGCGTATATAAACTAGCATGAATTATATTCTGACCGTTGAGGGACAAAATGTGGTTTATTGCACTTATTAGTTTGTGATGATCTTGCAGAAGTTTGGTCATGTGATCTTAGTCGTATTTCACCACAAAATAAAAGCAGAAATCATATTTTTCATGAAGAAATTTTAAGCCTACTAATTAAATGTTAGCCATTCATTTTTGCATTGTGACATCATTAACAAGACAATTGAATTCCATCCCCCAAAAATCTCATTCTGTCCAAAAATAAAGTATAATTCATCAATATTTAAGGGCAAAAGGTGTCTTAATGTCATGGAAATAGTGCCATAATGGAAACAATATGCTATGTACATATATTAGTTAATAATGTTGTTTAACCAGAAATCTTATTTTGCATTTTTACATTTCCTTCCTAATTTGAACTACTGCAATGCAAATTGTGTGGAAAAAGTCTTATTCAGTCTGGATATATAATATTTAATTGAAAAATGTTAATAAATCAGACTGCGGGATAAAATATGGTTTATTGACATGGAATTAATGTCATAATACAAAAAAAATCTTAACTCTCTGTGTGCACTTATTCGTTAGTAATGTTGCTTAACCTACATACATACTGTAGAGTGATTCGGTCATGTGACCTAATGAATATTAATAAGCTAAGCCTTGAGGAGTGCATTAGCCCCTGGGAGACCTAAAGTGGCCTTCCATACGACCGTAACACAAACAAACAAGTTTTTTCTATTTCGGCTTTGAGATATTTCTTCTCAGGAGTGAGTGAGAAAAAATCTAACTGCATTTGTCAGCAAGCTCCAAAACCCTGTTTCAAACAGTCCCATGCGCTACTGCGGTTCAGCCTCACCAGAATCTAGTTTTTGTGAGATTTATATTATATGGCTGTATTTTACCACATGTCTCTCAGTGTATTGTGCAGCCACCCTGAGAATAAGTAAAGCTGACAGTGGCTCGGCGTTCCGAGGGACTGCAGAATGTGGAATGCTACCTCGAAGAAGGCTCAGTTCACTGAACTTTCCATTAGGGTCAGAGCTGGTGTAAAATTGCCACTGCTCACAGAGAGTACATTGTGCCCCAGTCATGGCTCTGGTGTGATGGATTCACAGCTCTTCAGCTGCAACATCTGGACCACGTCAGTATTGTCATAACGCCCTTAAATGGCTTTTAAAACTATGTTAAATGCCATTTACGACCTGTGAAATATGACGGAAAGTATTGCAGAGTGCATCTGGATAATGAAAAGTACTATTGTTTATTATACTTGATTCTGACTAGACAACCGTGTCATTCTGCAGTCAAATAATGTTGCATAATGACCACTAAACTGTATATTTCATGTCCATTCATATAGCAGTTAGCTATGTAACGCGTGCTGTAATTATTACTGTACTGTGTTATTATTACAAAATAAAATCTGGAGTAATTCCAGACCTATTAGCTTAATGTTGAAAGTCCTGCTAATTAGATGTGTATTCTGTGTATTATATTATATTATATTATATTATATTATATTATATTATATTATATTATATTATATTATATTATATTATATTATATTATATTATATTATATTATATTATATTATATTATATTATATTATATTATATTAATTATATTATATTATATTATATTATATAGTCAATGTTTGGTTGTGAGTTATATTTCGTGAGATTATCCTGCGTGTTACATTTTTGGATTTATAATTAAATACTGTTTAAAGTTTCTTTAATTTAATTTAATTTAATTTACATTTATTTTATTACTTTAATTCATTAAGTATAATATTGATTAATATAAAAATTTTATTTAGCAATATTTAATTACCTTACATTTACATTTATGCCTTTATCTATTTATTTTATTTTATTATTTTTATTATTTTATTATTTGAATTTTTTATTTTTTTATTTAATTTTATTTTAGGTTCCATTTACACAACACCATTTTCAACCAAAAACAGAAAATGTTTTATGTATTTTGGCCGTTCATTTAAACGACAACAGCGTTTTGGGGACAAGCTTTTGAAAACGGGAACAGAGAAAGAGGAGGCAACTTTTCACCATATGACCACATACAGGGAAGATTCCAGATCGGCCCATCTGAGCTTTCATTTTCTCAAAGGCAGAGCAGGATACCCAGGGCTTGGTTTACATCTATCGAAGGGGATAGCTCTAGGGGAACTCATTTTAATGTTAAAAAACCTCATAAAGTGAAATTTTCATGGCGTGGATTTTTTGTATTATTTTATAATGTTTCCTGAGGTGTACTTATATTGTTAGAAAATGTCATAATTTAGAAATAAAAGGCATTTTTCTATTCTGATATTAGCCCTCTGGCTTGAATGCTCTGTTTGAAGGGGCGTGTCTGCTGTGAGACTTGATTGGCTGACATCTTTGCATTTGAAATGAGTATTAGATCTTGTGGTGGAGGGGGCGTGGTTTAGCGAAGTCTGCAAACACTGCCAGAGAGAGAGAGACGGACTGGGCACTTGTAGACCAGAAAGACGGAGAAAGATTGCTGAGAAAAGTTATATTGTGCTGAGTTGTTGAGAGCGCTGTGAGTACGAGTTTATTTTATTTGTATCTGAGAGTTCTGAATAAACACGAGTCCCAGTCACACTGACCCTGTCTTCTCCCTCCTTATTCTATGAACTTTGTAACATGTGGAACCCTCTCAAATACTTTTACTAAGTTTTTTTTTAACCATTACAGCTGTTGAGATGAACGAATCGTGAAAGTGTTGATTATAGCATTATTTTTAGATATTTTCCCATCACATGAAAAGCTGCAGTGACGAGCATTGAGTACACATGCCGTCTGTTTATCACGTGAATGCAGTGATCTTGTCATTGCAGCGTGTTTTCTCTCACAAAATGTTTTCCCCACAACTAACAGCAAACACAATATCGATATGAATACAGCAAAGCTTTGTTGTGCAGCATTACAGCGTCATTCATTCAGTTTGGGCAAGTGTGTAGATACACTCGCGACGTGGGATTCACAGCTCTGAACATGATAAAGAGAGTGTTCTTTGATCGCTAATCTAGCATCTAAACACAAGTTAAAAAACAGATTTGTTTAATGCTACTAATAGAAACAATGTGAAGTTGATCGTTTAGTCACAGGCTTGATTCACGGATGCATAAACGATTTAGAAAGAAAGTCTGTGTGAACTTGAATATTTAGCTACACATCAGAAATCACTGATCACAGATCAGGCATTAAAGGGTTAGTTCACCCAAAAATGAATATTCTGTCATTAATTACTTACCCTCATGTCGTTCGACACCCGTAAGACCATCTCACTACAGTGGTTCTAAAATAACTTTATGAATCGGCGAGAATAGTTTTTGTGCGCAAAAAAACCCTAAATAACGACTTACATGGTGATGACGATTTCAAAACAAGGCAACATGAAGCTTCGAAGCGTTATGAATCAGTGAGCCGAATCATGATTCGGATCGCGTGTCAAACTGCCAAACTGCTGAAATTTGGTGATTCAAACCGCTGATTCGACTCACTGATTCATAACGCTTCGAAGCTTCATGATGCCTTGTTTTGAAATCGTCATCACTATGTAAGTCGTTATTTAGGGTTTTTTTGCGCACAAAAACTATTCTCGCCGATTCATAAAGTTATTTTAGAACCACTGTAGTGAGATGGACTTTGTAACGACGTCTTTAGTGCCTTTTATGGGTCTTGAGAGTGTAAAGTGCATTGTGCCAATGGAGGCCTTTCAGAGCCATCGGATTTCAACTAAAATATCTTCATTTCGGTTCCGAAGATGAACGGAGGTCTTACGGGTGTCGAACGACATGAGGGTAAGTAATTAATGACAGAATTTTCATTTTTGGGTGAACTAACCCTTTAAGGAACACAGTTACTCACTGTTTGTGGCAGTGCTCTCGAATCCATATCGTAAAAGCCTGTGCTGACATTGCGAAACGGAATCCATTTTCTCTAAATTCTCTGGACGGGCAAAGCAGAGGAAGGGGAGGTAACATTTCCCTGTATGTCGACATATAGGGAAGATTCCAGATCGGCTCGTCTGAGCTTTCATTTTCTCAAAGGCAGAACAGGACACCCAGAACTCGGTTTACACCTATCAAAATTTCTAGACAGGCTAGGGGAACTCATATTAATGCTAAAAAACCTCACAAAATGAAAATTTCATGCCATGGGACCTTTAAAAAGTGCACGTTTTTGAAAAGTTGATAGCGTTATCGTATCTGTGTAAGCTACAAAAATGTGAAATCACGAGTTCACACTTACAAATAAGTCAGATAGAATAAATGGTATGCATATTTGCTGTCTGAGGAGAGGGCTCTGAGCTCGGTATTGGGCCCGAACCCAGAGTACTCCCCCCGTATCTCTGGTTAGGAAAGTAACCAGGTGAGTGCGAGGAAGACGGGGTTGTTTTGTTAATGAAACATCATTTTGTGAAATCGGTGACGTCATGCGGATGCATATCATGTGTTCAGTCTATAGGTGCGCAGTGTTTCTTTACAAAGTGACGTTGCCAGCAACTGGCCTGGCAGCAGAATACAGAGTTCTTGCAAATCTGTGTGAACGGGGATCATTGTTACGATGGCTGCGTTTAAGTCCAATTTTTTTATACCTATCCCATGCTAACTTACCTCTGTCTCGCTCAATTGGATGTACGTCATTGCTTATGTCGCACAACTATATTGCACAAAACATTAGGTAAAGCTTTATAAGTTGTTCAGATACATTTTAAAGATTTCATATACAAACCTGGCATTTTAAAATACAGGCCACACTGTGTTTAGTGGCCCAGGCGCATTATTCCTTATGGTTTGTACGCTGAGGCCAGTAAGCCCCTGGAGAAATTCAGGTTTTAGTGTCACAATAAAGGGCAGAGGACCATCTCATCCAGAGGGGACTTAACCTACTTCTGGATAAGAGCTTTGCCTCACAGTTTCTGAGTCCTATTTATGCCTGTGTTGTGTATTGTGACAGGGCTCAACCTCACTGCATAAACCAATGAATCTTATTTTTGGACAGAATTTGCTTATTGTCATTATCGGTTCTTTTGCATCTCTTTGTTAATGTAATACATGTCGATTAGCGCTCTAATTATATGCTAATATAATTGCACCCAATCTATAATTAACAGCTAATAAGTACATGAAGGATATCAAGCGTATACCCCCTGGTGTAATCATGCCTTTTAAAAGTAGCAAACTTTAAACACTTTTTGCTGCATGGGACTAAACACACGCACATAAAAATCATGCAAAAGAACAGTTTGCAGTTACAAAATTCCCATGATAATTTGCTTGGTTTATCAGTAGTCTGCAATGCAGTGGTGTGAAACATTTAGACATGGCATGTGTTCAAGCATGGAATAAAAAATAAAAAAAATGTTAAAGGGATAGTTCACCCAAAATGGAACTTCTGTCATTGTTATGTTATGTTATGTTATGTTATGTTATGTTATGTTATGTTATGTTATGTTATGTTATGTTATGTTATGTTATGTTATGTTATGTTATGTTATGTTATGTTATGTTGTGTTGTGTTGTGTTGTGTTGTGTTGTTATGTTATGTGCTATATTATGTTCTGCTATGTTATGTTATGTTAAATTACGTTATGTTATGTTATGTGTTATATGTTATGTTCTCTTACGAGAGGTTCTCTCGTATTGCGTAAGTTCCTTACGCTACGGGGAAAGTATTCTTTCTTCGAGATTTCTGAAAAACCCAAAATTATCCTTAATTTTGTAACATTGTCAACGCAGTGCGGCAGCCTGGCAGACCATAGCAGGCTATTCCAGCGTGCTATTGGCTGCTCTGCTGGCAACTGCAGCAGCCTATCGGTGAGCCCGCGTGACGTGGCGACCAATGAGGGCGCTTCGCGCCCACCTGGCTTCATTTGCCTACAGGTGGGGCGTGGCCACGTGTATATAAGCAGGGCTCACGGGCTGCATATTCGATTTTCTTTTCTTCAGCGAAGCCCTTCGCATCGCTGGATCTGGAACCCGCCGCCGTGACCGCGCAGACAAGCAAGCAGAGGACAGCGCCTGAGGAAGCCGGCAGCATCGCGCCACCTTCAGCCTTCCGTGCCTGCTCTGCTATCCGGCAGCCCCATATCCTTTTACGCTCAAAGTGTTGTCGCCGCTGCGTCACACTTTTCACAAAAAGAGCCGAGCGTTGATACAAATGTCTCGTTCCACCTGCGGCTCGTGTCACGCGCAGCTCAGCTCCGGGGACCGCCATGTGATCTGCGCTCTCTGCCTGGGCCGTGATCACGCCGCCGCCGCACTCCACGCTGGCGGATGCCAAGAGTGCGAAGAACTGACGATGTCGACCCTGCGGGCTCGACTCGTCCTGTTCGAAGATGATATCCCTCCAGTCCCTGCCACGCCGCGCAAGAAGAAGCGCCGCTCGCAGCGGACTCCGGAGCTCGCAGAGAGAAGCTCGCCGGAACCTTTCCCGCCCGCTTCACTCTCGCCTTCCCCGCCCCCACCCCAGGCCGCCATTTCTGTTGCCGCCTCCGGGGATGAGGCGGATGCGGCCGCAGAACGCGCCGACAGCTGCTCCATCATGGCTTCCGACAGCGAGGACTGGTCTTCCGCATCCTCTTCAGTCCGGGGCTCCGGACGCTCTCGAGCGGGTGAGGACGCCGAACTCTTGCGCCTTCTCACCCGGGCTGTCGAGCAGCTAGGCCTCGAATGGGCCCCGCCCAAGGTGGCAGCGCCGAACCGACTTGACGGATGCTTCCTAAACAGTCGCCGCCGTGCGCCCACCTCCAGGACTGCACCCTTTTTGCCGGAGCTTCACGAGGAGCTCGCAAAGTCCTGGAATGCGCCATTCTCCGCGAGGGTCTCGTCTCAGGCTTCTTCGACGCTCTCACAAGTTGACGGCGCGGCCGAGAAAGGCTACAACGCTATCCCTCCGGTGGAAGAGGCGGTCGCAGCGCACCTTTGCCCGCCTTCTGGTTGGCGCTCAAAGGCTGCCCTCCCGTCTAAGGCCTGCAGAGTGACGTCATCGCTGATCGGCCGCGCTTTCGCTGCCTCCGGTCAAGCTGCGTCCGCTCTGCACTCTATGGCCGTGCTGCAAATCCTCCAAGCTAATCTCCTCCGCGACATGGACGAGAAATGCTGTGACGCTGAGTTAATCACGGATTTGCGAAGCGCGACGGATCTCTCCCTTCGCGCCACCAAGACCGCAGCACAGGCCCTCGGACGCTCTATGGCCTCCCTCACGGTAGCTGAGCGCCACCTCTGGCTCACGCTCGCGGACATGCGAGAAACAGAGCGCGCGGCCTTCCTAAACGCCCCGCTCTCTCCGTCTGGGCTTTTCGGACCAGCGGTCAAGGGGATCGTCGACCGTTTCTCCGAAGTGCAGAAAACGACGCAGGCCATGAACCTTTTCCTGCCTCGACGCCCCGGCGCTAGCAATAGCTCCGCTGCTCGCCGTCCTCGTGACCAGCCAGCAACGAGCTCCGCGCAGCGCCCAGCGCGGCCCCCTTCGTCTCAGAGAAGACCGAGCGGCCGCCCCAGATCGCGCTCTTCCAGCCGTGGTAAGCCGCCTCCACCTCGGGGCCCCCGGCCTAGGATCACGCTGAAGCCCGAGCCTCCAAAGTCCTCCTAGCAAGAGGCGAGAAACGACGGTTAAGTCCCGCCGCGGCCGGACCACCGTCAAAACTCTTTTTCCTGTCAGCCCCCACCACTGTGGCTGCTGCAGATGGATTTCACGCAGCCAACGAGCCGGCAAAAATGCCTTCTCGCCTGTCAACAACCGCCGTTTTTACGGCGAACCAGAGAAATCACAAAAGTTGCATTATTTCTGGTCGCACGGCTCGCGCCGTATGTGTTTCAAATGCAGTAAATGTGCCCACTTTTCTGTGTTCACCCCTGCACACAAGCACTATAAACCCTGTGTCCCCCACTCACATAAAGCGGCCACCGGCCGCTCGAGTGCTAGAGTTAGGTCACGTGTCCGCTTGTTTGCGTCCACGACTAACCACCACACGCGCTGTCACACAGCCACTCTTAACCGGTCATGTTCCACGCGTAAGAGTTGTGCCCGCTCAAACGCGCTCACACATTTTCGCGAACATTATGCCTCAGGCGCCACGCGCCACGCCACACACCATTTATTTTCCGCCCAGGGTGGCCGGAGCGATGAGTGTAGGGCCGCACACAAGCCACTCCCCGCTCGAAGCGGCAGAGATGCAGTGTGTAGGGCGGCCAGCCATCGCGAGCGATCGGCTGGCCCACAGCACAGAGAGCGCGCGCACTGCGCCCGCCCCTCCTATACGGGCCGTCAAACCCGCGAAGCGCGGCGTTTCGAGCCCGGAGGCCGTTCTATCCCGTGTGGCGCACGCGAGAGCGTGGGAAGCCATTCCAGGTGTATCAGAATGGGTGCTGAAAACAGTGAAGCACGGCTACACTCTGCAGTTCGCTCGCCGCCCTCCGCGCTTCTGTGCGCGTACAGAGACGAGAGTGAGCGAGGAAGTAGCACATCTACTTCGAGCAGAAATAGCCACGCTGCTGTGCAAAGGGGCTATAGAACCGGTTCCCCACTCTATGAGCGAGTCAGGCTTTTACAGCCGGTATTTTCTCGTGCCAAAAAGGGATGGGTCGCTCAGACCGATTCTGGATCTGAGGCGTCTGAACAAAGCTCTTATGAAAAGATCGTTCAAGATGCTCACGACCAAGCAGATCCTCGCGCATATTCGCCCGAGAGACTGGCTAATCTCCCTAGATTTGAAAGATGCATATTTTCAAATCAAGATAACGCCGCGTCACAGGCCATTCTTACGATTCGCCTTCGACGGCCAGGCTTATCAATACACCGTCCTTCCGTTCGGCCTGTCACTAGCACCCCGTACATTTACGAAGTGCATGGACGCGGCCCTCGCTCCTCTGAGAAATCGAGGGATGCGAGTATTGAACTATCTGGACGATTGGCTCATCCTGGCGCAGTCGGAGGCCGAGCTCCTCGCCCACAGGGCAATGCTGCTCAGCCATCTGGACAGCCTAGGGCTCACGGTCAATTGGACCAAGAGCTCATTAGTGCCCACGCAATCAACCTCATTTCTGGGTTTGAATCTGGACACTGTGGCAATGTCAGCCCGCCTGTCACCCCATCGCGCGCGCCAAGTTCGGCGCATGGCTGCGTATTTTCGGCCAGGCAAAATCGCACCTCTCAAGCTGTTTCAGAGGATGCTGGGACGTATGGCCTCAGCTGCAGCTGTGCTCCAGCTGGGCTTAATGCGCATGCGCCCGCTGCAATGCTGGTTAAACGCCCGAGTGCCTCACAGGGCCTGGGCGTCCGGTGGCTTCAGGATCAGAGTGACTCAGGGCTGCGTGTCAGCCCTAGAGCCCTGGTTAGTAGCCGACTGGTACCAGAGGGGAGTGACGATGGGAGCCATCTCACACCGCAAGGTCATCTCGACGGACGCCTCCACCACGGGTTGGGGCGCCGTTTTCGAGGGCAGATCAGCCTCGGGCCTTTGGTCGAGCGAGGAAAAACTCCTACACATAAACTGTTTGGAGATGATAGCGGTAGAGAACGCGCTCAAGCAGTTTCTCCCGCTTATACGAGGACACCATGTGTTAGTCCGGTCGGACAACACCACAGTGGTGTCCTACGTGAACCGGCAGGGCGGTGTCAGGTCCAGAGGTCTGGGCAATCTGACAGAACGCCTGCTCGTGTGGGCACACAGCTCGCTGCGCTCGTTGAGAGCTGCGCACGTGCCGGGCCACCTCAATGTGGGCCCGGACAAGCTGTCCAGGGGCCTCATTCTCCCAGGAGAATGGTCCCTGCACCCCCAGACAGTCCAGCTGGTATGGCGCCTGTTCGGCAGAGCGGAGCTCGACCTCTTTGCAACAAAAGAGAACGCCCGCTGCCCGACGTTTCTGTCCAAAAGCGAGGATGCGCTGTCCCAAACTTGGCCCAGCCTCCCGCTGTATGCTTTCCCGCCGATCTCCCTATTGCCCCAGGTCATAGCGAAAATCAGGGAAACGCGCCGTCCGGTGCTCCTTATAGCACCGCGCTGGGAGAACCAGATTTGGTACCCAGAGCTGGTGAAGCTGTCGCACTCACCCCCCTGGCCAGTTCCGCTGAGAGCAGACCTTCTCTCTCAAGCAGGAGGCTCAGTTTGGCATCCCCATCCAGAGCGATGGTCTCTGCATGTATGGGTGACCAACGGATACCCGTTGACCTGCCCGAAGGGGTTATGAACACGATTTCACACTCTAGAGCCCCCTCGACGAGGCGGTTATATAGTTCTAAGTGGTCGGTGTTCACTGAGTGGTGTGTTTCCAAGGGATTGGACCCACAGCAATGTGGGGTCCAGCGGGTGCTCTCCTTCCTCCAAGAGCTTTTGGAATTGGGCAGGTCCCCTTCCACGCTCAAAGTGTATGTGGCGGCTATAGCAGCGTTCGCTCAGACGACGCTAGGTAGCACGCTAGGAAGGAACGAGCTCATCGTCCGTTTCCTCAGAGGAGCCAGACGGATGAATCCCCCGCGGCCCCCGTCGGTTCCTATATGGGATCTGGCCTTGGTCCTAGAGGCCCTGAAGGCTCATCCCTTTGAACCGCTCGAGACTGTGGAACCAAGGTTCCTTTCGCTGAAAACCACGTTTCTGATAGCTCTGGCTTCAGTGAAACGCGTGGGGGATCTACACGCGCTCTCAGTGAGCCCGGCGTGTATGGAGTTCGGTCCTAATGACTCTAAGGTCATTCTCAGACCGAGGCATGGTTATGTCCCCAAAGCGATCGGCACTCCCTTCAGGGCGCAGATTATCTCCCTCTCGGCTCTGCCAGCATCCGATGAGGGGGACGGTGGCAATTTCCTCTGCCCTGTCAGGGCATTGAGGGTTTATGTCACACGCTCCGCCGCCTTCAGGCGTTCTGAGCAGCTATTTGTTTCGTTTGGTGGGCGCACTAAAGGTCTCGCCTCCTCGAAACAGACCCTGTCCAGGTGGATAGTGGACGCGATTGCAACTGCATACGCTTCCAAACACCTGCAGTGCCCGCTAGGTGTCAGAGCACACTCCACCAGAGGCATGGCCTCTTCGTGGGCTTGGGCCAGAGGGATTTCCATCCACGATATCTGTATGGCGGCAGGCTGGGCCTCCCCGTCTACGTTCGTGAGATTTTACAATCTGGAAGTTCCTGCCTTACAGGCGAAAGTGTTATCAGTTCAATAGGGCCGTTGGTTCTGCCCAGTGATTCTGCGCAGACATAGCTCACATACTGGTAGTAAGTTCGGTACTAGGCTCATGTGAATTTGAAGGAGACCGGCGGTGCCGTTCCCTCATTTACGAGACGAGCTGTTGTGAGTTTGAAGGTGACCGGCGGTGCCGTTACCTCACTCATATAACAAGATATTGTGAATTTGAAGGCGACCGGCGTTGCCGCTCCCTCATTCATGAGACAAGGTGTGGTGAATTTGAAGGAGACCGGCAGGTGCCGTTCCCTCATTCATGGGACAGGGTGTTGTAACCACCCGTCGTAAACCACCCGTCAGTTCGAATGAAGTGTCTGTATATGTGGTGGCCCGTTTTTTCTTTACCGGCCACCCTGCCCGAGCAGTGTTATGGTCCCCGGTTCCCTGGGATACATATGCTGTATGCGAGGCGCGCACGGCGTTGACAATATGTTCCCGTAGCGTAAGGAACTTACGCAATACGAGAGAACCTCTCGTAAGAGAACGATACTCGGTTACTTAACGTAACCTCGGTTCTCTCTAGAAGAGGGAACGAGTATTGCGTTCCTTGCCGTGCGCCCCGCTGGCTTTTACGCTTCAGAACTAAGAAAACCGAATATGCAGCCCGTGAGCCCTGCTTATATACACGTGGCCACGCCCCACCTGTAGGCAAATGAAGCCAGGTGGGCGCGAAGCGCCCTCATTAGTCGCCACGTCACGCGGGCTCACCGATAGGCTGCTGCAGTTGCCAGCAGAGCAGCCAATAGCACGCTGGAATAGCCTGCTATGGTCTGCCAGGCTGCCGCACTGCGTTGACAATGTTACAAAATTAAGGATAATTTTGGGTTTTTCAGAAATCTCGAAGAAAGAATACTTTCCCCGTAGCGTAAGGAACTTACGCAATACTCGTTCCCTCTTCTAGAGAGAACCGAGGTTACGTTAAGTAACCGAGTATCGTTATGTTATGTTATGTTATGTTATGTTATGTTATGTTATGTTATGTTATGTTATGTTATGTTATGTTATGTTATGTTATGTTATGTTATGTTATGTTATGTTATGTTATGTTATGTTATGTTATGTGTTGTGTTGTGTTATGTGTTGTGTTATGTGTTGTGTTATGTGTTGTGTTATGTGTTGTGTTATGTTATGTTATGTTATGTTATGTTATGTTGTTATGTTATGTTATGTTATGTTATGTTTTATGTTATGTTATGTTATGTTATGTGTTATATGTTATGTTATGTTATGTTGTGTTATGTTATGTTATGTTATGTTATGTGTTATATGTTATGTTATGTTATGTTATGTTATGTTATGTTATGTTATGTTATGCTATGCTATGCTATGCTATGTTATGTTATGTTATGTTAAGTTACGTTATATTATGTTATGTTATATGTTATGTTATGTGTTATATTATGTTATGCTATGTTATGCTATGTTATGTTATGTTATGTTATGTTATGTTATGTTATGTTATGTTATGTTATGTTATGTTATGTGTTATGTGTTATGTGTTATGTGTTATGTGTTATGTGTTGTGTTATGTTATGTTATGTTATGTTATGTTATGTTATGTTATGTTATGTTATGTTATGTTATGTTATGTTATGTTATGTTATGTTATGTTATGTTATGTTATGTGTTATGTGTTATGTGTTATGTGTTATGTGTTATGTGTTATGTGTTGTGTGTTATGTTATGTTATGTTATGTTATGTGTTATGCTATGCTATGCTATGCTATGCTATGCTATGCTATGTATTGTGTTAGGTTAGGTGTTATATGTTATGCTATGTTATGTTATACGTTATGTTATGTTATGTTATGTTATGTTATGTTATGTGTTATGTGTTATGTGTTATGTGTTATGTGTTATGTGTTATGTGTTATGTGTTATGTTATGTTATGTTATGTTATGTTATGTTATGTTATGTTATGTTATGTTATGTGTTATGTCATGTTATGCTATGCTATGCTATGCTATGCTATGCTATGCTATGTATTGTGTTAGGTTAGGTGTTATATGTTATGCTATGTAATGTTATACGTTATGTTATGTTATGTTATGTTATGTGTTATGTTATGTGTTGTGTTATGTTATGTGTTATATGTTATGTGTTGTGATATTATTATTATTATTATTTTGATATTTTTCCTTTTTGATATTTTGCTGCACATTATCAGGTCCCACTAATTGTGAGACTTTGCATGTTAATGGCATATTATTAGTTAAAATCCTACTTTTGCCAACTAGTCCAAGGTTTTTTTAATTTTTGACTCTCTTGATCAATATTTATTAAAACAAAATTTTTACTTTACCCTTTGGGTAGCTATAGCAGGGTCATTTAGAGAATGGGTCTGTGAAAACATGCTCAAAAAACTATTAATCCTGAACAAAAACTCAAAACTTCATGAAAATAGGTGGTTATGTGCAGCATGTGACTCTAAAGAAGCATGCAAACTTGTATGGAGATTGGACTATAACTGGCGCAATAACTGTTAAAAAGCTTTAAAACCATGCATTTCCTATATGGTAAATTGCCTGTATTGGCTATAAATGGCCTTTTCCATTTATGATCATAGAATGTTCATATCATTTGTTAGAGCTGCTCATTCTGACTCTCTAGGTCAATAATTATCCCCCAAAAAATTAACTTTTGCATTTGAATGGCTATAATAGGGTCATTTCAATTTGTGGCCTTGACCAAGTGTCCCCGGAAGTCTTTAACTCCCCAACGAATGCTCAGAACTTCTCAAAAAGAGGTAAGTACATGTGACAAATATGACTCTAAACAAGCATGCACAATTTCAAAGAGATCGGGCAATAGGTGCCTCTATAATTACTGTTCCTATTATTTTAATAGCAAATTCCCTAAAATTCCCCATTAAAACCACCAGATGGCAGCAAAAGACAACTCATTGGCTCATTCAATCATATTGTTCTTTTCAAGGTTTCACAGTGATTCACATCTGATCACATTTAAATGTGATCAGGTAAAATCACATTTAAACTTTTCAAAATCATTATAGTAACATTAAACATTTCTGTCAAGGTTTACTAATTTGTTTTTTGTGTGTGTGTGTGTGTGTGTGTGTGTGTAAGCACATTTAATTGATTTAACATGGAAAATGTACTTTGAAACCAAAAACAGACACTTTAAAAATGAAAGTGAGCCAATTACTGATTATCTACTGCCACCTGCTGGTTAAAATAGTAATTTTGTTCTATAATTCATATGTAGTCTTTAAAGTCACTATTATAACATTTAAAATTACATTTTGTCAGTGTATCACTTCATTTCACTTGAGCTCTTTAATGAATTAAGTGCTTAAAGGCCTTAAATGCAAAAGACATTAAATGCTTAAATGCTTGAACCCCGCTCAAATGCTGCTTGCAGCTTTAATTATTATTATTATTATTATTATTATTATTATTATTATTATTATTATTATTATTATTATTATTATTATTATTATTATTATTATATGTCTATTGAATAAATACATTTAATTATAGTAATAATTAGATTTTTATTAATAAATAGGCCTACATTTTTTTATTTATTTGAAATGGGAATATTTCTTCACTGAATATTTCAGTAATTGAATGTTGGTCTTATTAGTATACAAACTTTTCATATGACATATGACAGAACAGTTGGATTACAGCGCATGAGACATATGGGCAATTTTGGAGCACGACAGCCTCAGTCCCCATTCACCATCATTATATAAAACATAGTGGCCAGGGTATTTATCAAAAAAATGCACCTGTTGTGTTTCACAAATAGTTGGTTTGTAGGATGAGCAAATGATAACCACATTTTTCTAACTCCTCTCGTCTCTCTCTCTCTTTCGCCCTTCTAAATTTTCTGTGCCGCCCAGAAATGCTGATGTGGATATAACTGATGAGAGCTGCGTGTCTCTCCTTTCATCTCCGGCCTGTCAGCTTAGTTTTTGTGTAATTATATTAATGGGGTGTGACAGGAGCGTAACGTATCAGCACTCAGAGATGAGCAATCGCCCAGAGCCGGTCCGCGACTAGCGCGCATCACTAGCACGACCCCCTTCATCTGTCTCGCTCGCATCTCTCTCCTCAGTACTTGAACCGTGCAGCGACAGGGTCAAGAAGAGTTTGGTTTTTATAAAGCAAAACATATGTAAGCGTGTGTCCGTGTACATCTCCTTCCTGTCTGTCTTGCTCTCTGTCTCTGTATTTATCCATCTTTTCCCCCCATAACACACACACTCTCACACATATTTTTTCTGCCTCAAGTGCTTAAGTAATGCTGTAGCTACTTCTCAGGTTGAAATATCACGGTAACGCCTCCACATCTCTTCCCCCCGCCTCACGGTTCCCTCAATATTGTATAAGGGCTGAAATATTAATAGGGAACTTTTTAGTAGAGGCTCCGCTATGTAGTGACACCCACGTTCGGGCCTGAAGTGAGAGGCTGTTAGCTTGTGCAGTTGGCTTATTGATTAGTTGACATTGACTCGGCTCGGAGGAAGTCTGAGGCTCATCAAGAAGATCTGCAGCTGTTTGTAATTGATTATTAATTATGAATTGATTCTGGACTTGCCCAGCAACAGATCCGGCCCACATCTGGTACCAGGTATGGTACAGACACTGTGTTGCTGTCTGGGTAAGGGTGAAAATGCTTTGAAAAACCCTTGGTATGGCCTTAGGACATGAATTATTCTAACTTAGGGTCCTATGAAAGCCATTTTATTTTTTCCCAAATTCCGTTTGTTTGTTTTTTTCATTTTCATTTTTCTGGCTTCAGTTTTTTTTTCCTGTTTTAATCTTTTTGACTCCATTGGTTAAATTAAATTTTTGTAATCAAAAGTAATTTCTAATGAATTGGAATCATGAAACATACAAATGAACAACAATTTATTAAAAGTTTAAAGTGGAGGGTCTAATGCTATTTCATGCATTCTGACTTATTTACACTGTTAAAGAATTAGTTCACTTCAGAATGAAAATTTCCAGACAATTTACTCACCCCCATCTCATCCAAGAGGTCCATGTCTTTCTTTCTTCAGTCGCAAAAAAATGACGTTTTTTGAGGAAAACATTCCAGGATTTTTCTTCACATAATGCATTTCAATTGCAACTAAGGGGATAAAGATCTAAATCAATGCAGTTTCGAAGGTCTTCAGAGGGCTCTGCATGATCCCAGCCTGAGGAATAGGGTCTTATCTAGCGAAACCATCTGCCATTTAAAAAAAAAAAAAAAAAAAAAAAAATTCTATACTTTTTAACCTCAAATGCGCAACTTCTGTGTTGTTCTTCTTCACTGCGTATGGTGTCATCACATCGGAAAGGTCACGTCCATGGCATAGGTGGAAATACCCACCCAGTGCAGAAAAACATTTTAAAAATTGTCCGACATCATTGTTTTACCTTTATTTTTTTAGAAGGGTGTGTGATTTAGTCTTTGCACGTTCGTTTTAACACTGGGTCGGTACTCGTATGTCACAGCCATGACCTTTACGATGTGATGACATCATACGTCGTGAAGAACAACAACACCGAAGTCGTGCATTTGAGGTAAAAAAGTATAGAAATGTTTTTTTAGAAAATGACAGATGGTTTCGCTAGATAAGACCCTATTCCCCAGCTAGGATCATGCATTTATTTTTATTCAACTGAAGAAAGAAAGACATGGAAATCTTGGATGAGATGGGGGTGTGTAAATTATCATTATTTTGAAGTGAACTAATCCTTTAAAGAGTTGGATCCTCATGCTAAACATGGCATTTAAAAAAACGAGTTGGACATAGTATTTCTGTGCCAAATAAACTCCTTCAGGATTCAAACAAGTTTCAGATAGTTTTTTTTTCGAGTATGGCCCTGTATGATGTCCTAAAGGGCAGAATTTCTTGTATGGGCACTTCTCCCAGATGAGTGCGTACGTACATCAACTAGAGCAAGAGCACACCCATCGACAAGCTTCAGTCGGGTTACAGAAGCCGTCGGCAGTGCTGTCGTTTTGTTTTTAGACCACGAAATCAACAATTTCACTAAAGAAGTGTGTTTTTGGTTGTGAGGGAAAGATAACCTTGTTCAGCTTCCCAAATAACCCAGCATTAAGGAAACAGTGGATGCAGTTTGTTTTTCCCGGAGCAGCAACGGAGTTCTGCAAGTTTGTTTGTTTGTTCCCAGTCATGAGTCGAAACCTCAGGCAGTGAGTGGAACTACGGTGGCCGAGAGAGCTCAATGCACAATGCAACTGAAGAAAATACATGAAAGTAGAAATAACACCAGCAAATTAAGAAAATATTTTAGTGATAAGCAGGAGTTCCTTTCATCTGCCATGATGAAAAGGACAGGACTCTAAAATTCACACCTCCAAAAGAAGTTCCACAATCAAGGAAATAGGTGGGCTAGGAGATAAGCCTGCAAAGACAATTGCCAGGTACCATTTGTGGAAAGGAAAGATGATGACATTAGCATGTCATTGATTGCAGACTGATCCCATCACCATTCACCCCAGTCCCTCAGGTGTGAATGACCACAGACTCGGTCAACAAACTGGTTTTGTTATGTGGCTTGAAGCCACAAAGGAATGATTCTCTACAAAGCATGGATATCCTACACAAAATGGAGAAAATCTTCTCCATTTCCTTTAACAGAACTCTATATACAAAGGAAAATTTCCAACTCCTCTAAAGTTAAACAGCTGAGTTTTACCGTTTTAGAATCCATTCAGCCGATCTCCGGGTCTGGCGGTAGCACTTTTAGCATAGCTTAGCATAGATCATTGAATCTGATAAGACCGTTAGCGTCTCACTCAAAAATGACCAAAGACTTTCGATATTTTTCCTATTTAAAACTTGACTCTTCTGTAGTTACATTGTGTACTAAGACCGACGGAAAATGAAACGTTGCGATTTTCTAGGCCGATATGGCTAGGAACTATACTCTGGGTGCAGCGGCCCAATGATATTACGCAGCGCCTGAAAATAGGCTAACTTCCATCAACATAACCAAAGTGACAACCTGTTTGCACAAGGAGCGTGCTTGGGACTATTTTTTATACTGTACAACATTAATATATTTCTGTCACAATTTCTTTAAGTAAACTGAACTTTTATTTTGACTGGTTACCGTGAAGACCTTTGATTTTTTTATGACTGGATACCACGATTCCGTCCATAAGTACTAACTTTTTAGTGGTCATTTATTTCTTTTAAATATATTTAGTATGAACTCTCACTTGGATATGCTATGAAATGCTTGCAGTGTTTTGCCTTTTAGAATTCTTAAGCAAGTTTATATAAAAGTTGTTTATGCATGTTTCTCTATGGCTGTTCAGTTCAGTGTCTGCCTAGAGGCAGTATGACAGTCAAACAGCTCAGCAAGTGAGAAATGCTATCTTGCATAGCCAAAATAAGCGACTTTCAAATATCTCTGCATACACCAGCTGTTTGCTACATCGATAGTGAACACACCAGTGAGGCCTAAAATTTCACATTTGTCTGGAGAGCTATAATTGCAGCTTAAACATAAATGTGTGTTTATGTATCCACATTATCATTACTTGTGATTGGCCAGAGTTGGCAAGGTTAGGGAAATTCCAGACACAGTCTGAGTAAAAAAAGTGACATATTCCAGATTAACAGATTAATTACAGTTTTATATGGTCTATGAGGCATTTTTATTTTTTATATACGGCTTCTGTTTGGCACAGCGGACCCTTTTTTTCCCCATTGATCTATTGGAATTTGAGAACGGTGTAAATATATGGGAGAGACTTTCAGAAATATACTGCCGGACTGCATGCAGGGCGTGATGCCATGAAATTAGTTTAGAAAAGTTGAACAGCACTTCAACTGTAATTAAAAGAGCTTGTTGGCTGGGCAGTAATGAAATCTCTCTCTTAGACTACATATTGATCCATGTTTGCTGGAGGAAAATACTCGGATGATTAAAATCTTGCTGATACAGACCTTTTCTCTGGACGACGTGTTCTGGTTTTGCTCCTGTGTCAACATGGCAAGGCACGCCGTGGTGGCTAAAGTGGATTGTAAAGCAAAATCCTTATAGTTTAGAGTGCATTGTTTGCATTAGCCATAATTGGAAATAGCAACCCGATCTCACGGCAATTCGTACATATTTTACGAGGTGGCTAATTCGTATGAATTTGTACGACCTCAATCGTACGAATTGGTACGATTTTTACTAAATCGAACGTTTATAACAAGTTGGTCAATTCGTATGATTTCGTATGAATTATCTAACCTCAAACCTAACCGCCCCTAAACCTACCCATCTCTGCAGTATAGACAAATCTTACAAATTCATATGAGTGTGGTCGTACAAATTCGTACAAATTAGTTGTGAGATAGCGTTGGAAATACAGACGTAAATTTCTATTTTCCATGCATTTCTTTCTCATATACATACACTATATTGCCCAAAGTTTTGAGACATCTGCCTTTTCATGCACATGAACTTTAATGACATCCCATTCTTAATCTGTAAAATATGGAGTTGCCCCAGCCTTGGCAGCTAACGGCTTTCCACAAGGTTTAGGAGTGTGTGTATTTCAGTTATTTTGAGGGTTGGCCCAATACTTTGTTCAATATAGTGTATAAGGTTGAGCACGTCTAGGAAGTATTAGGTCTTGTTTTGTATTTTATAAATGTATTATACAATACAGAGATGTTTTGCAGACATCAGAGTTCATTAGTTTAATTTGAGAAAGAACGTTATTAAACCACCCATTTCATCAACAAGACGCCCGTGACTCACAGCAATACCAAATCAATGCAGTGTGAACCTGCTGTTGTCAGCCTTGGCCCTATCAACTACTGTCCATTACACACCAGTGGTTTTTATGTATGAGAGGGTAAAAAGCATGTGTGTCTGCAAGTTTATTTTGTGTGCGGATGTTGTTTAAAAAAATGAGCAATGAAAACACTCAATATCACACTTGCCACATCCTCAAATAGTGCAACATGTTGATTTTCAGAAGTGTCACTGAGGTCAACAGCCACTCTGGAGAATCTCATTCCCAATGTAACTATGCTGGTTCTCAAGTGGACATGACAATTGTTTTTTACATTTGTGTTTTATTTATTTATAAGGAGGAACCAGTGGCAGTCCTGGCTCACTTAGTACTGTATATTTATTTATCAATTCATTCATTTATTTAAAGTGCCCCAATTATGTTTTTTTTTCCCCTTTCATGCAGTGTGTAATATAGCTATTTGTGAATGTAAACGTTCATTGAAAGTGCACGATAAATAAAGTTATTGTCTCCCAAAAGAAAGAATCAAATCTGAACCACCTAAACGAGATGTCTTAATTATATATTATGCCTATATTTTCTACCGGGTGTTCAAAATACGTTGTTTTGTGTTTTATATTGTGTACGTTTGCAGCTAACCAGCTAACTCACGTCATTACTTATGCATAATACATAATACTTATGCAAATCAGCTGTGGGCCACTATTACAACTGTCTATTAATGCAGATTGTCTGTCATTCTTACTACTTTGAGTAAAGATAACAAGACTTTAATGTTACATAAGTCATTCACTTTAGTGCTCGGCCAACGCATGCACTGTTATCGATAAATTAGAATAAATTAGAAATATACACATGGGTTTGTTGATGGATATACACTTGTTAATGCTGATGGTGAGGAATTACAGTTGCAACATCTCATAATGTACCTCAAAATGAGTGTATCACTAAGAAACGACCTTCTCAAGTCGTCCTTGCGATGGAGGTTCGGGTTGAATAACTAGTTCTTCCAATGTTTCATCATCGAACTCATGCTCAGATTGATATGGTAAAATCGACGTCATCGTTACGGTCTTTACAGTGTGTACAATCGCTGAGGACTAAGGGTGTACTCACACTAGGCACGGTTGCCTTGTACCATGACCGAGCACGATTGTCTTGTCATTGCTGTCGTAATGTTGACAGTAGCGCGCAGCTGTGGTTAGCGATCGCACTACATCAACCAAACCGCTCTCTGGCCCGCCTCTTCCAAAGCGGGCCAGGGCCGGCTAAACGAACTGTGCCCATGCACGGTACGGAGCACTCACACTAGTCAACCCCAACCAGACTTTGGGGGTCAAACGCGCCCGGGCATCGCCTAGTCTGAGTACACCCTAAGGAAGCCTCCAGAGCTGAAGTTCCGTTATGGTAATGGATGTTTGGCTTCCGACATGCGCTGTAAGTGGTAGACCAATCCCAACAGACTGGGCCATCTGGCCAATCAGAACAGAGTAGGCTTGCGGAAATGGAGGGATTTAGAGAGACTGATTCACCCAACGAGTCGTTGAAGAATAATTGAAAAATGTGGTGATGTGCAATGTATATTAAGAGAAAATGAAAGTGTTTTTGACCTTTGATGCAAGCTGTTGTAGGAGACCTCAAAAATAAAATCAGTAGCCTTTAAAATAGCATAATAGGGGCATTTTAAGACCAGCTTGACTCTGAGAGGGCATGTGCCTCTTTGTATGGGCACGATGCTTCTGTGTGTAAGTGTGTGAAATGAATGGTTCACTCCAACATTTGGCACTCCAATAACCAAAATATCCAAGAGGAAGCACAAATCAAAAGGACCTATAAGAGACCCTTGTGGTATTCCCATTTGAAAAAAAAAAATCCTCTGCCACTAAAATGAATGCCTCCAATTAATCAAAACTGAAGTGATGTTGCTTTAGACTGAAATGTTATGGTTTTTTATCAGTGATAGGGGATGCATTGGCAGCTGTTTATTATTATTATTATTGAATACACTCTAAAAAGAAAATAAATAAGGGTTTGTTACATTAGGCTCTCTGCAACAACATATAATGGTGTTAGAAATAGCCTTCCTCGCAGGTAGTAATATCAGGTTTTGTGTTTCCTGAGATGCCTGCTGTCTTGGCACAATACCATTTCTAGGCCTTTTGTTTACAGTCTGTATTGCACCTGCTTGTTTTCTAGAAATTATACACCGCAAAAATATGTTTAAAAAAATTTAAAGATTAAAAAAAACATATTTTTGTATAATGTATCCTGGATTTATTTGAAATAGTTTTAAGCCATTGGCATTTTTCTCTCATTCTTGTTTTAAGCAACAGGAATGCAAGAAATAGTTTTTAAAACCTATTTATCATGAGCGACTTATCATGACCTCTGAGGTATGAAATATGAACTGGTATCAAAGTGCCTCACACAGATGCATTATTCTTATCAATGACTTGTGATTGTTAGTTTTATATTATACTGTTGTTTCTGATTCGATTTCATCATTTGCAAAGCTTTATGGAGCAAGTAGTTCATTGCATCATAAAAGACATTAAAGGGATAGTTCACCCAAAAAAATAAATTCTGTCATCATTTACTTGCCCTCAAGTTGTTCCAAACCTGTATGAGTTTCTGTCTTCTGTTGAACACAAAATAATATATTTTGAAGAGTGTTGGTAACCAAACAGTAGATTCTTTTTTTTCATACTATGGAAGTCAATGGGGTCCATCAAATGTTTGGTTACCCATATTCTTCAAAATATTTTCTTTTGTGTTCATCAGAAGAAAGAAATTCATACAGGTTTGCAACAACTTGAGGGCAAGTAAATGATGACATAATTTTTATTTTTGGGTGAACTATCCCTTTAAGTTTACAGACGTTGACTCAAATGTTGTAATGCTGTGAAAGAGTAATCAATATTTTTACAGTCAAACTCTAAAGATTCTACCTCAGTTTGTTCTGCTTGCCATTTCATGCCCCATTCATTCCTGCTTTTTTCCCCTTGTACACTTCTACATTTACTATTCATCTTTGCCATTTAAGAACATTTTTCCTCCTCTACCATATCAATATTTCCTCACTTTCTTCAACAAGGCACAAACAAAGCATAAAAAATGTGAGAAACTTCACTCACTCAAGCCCAGTCGGCTCTCAGACTGTCGTGGAGTGATCACTCTCTGAATCTTTCCTCTACACTGGATGAAAGCGCAAGGTCAAGTGTATCGTCCTGACATCAGCCAAACATCCCTTCTCCAGAGCCTGAACATAGGTTTGCCATTAGATTCAGTGCCTCTCATTCCATCTAGAGGTGGAACATCCATAGGCATTCAGGTCACCTGTGTATCTGTGCATGCATGAATATTTCATCCTACAGAAGCGTTCTGGCAAACTCATTCAGGAATTATAATATGGAAATACGCGATTAGAGATGCACCAAAAATCTTCTTTTGACCTAACATCTAGCTCAAAAATGTCTACATGGTCTATCATTTTGGGATCCAGTTTTGATGTTTACAGGCAAAGAAGCTGCCAAAAAACAGCCTGGAAAATTTTTTGATGGTTCAAATGTGTTTCAAACCCTTTGGTTAGTGTCTGAAAGTAGCTCTTGGTTTGCCACCAGAGTCGTGTTGTTTAAGTTTATTGCAAGATAGATTTTCCACCTAAGGTTTCAATGGAACAATCAAGTTTACCCATGAGCTAAACACCACTGGAGCTCCCCTGATCTGTGTTTGAACCGCACATCACCCTCTCTGGGCATGTTCTGACAGATCAATGCAGCCAGGTCTTTTCAATTAAAAAGATTTGCTGCAGTCTTCCTTGTGAGATTGAATTATTGACACACGTGACCCAAGAGCTTTGATTAAATCTTGACCGTGGAGTTGTGTCTTTTTTGTAATGTTTGGCCCCAAGACACACATAGTCCCTGTTTTTTTCTTCTGCCAATTTGTCATTATATACCAGTGGGTACCGATAACATTTTGAACATTATTTGTAGACCTGAAAATAGTACATTGGTTCTGCACTATTATTAGGTTATTATTAGCTGTGTTTCCATTACAGATTTGTGCAAAACTGTTACGTATATCCCAGCCATCGCACTAGCCATTATTTTTAATCGAAAAGATGTAGGAGTGTTATCCAAGCATTAATGGCAAGGAAAGCCAAGTCTCTCCCTCCTATCTGAATTTGAGGTCTCTTCAAGGTGGTATTTCTTTGTTGTTTCGAGTCCAGTATTCACATAATTCTTTTGTCTTTTATGACTCCTTCTTCTGTCCAAACATACCGCGCCATCTTTAAAGAATGATCGACTTTTACGTATGCCAGGTGACCGGTAAATGCGAAAAAAAAAAACTATATCCGTTGCAGTTTTGTGAAATATTTCTTTTTCAAATTGTGTGAACAACCACCTCCTGAACTTTTTTTGCAATTTCTATGGGAGTTTTTGCGAAATTGATGTGTTTCCATTGGCCGTATTTTCAATTTGAAAGGTAATGGAAACGCAGCTATTGACATGCAAGCAAATTTGTGACTTTGGCCATGACAATTTTGTACGAAAGGATAATTTCTCTCATATGAAATATTATATGACATTCTAAAAGAATGCAAAGTACGTGTTTATGATTTCAAGAGACTTAAAGGTAGAGTAGGCAATTTTCGGAACGGCTAGCAATAGCAAGCTAGCTTTGAAAGCATTAAAATCCCACCCTCCCTTCAGAGCATCTCCAAAGCCACTCCTCCTTCAAAACACACAGCAGAGTTTGTCAAGTTCCACAAGACAAGAGACAACGTTAAACTACCTCGTCTCAAAGCACATAACATTATAATAATAATGAACATAAACAACTTAAAGAGCTCTGACCTGTACCATTGAAAACGCATAAATTTGAGTCATGAACCGCTTCGAGTATAACGGCACGGTTTCCATCTCTTCCAAATTACAGTAGTTTGGCGTGAACGCAGCATAAGCTTATTGTTTGGTTGAGGAGGAACTGTAAAAATGAAACTGGATGGCATAGCTCTTACATTTTGAAAGTTCATATTGAGATCTCTGACAGATTTTACAGGTCTTGGCAAATCGAGTCGAGTTTGTAGCATCCTTGGGATCTTTCCTAAAATTTCAGTGAGATTAATGAGGTATATTTCCTCAGGAGAAAAATCTGAGAAGCTGGAGACTTAAAGGGGTCACATCATACATTTTTTTATTATTATTATTTAAATATTCCCAGAGGTCCACTTACAGCATAAAACTACTCATAATTACATGGCCATTTTCCACAATCTCTTTGAACCTTAGAATTTCACAATCCCAAAATATCACCCAATTTGCAAAGCCGAACAGGAACTGTAACATGTCACACAAACTGTTAAAGAAGTGTGGGTAATTAATTACTTTACGACAGCTCAACAGAATGTTCTACTGTATATAATGTGAATGTGAGTAGTTTGAATGTAACCTGGACGTACTATATTTGCATGTTGTCATTGTTATGTGACCTACCAGTGTCAGCTGTGTCGCTTCACTGCCATTCACAAATCATTTCCCATGGCCTCATGGGATAGTAGAGTGTCCATCATATGTGCACTTCAGAATCTCGCCAAACGTAGTAGGCCAACCAGGTACTTTTCGTCTACTGTGATTTCGTCTACTACTCTTTTTAGGAACCAATTATGGTGGTCGACCCAGTCACAAGCTGCATCTGAAATCACATACTTCCCTAGGCAAAAAACAGTATGTGATTTCAGATGCAGCTCGTGACTGGGTCGACCACCATAATTGGTTCCTAATCACCATATATTCAAATGTATATGTGATGTCTGTTTGATTTTAAGAAGATTCAGAAGTTCAAAATGAGTCATTTGTTCTCGATTTCAATAAGGTTTTGAATTCTGAGAAAAAACTTTTCATATTCAGATTAGTTTTTTCTTTTTTTTATCTTGAAAGATCACGGACGATTTGATTCCTCATGATAAGACCCTATCTAGGAGAAACAGTTGAGATATTAAAGAGCTGTTATTTGTGATTTGTCTTTCCTGTGGGTTTCGTTTCTTCCAAAGAACCACTGACATAAATTGGGTTGAGAAGAAGCGACACTCAACTCCATCTGGAGTTCTAGAATTAGAACAATGAGAACACTTAGAACTGCAATTATCACAGCTGACTGTGATTCCACATTAGTCGACGTTGATGTTTCGTTTGCTTTCCGAGCGAGAGGTGACTTTGCACCAGGAAGGAGGAGGAGAAAGGGACCAGATTTACACTTCTCTGCAGTCCCAGTGTATGTCATTAAAGGCAGGGGTCCGTGTAGCAATTCCACTCCCGTCCCACCTTCCTCTCCGGCCCGGAAAGCCTGACTCCGATCTGATTTATCTGCCCTGTCTCTCAGCCCCGGCTTTTCCCGCCAGTGGGGAAAACAAAGCTGACTAGATTTACGCCTGGAGATGAGATTAGATTCGCCTTGGCACGAGCACATGGCTCCGGTGATGGTTCAAACCACTCCCCTCTTCGCCCCCGTCCCGCCCTCCCCTCCAAGCTCCGATTCGGCGTCTGTACGGCCACTGGGTCCAACTGATGGATGCTCGCTTGCGCTCTGCCTCTAAAAATATTCTGCGCAAGACACGCTGATATTAATTCTCTCTCACAAAGCTTCTGTTCTCAGTTCTCCCTGTGTGTCCTCTTCCTCTGTCCCCTGGTGAACTCTTGTCCTCTTTATTTAGTATCCTTTTGTCGCTTTGACATCGCTCTTTCTTCCTGCTTGCCTTCTTCCTCGACTTTCTTTTCAAAATATGCACACAACGGTTAGGCTGTATGACCAGACTATTATATCACAGTACAGGTCATTTTAACTCACGGTAACTTTACTGAATAATTATAAACGGTTTATTTTGCGGTATAATAAACAGACTGGCTGTAAAGTATCCATCTTATTACATGTTGGTTTACCATTACCATTTTTTTTTCCCAGTTAAAGGGGTTGTTTTATTGTTTTATAATGTTTCATGGGATGCACTTATAATGTTAGTATGCTTTTTACATCAACAATTGTCATAATTTAGAAATAATATATTAGCCGTCTGATTTGAACACTCTGTTTGAAGGGGCGTGTCTGCTGTGAGACTTATGTGTAAACGCCCACTGCTGTGATTGGCTGACATCTTTGCATATGAAATAGCTAAGTATTACATGTGGAACTCTCTCTGAAACTTTTAACATGTTTTACTATTACATTTCTCAAGGTTAACTAATGAAACGTGTTCATACTATGGTAGTTAATGGGGTCCTTCAAATGTTTGGTTACCCATATTCTTCAATATATCTTCTTTTGTGTTGAGCAGAAGAAAGAAATTCATACAGGTTTGAAAAGTGTTGATTATAGCATTATATTTAGATCTATGGCATTATATTTAGATCGTGGCTTGAAAGGTTGCAGTGATGAGCATTGTAGCCGATCACAGACATGTTGAATGCATGAATGCAGTGATCAGCATACAAATACATAATGCTCAACTGAGACATTCATATTGTTGAAAATAACCACATTCCTAGCATTAGGATCCTTTGGATGGTAAGGTTATTTTAGTCGAGTGATCCACTGATCGCTCTTCTCTCCTCGTCATCTCACTAACACACCAGTGAGCAGAGCCAATGTTGCAATGATGAAGTAGGTGTTGATTTTCTTCTGCAGAGGCGGTCTTTCACCTATATAGACACATTCCACAGTGAGTCGTTCACTGGGCTTGGTTACAATTTTTGGACTAACAAGGAAGTTTTAGGTTTTGAAACGTACAGGATATTCTTATAGTATGATGATTATATGTCAAAAGCTCAAGGAAATTTTGATTTCTCAATTCGTGACTCCTTTAAAATATCCAAAATATATTGAAACAAGATAAACATACTTTACAGAAGCAATACTGGACAGTTTTCAGATGATGCATTTTAAGTGTATTTTAGTGCACTGGAAGATTTTTTAACACTTGTTTGAGTATATTTTATGTAATAGGTTTTTTTTTCCGCATTGCCAGATTTCTTTCATTTGTTCTTAACTTGTTGTTTATAATCATGTATGACTTTAGACAGCAAGTTAAGTAGCAATTAATAATGGGGAAAAAATACTATTGAAGTCAATGGGGCCTGTCAACTGTTTGGTTACTGACATTCTTCAAAATATCTTATTTTGTGTTCAGCAGAAGAAAGAAATTGAAATACAGATAGATTTGGAACAACTTGAGGGTGAGTAAATGATGACAGAATTTACATTTTTGGGTAAACTAACTTTTTATTTAGGAGGATCTGTTGACAGAAATGCAATATGATATACATAACTATGTTTTCAGTGGTGAATAAAGACCTTACATAATTAACCGTTATGTTTTATTACCTTATAATGAGCCATTTCAATCTACATACATCGCGGGTCCCCTTACAGTGAAGTCGCCATTTGGCTCCGTCATGTTTCTACAGTAGCCCTAAACGGACAAACTTCTCTACAGAGCGCTAGTCACTCTCTGCTCTCTCCGACGACAACATCTTTGTCCTGTGCTTGGCCACCACAGCTTCTCTATGTGCTATGAAAGGGAGGGGTGAGCGGTTGCAATTCGCAACCTCACCACTAGAAGCCACTAAAATGTACACAGTGCACCTTTAAGTACACAATCTTGTACCTTTATCTTTGTGTCCAAATTTGAAATACTTTTTTTGCATCAAATCTAACAATGTTATGATTCACCTTGTGGCCAAATGCATGATTCATAGCTTGTAACTTTTTTTTTAATACAGACCTTTTGGGAAAAATAACCAAGTAACCAAGGCCACTGAAAATCGGTTGATATATTTTACCACCATACCACCCAGTACTAATGTGTGTCTCTCTCTCTCTCTTCTCTCCATATCTCTAAGCTCCAGTTCTTTTATATAGCGCAGGTCGCAAGTGGGCCTACCTGTTAGTATCTGTTTAATTTGTTGCAACAGGGTAAACCATGCAGAGTAAAGAAGATTAATCTTCTCATACACACCGAGGTCTGGATGAGGCTCTTATCTCACAGATAAATGACTCTTTACTCACTAAACATGTTGCATTGTGTAGTTTTGAATGGTCTTGTTTACCTCCAATGTACCCCGCTCAGGACTTGATTTATGAACGTGCCTTCCTCAGCGTTTGGGTTCTCGGTGTCAATTTTTTGGTGGTTTCTGAGGCTCATTACTATCTGTAAACTCTTCAGATTCTGTATCCCCTTCGAAAAAAATCATCAGGGATTTTATTTCTGTCCTATGCGAGATGCAAATGAAAATGACACGAGTGTAAGGTGCAGTTTAAGTCCTAAGACAGCATGCGCTTGTACTTCTAAAATGAAAGACCTTGGAACCTTCAAATGTTTTCCGCAGCTCCTCTTCCATCGCTCACTCTCAGATTAATGATGCGTAACGTGCCGACATCTTTCAAATCTCAAAATAGGATCCCAGCTTTTAAAAATAGTTTTTTTATGAGCCCTTTCCAGCTGATCTGTGAACCCGACGATCATTTTTAATAATGCGCTAATCATTACAGGGACTCATAAACTGCAGCACCCACTGCGAAGGCAGGGTGAGCCGGGAGTGTATCAGCTCAGGTCTTGGCAGCTGTTAGGAGGCCGACAAATACAGCAGCCAAAATCCAGTGGCCGTTATAAATGGCCCTGTCCTTCAGAGAAAGATAGCAAGGACTTTAAGACTGCTGGAGACGGAGAGAGGGGAAGGGAGCGGGGGAGAGAGAGAGAGAGAGTGTACTACCTGCTTGGAAAGTGCTGTATTCGTGAGAAACATATGCCGATGACCTGAGGAATCATGTCAGAGTGTGAGGGATCGAGTCGCCCCCGGTGTTAGGGATTTCAACATCCAAGCAAACACTGCAAAATCTCTCTCTCCCACTCTTCTTCAAATCATTTCATATCACCCGTTCTATAAATAAAAGTGCCAGAAAGACCAAGAAAGAAATCTATTAACTGTGAATTATTGACTTAAAATGAAAATCCGGTCATTATTTACTTGCCCTCATGTTGTTTCAGAACTAAATGGCTTACTTTCTTCTGTGAAAAAAATACAGAGTTCCATCATAAAACTCTAGATGGCACAGGCTGATAGGTCCTTAAAGAGGTTGTTCACCCAAAAATGAACATTCTGTCATTTACTCAACCTCAAGTTGTTCCAAATCTGTATGAAATTGTTTGTTCTGTTGAACACAAAAAATATATATTTTGAAGAATGTTGGTAACTAAACTTCCCTACTATGGAAGTCAATGGGGTCCGTCAACTGTTTAGTTCCCCATATTCTTCAAAATATCTTCTTCAGCAGAACCAAGAAATTCATACAAGTTTGGAACAACTTGAGGGTAAGTAAATTATGACAGAATTCAATCTGCTCAACCTTCAAATATTGGTCTGCGTTTGCTGTAGCAGTTGCAGCGCACTTTCAGAAACCCTCCACCTTCCCCAGCTCCACCTGTATTGATATGCTACAGAGATATGCTTTAGATATTCTAATTCATGTAGCACTAGCATGTCTTAATTGCTCACAGCTGTATGTCGTTTATGTATTGGCAGTAGCAAGTTCCGTACAGCTGCAATAACCAACAGCAGCAGGGTTCTTTTGGCTTATAACAATGGCAGAACCCTTGAAGAACCATGCTTTGAAATTGTTATAGCTATAGGACCTTAATGGTGTTATAAATAACCTTTTTTATAATTGTTTTATTTTCATTAATAGTAGTAGTATGTTCATATTATTAAAGTCCTCCCATGGTGAAAAGATTTTAATGTTGTTTATATGTCTATGTGGTTTTTTTAATATACTTTAAGACAAACCATGTGCAAATTCATAAGTCAACACCATTTAGTATTTTCTCTTAAAAACTGCAGTGAACCAAAGATGGTCTCAAAACATGGTTTGAAATCGCTGGTGTTTCTGATGTCACAAATTACCTTGCATCCAATCGCGTCAACGTGTCAACGGGATTTAGCATATCATTAACTATTCTCTGAGAGCAGTCTCAAGAGAAGCCGGTATGTTTTTCTGTTGATATGAAAAATCGGGTAGATTTAGCCTACACTCTTAAAAAAAAGGGTTCCTTGAGGTTCTACATAGAACCCTAGGGTTCTATACTTGGCCAATAGAACCTTTTACAAAAAAATGGTTCTATGTAGAACCCTTGGAGAGCAAAGAACCTTTTTTATTAAAACGGTTCTATAATTCATGTTTTATGACTGGTGTAAACTAAAGATTACACAATAATTATAGGCCTACACAACACATTCACAAAGCTTTTTGAGGAGAATGACTGCTGTAGTCAAAAACAAGAGTCAACAAAATTTGATATGCATGAATCAATGTATGATTTGAGCTTTTTAATGCAATTTTGTACATTAGCATGAAACTTATATTTCCTACTACATTATAGTTGGCTTTTTAACGAATAATTGTGTAAAATAAATAAACTAATCAGGTATTTTCTTTATTTTGTACCATGGTTTAATCTAACCCGAAGGGGGCATTAAAAAACAAATAATCGTAAAAATGCAAGTAGTGACGTATATGTGTTGCGTCATCCTTTCTTGAATTCCTATTGGTGGATTGGCGAAGATGAACTTTTGAGACGGTTAATTTTTCAAACTGAGGAGTCCGCCATCTGCCCGTTCAGCCATCAGGTAAGTTAAGTTTTTACATTTTTAAAACCATATTACTGAAATATGTAGTACCATCAGTTAATATTCTGTTAAAATTAATGTTAAATAGTGATACTAGAAGAAAAATGGATAATATTTACTTCAGTTAAAAGTATTGCTGGTTAGCACTGAGAGGCTTCGTCAGCCGTTGGTTCAGAAAGCCCTGTTAAAATGATTTTGCTCGGTTTTTAAACGAATTAAGTTACAGTCTCCTTTTATTCCCTTGTCAGTGTTAATTTTGTTAATGTTAATGTCAATAACAATAAGACAGCTGTGTTTAGAAGGAGACTACCGGTAAGCGTGATTTTATTATTTCAGTGAAGCGCGCGCTCGCTGTATATTAACGGTAACTAATTGTACAATAACGTTAGGCGCCGATTAAAAAGTAAAAGCGAACCCGTTGGAAGACGGAGGGATATGGGAAACTTTGTGAAACCATGAAACATTATCTACAGATCAAGCATAATAACAGTAACATTGAATCATCTTGGAGAGAGTTTCGTCGTGTTGACTGTCGTAACCGAGCGCGCCACGCAGTTTGAATAGAGGATGACTGACAGATGCAGTGGAGGGAAGCATTGACGCAAACTTGAATTTATTTATTATATTGTGCACAAAGCATTAATGATGCAACCTCCAGTTCGTGTTGACTAATTTGTTGTGTAATTTGGATATATGCACCTGAAGTAAACAATGTTTTGTATTTAAGATGCTGCATGAAATGACAATGAGGTTTGGAACAGACTTGGCAAAGAACATGGAAACCTCTCTAAATGAAATGGCCCCAAACATCATCAGGAGTGCAAAAGAAGGAAGTAAAAAAAATCTATATGCCAATCTCTTTGGACCAGCAGAGGAAATCACAGAAGGTAACTTCACCAGGGTTTTTCCTGCATAACTTTTATGTCCGGTACCCCTAGAGCAGTGGTTCTCAAACCTGTCCTGGGGACCCCCAACCAGTGCACATTTTGCATGTCTCCCTCATCTAACACACCTGATTTAAATCATCAGCTCAGTAGTAGAGACTGCAAGACTTGGGACGTTTCTCAATATGCGTACTTGTCTGTACTTTTCTCGTGGACTTGTGAAACGTCATCAGTGGCTGCACCTATAAATTGTTGACCTATAAGTGTTAGTATTAAATTAATAGTTTACCCAAAAATTTAAATTCTGTCATCATTTACTTAACCCATTTAATCCCACCGGTCACAATAGTGACCGTAAAAAAAATGTTTCATTTCTAAGGCTATAAAAATGTTACTGAATGATCTATCAATGCATTTCCAGCAGATATTGAAATAATAAAGGGTCTCAATGAAATATGTGCAGTGTCGCATGTTTACTGTAAATTGTCACATGACCAGAGCTGTTTACTTCCTGTTTGTGCCAAGAGAAGAGGATGGCAGCAGGAAAGCTCCCAAAGAAAAGGCTGGTAAAGTATGTTAACATAAAGATAGGACATAGATTTTTGGTACACATCTTGTTTAAGGCGTCTAGTATTGATATATGCATTTGCAATTACTCAACTTTGTTTAATGTGGTCATAGAACTCACAAACATGTCATCGGCAACAATAGTGACCGGTGGGATAACCCATTGTATCTACATACTAATACACATAGGCTAACTGTTCTACCTTACTTTCTACCTAATTTTACACACACACACACACACACGGTCACGTCTCCTCTGATGTCTGATCTCCCCACACACACACACACACACACACACGCACTCACACAGACAGACAGAAACTCACACACACTCACACACACACACACACACACACACAAACTCACACACACACACGGTCACGTCTCCTCTGATGTCTGATCTCCACACACACCCACCCACACACACACACACACACACACAGACACACAAAAACAAAAAAACAAAAAAAAACATACACACACACACAAAAACACACACAAACACACTGCACAGGTCAAATAGTCCTATATTAAATCAATACAATGGTTGATACAACACAGTATCCCACCGGTCACAATTGTGACCGATCATAAAACACACTTTTTCACACACTTTTCCATGAAAATTTCAAAAAATGATGATTGATTGTTTCAAAGGGATACTAATGACACATGATTTGGATATTTTTGTGTCTGGGAAAAATTTGGGATTAAATGGGTTAACTCTCGTCATTTCAAATCTGTATGACTTTCATTGTCAGATCACAAAATAAGATATTTTGAAGGATGGTAAACGAACAACGGCGGTGCCCATTGACCTACATTGGTTTTGTGTCCATACAAATCAAGTGAATGGGTACCAGCGTTTTTCAGTTTCCAAGATTCTTCAAAATATCTTTTTTTGTTTTTTTTTTGTTTTTTGATATGCTGTAGAAAGAATGCCATTTATGTTTGAAATGACGAGAGTGAGTGAATGATGACAGAATTTTCATTTTTTGGGTAAACTATTCCCTTAATTGAATTCAGTGCCTGATGTACACTAACTTGTATCTGTTTGTAGGTCTTGTTAGGAATGCTGCACTCATTTTATTGCCAGCACTTTTCAAAGAAAACGCCAGCTTCCTCTACTGTGTAGATAGTGTAAGTATAGAGTCTTCTGTAGTTTCATTAACATTTGAGGGACTTGACTTAATAAAGGAACTGTTCATTTAAATATAAAAAAATATTACTGTTTACTCACCCTTACACCAAAGTTTTAAACAATTTTCAATAAAACTTACCCTATAATTTACTCAATCTCTTTCTTAGTAACAAGCTTTGTAATGTCATTGAATAGCACCCCAACTTTTGAAACTCCCAAAAAGTGCTCTCCAGGGGTTAAAATTCGTCCCTGGACAAACCCTGTGGATGTTTTTTTTGCTGGAGTAAATAAATGAATAACTAAGCACAATCACACATCGGCACATCAGCTTCACATAAATAGTTTTGAGTCTTGTTGGTTCTTGCATGTCGAGTGCCTATATGTTGTGTCACGATTCAGTCACAAGAACGAATGAACCAGTGGGATTCAAAGTAATCAAAGTGGCATTACAAAGCTTGGAATGATTATAATTAAATATAACTCAGATTGTGTTGAACTGAAAAAAGCAAGTCATAAATGTCTAGGTTGCCTTGTTGGTGAGTAAATTATGGGGTAATTTTAAGTCTGTTTCTATTAATTGGTGAAAAGCACTCATTGTTTGTAATTTTTGTTTTACAGGAACCCAAAGGTCCTGCGCCAACTGTAGTGCTTAACGGCTCTCCTGATCCCCTCAAGGCTGAAAGTGTCAGCATTATAATGGACAACGTGAACATTATAAGAGAGGCAGACATTGACATGACACAGGCTGTGGAATGCCTGTTTGCAGCCTATTTTCTTTTCAATGTTCAGTACCCGCTTGCCTTTAAGAACACAAAGATTTTCATTCAAAAATACATGCTTAAACTAAGATCTCGTCATGACACAAGAATACCAATACCTGTACTAAAAATGTACAGTCAACTTGTGTAAATAATACTATTTAATAAATGTGTTATTTTTGTTAGGATTGTGATTAGTTTTCTCAGTTCAGAGACATTTAAAAGAATGGTATATATGTACATAGGGTATATAAGCAAGCTGGTATATATTAAAAATGTAAAATGCGTGAATGTTTATTAAATTGAAAAAGAGTAAAATGTTCAATTACAATTTTAAAAAAGTACAATTGCAGTTAATATTAAATGGTTGTATGTAATTAAACATTTCAAGTTTAGCTGTCTAACACAGATACAGAGATGCAATTTTAAATGTTTATGTATGTTTTTTAAAAAGTGAAAATGCTTGGTCTAATACAGAATATACAGATTTTAAATGTTTATGTATGTTTTTTAAAAAGTGAAAATGCTTGGTCTAATACAGATTTGAAATGATAATATTTATTCTATTTTTTTAAATAATACATTTAATGAATTTTAACTTTTTGTACTGTCTGGATTGGTTATATTATTAAATACCGGTGATAACTTAATAATAAAGAACCCTTAAATGGTTCTAAAAAGAACCATCTAACTTGGATTCAAAGAACCATTTGGGGTTCTTTTTAATGAACCCTTTAATATGGTTCTATATAGAACCATTTTGGGGTTCCATATATGAAGCAGGTGATAGAACCATTTCTGGTTCTAAATAGAACCATTTCTTTTAAGAGTGTAGCAATATAGCAGGTGAATTATGTATTTGATGTATTTTACAATGTTATGATGAACTATATGCCTTTCTTCACTGATGTTTTAAGTTGTTCAAAGCTTTTCTACGGATTCTGACTGATACTGAAGGCAGACTGAGATGGCAAACAGGAACATGGTTTTTGTAACATAAGCAACACATTATTAGCTGTTTGATAGGGTAGTCAAGCAAAAGGATAATCATATTAATTACCGTTATGTGTCCGACGTTGTAAAGAGCGCCATTGTGCAGTGTTTACCTCAGCAAGTGTATTTTTTAGCCTGTGCGAGTGAGTGGGGGCGGGGCATATTTGCATATTCATAAATCCACGTATACTAAATGAAGGTGTAGATGTCACGATTCACCAGTGAGAGTGCCCCTGATTACCACCAGAGGGCACTCCACCCTTCCATTGCAAATGTTTTATTGAAAATAAAATCTTTCAAATGCAATTAACCAATCATCTAATACAATAAATTATTAAGTGTCTATATGTTTATGTTCTTTTATCAATTGTCAGGGCTTTGTTTGTTCCATGGATGGCTCCGATAAACAGGCCAACATGACACTATTAACTACTATTATTCCTTTTAATTATACGAATGTCTAATTAAAACGTCTACAAATGTATAAAACTGATCAGAGATCAGGTAAAACCCAATGACACTTCTTGAGGAGTTCTCAGTGACTCCTTGATTCATGGGTTCACAGCAATCATCCCCCCTAGCGATTAACCATTGACATTTCGAAGTGTTTCGAAACAGTGATGACGTAACAAAGCCTCGTTTACTGAAATCACGTGACTTTTGGCAGTTTGATACGCGCTCCGAACCAATTGATTCGAAACAGAAGATTTGTTTAAGCTTCAAAGCTTCATGAAGCGCTGTGTTGAAATTGGCATCACTATTTATTGACCCATTGCCTGAACATTGGATTACGTGTCTGGATTGTATCGTATCCTTAACTGAACAGAGTTGCTCACACTTACATGTTCCGTTAAACTAAAAAAGAGAAAAAGACATGATTGGTAGGAAAGCAGTTACAATATTTAAAGTTAAAATGTTAAGATATTTTAAGAAAGAAATCGTTTTACTGGAGAAAGTGTGTTGACATTCTGTGTAGTTGTATTGCTGAGCTCCAGAAAACCAGTATTGAGGTGGCTTTGAAATTTACTAACTTGAAAAACAAAAAGGCGGGAACAAAGAACCCTAAACTCTGACACAAATAACCATTTCAGGATATAAAGGTACGATTTTTCATGACGATACAGTATATAGAAATGTTACTACGTGTACAGAACCATCTTTTTTGTAGCAGATCTTTTCCACCAAGACCAAACATATCAACATTGTCATATCCATTAACATGCCAAACACTCCGAGTGTTGTCATGACAGAAATTATATTTTGAGAAATGCGTTGGTGTCAATGGATGTCAATATGCTCTAATGGTGTTGTTTGTCCAGTGTTCTTCAAAATATCTTGTTTCTGTTCCACAGAAAAAAGAAATGCATATTGGTTTGGAATGGCACGATGGCGAGCAAATGATGACGACATTTTAGTGTTTGGGTGAAAGTAAAGGATTCATCCGTGCCTCGTAATCTTTATTCAAAATAACTTCCCCTCCCTCTTGCAGCAACATCTCTTCTATTCTCTGATGATGTGTTTACTGGCACGTGGGCGGGGAAACCTGTCAACCACAACCATCCAATCAATTCCCAATGGACAAAATCAAGTCCCACCCATCATTTTTTTCTTGTTTGAGAAGCCGTTTCACTCTGATATATGTCACAGCAGGGTAGAAAAGACTATTGCAACTTCATGCCGACTTTAAGGGGGGGGGGGGGTATAATGTTATTTCATGCATTCTGACTTATTTACACTTTTAAAGAGTTGGATCCTCATGCTAAACATGGCCAAATTTAGTTGGACGTATGATGGAGTATTTCTGTGCCAAATACACTTCTTCAGGATTTGAGCAAGTTTTGGAACCTTTTTTTCAAGTATGACCATTCAGAGTCATTTATGTTTGCACGTGACTGTTTTAACCCAGTGTTTAGACCCGTGTTTCTCCCTTGTCTGACCCGACCCGCACCCATATCCGACACAGTTAGGTGTACCCGCCGGTACCCGAACCCGTGCAGGACTCTGTGACTACGTATAATGATGTCATAAAGGGTGGAATTCCTTGTACACTCTAAAAAATGCTGGGTTAAAAACAACCCAAGTTGGGTTGAAAATGGACAAACCCAGCGATTGGGTTGTTTTAACCAAACATTTAACCCAACCCCTGTGTTAAAACAACCAAGTTGCTGGGTTTGTCCATTTTGAACCCAACTTGGGTTGTTTTTAACCCAGCATTTTTTAGAGTGTATGTGCACTTCTGGATGAGCGCATGCACACACCAACCAGAGCGAGAGCAAGAGCACGCCCATCAACGAGCTTCGTTTTCCTGGTTTTAGACCACATTAGCCACGTTTACATGCGCACTTTTTTGTCATTCCGATTAAAATCATTCCGATTGAAAGATTCGGTGGACTGTTTACATGAGACGTTATCTAAACCGATTTGGTGTTTACATGTGCTGACTTTCAATCGGAATCTTTTTTTGACATGCGCACACAGTTTGTCTGTCGCATAGATTCGCAACGTTGCCAATTATTAAATAACTGCGACGTTCATGGATCAATAATTCTGTGTTGGTGATATTATATTATTATATCTATTTTTCTGTGGGCGGACATGCAGTAGTTTAACCTAATTTAGGTCCTAGTCTATACAATGGCTATTTCAACAGCTGTGAATAATGAATGCGGACTCAAAATTAATTCAATTAATTTAATTTGAAAAACACAAAATTAACAATAAAATGCACCCAAATTATTAATAAAAACATAGGATAACTGTGAAACATGAATGAAAGCATTCAAGACGTGCTCAGCATCATTACTAACATTAGGCTAGACACATACATATTTCAGATGATTAAGGAAAGATACCATAATCACAGAGGTATTAATATTAACAACTTTTTTATATAACTTACGAGAAACAGAGAGAAATATCGACACGTCCTCTCCAGCAGCTTGAATGTTCCACGTTGCACTGGCAACTCTCAACGGCCACCAGGACTTATACAGTTTTATAAAAGCTATTTATTGTTTGTTGTAAAGTGTAAGAATCACCTCAGAAAAAGAAATTCTTCTGTCAGGCGCAGTTGAAGCCTAGGACAAACGCTGTCAAGATGAGATGGTGTAGCCAGGCTATGTCTGTGTCATTATTCCAACATTATGTTCATAACTTATGAACTGAAAAGTTATGAAATAAAAAAGTTTAATACCTCAGAAAAATGAACTTTCCGCTCATTCAACATTAGCCTGGTGTGAGCGCTGTATATTACATCACAGAAAGACGTACACTCAAAGTAATCGGATCAGGTTGTTTACATGGTGGAATTTTTCGTTTGATCGGTTCATGAAAAGGTTTATCCCACCCCTCTCAAACCGATTACAATTTCATTCGGTTTGGGCATTTTTATTGCGACTGATGTGTTTATATGGAGCATTTTCATTCGGATTGGGCTTTTAAACCGATTACAGTGCTCCATGTAAGCGCACCTATTGTCACTAAAGAAGTGTGTTTTTGGTTGTGAGGGAAAGAGAACCTTTTTCAGCTTCCCAAATAACCCAGCATTAAGGGAACATTGGATGAGGTTTGTTTTTCCGGAGTAGCAACTGCGTTCTGCAAGTGTGTTTGTTTGTTCCTGGTCATGAGTAGAAACCTCAGGCTGTGAGAGAAACTGCATCAAATGTCTGTTTTGTTGGCAATCGGCGCGTAAGTGCATATAATGTAAACAAAACGAACGTATAGTGAATCGAACGTTATCCAGGGATAATGCCATGATGTATTGTGTGTGTGTGTGTGCTTGTGACTCTTTAGCTCCGCCCCCACTGCACACCTTCTCGAGTTCAGCTGTTTTCGAAAAGAATAAGTACAAATATGATAAAACTAAAGACTCTTTGTAGAAAGGATGCAATACTACTCTATAGGTACTCAAGATTATCATGAGATTGGCAGAAACTGTGTGTGTGTGTTTTGTACCCTTTAAAGTTGAATTTCTGTGGTTGTGTAATTTCTGTGAAAACCTGGTGTCGGTCACCTGTTTTTTTTAATTCAGTTTAAATGTAGACAAAGCAACGGAGCAATCCATGTTTCCTTTTTTCAGCATTTTTGTAAGCTGCTAAGCGAGGACTATGACAAGCAAACAAGTTTATAATAATAAAACTTCAGAAGTACTTCCCGGAGCCCTTGTGAGTATGTAAAAGGTCATATGAGAAACAGCATTCATTTTCTGAGGATAAATCATTTGAAGTGACTGAGGCCAAATAACCTTCTCGATGAACATTCACTAGAAACCAATTCATAGGATATTCAAGTGCCTCGGTTTCTTTGGTGACACAATGTACCGTGATGAGAAATGACAGAGAATTCGCAAATTCATCTCAGCACCTTCTGACGGCGGTATTAAACACACACACACAAAAAGACACAAATAAGTATGTCTGTGCGTGTATTCCAGCGGTTACAGGAACAGCATATAGGCTGCGTGCTGTAATTTTTAAGTTACACCTCATCAGACATCGCTGCATTCCCAGACTGCTTTGCATCCCAGACTTATGGCCGCAGTTCTGGGGGATAAGGAGGGTTCAGCACTTTGCCTTTAATCAATCTGTCCGTGAAGGTGACATTTTCAATTGATCCGCTGCAATTTACTTCGCTGAGTGTCGGTCCTATTTTCATCCGCTGCTGTTTTAAGGTGCTCAGCAGTGCCAGTGAAGCCATCGCGTGTGTTTGGAATATCAGAGCCGCTTTCATTTAAAGGGGTTTTAGGTAAATGCACTCCTGGAGCCAGGAGAGTGTTCGTGTGTTTACCTTGGTGTCATTGCGTGTGTTTGTTTGGTGTTAAATTCTCTCCATCTTGATTATTGTCCCAGCTTTCCCATCTGTTTCCAAGGCAATGAGTTCATTTGTTTGCTAATTAGTAATTAGTGTTTGAGATGATGATGAGAATAGAAAATTAATCTGTTGCATGACAAATTAATGTAATACTAGTGATTTTGACCAAAAAAGACAACCTGCAAACAGCAGAAAAAAAATTCTTTATCATAATTAAGAATATATTATGTTATTATCAAATATATCCAACTATATATATATATATACCGATCAGGCATAACATTATGACCAGTGAAGTGAAAACCACTGATTATCTTTCAACACGGCACCTGTTACTGGGTGGGATATATTAGGCAGCAAGTGAACATTTTGTCCTCAAAGTTGATTTGTTAGAAGCAGGAAAAAAGGGCAAGTGTAAGGATTTGATCGAGTTTGGCCAAATTGTAATGGCTAGACGACAGATCATCTCCAAAACTGCAGCTCTTGTGGGGTGTTCCTGGTCTGCAGTGGTCAGTCCAAGGAAGGAACAGTGGTGAACCAGTGACGGGGTCATGGGCGGTCAAGGCACGTGGGGAGTGAAGGCTGGCCCATGTAGTCTGACAAGCTACTGTAGCTCAAATTGCTCAAGAAGTTAATACTGGTTCTGATAGAAAGGTGACCCACAACAACGAGGTGTTGACTTTGCCTCCAAATTCCCCAGATCTCAGTCCAATCGAGCATCTGTGGGATGTGCTGCACAAACAAGTCCGATCCATGGAGGCCCCACCTCGCAACTTACAGGACATAAAGGATCTGCTGCTAAAATCTTGGTGCCAGAGACCACAGCACACCTTCATGGGTCTAGTGGAGTCCGGGTCAGGGCTGTTTTGGCAGCAAAAGGGGTACCAACACAATATTAGGTCATAATGTTATGCCTGATCGGTGTATAATTTATGCAGTTGAGAAAGGTGTTTGATAACTTAATTCAATTTCAGTATTATGTCTAAGAGGAAAGCCACAGATAAATATGACAAATGTGACATTTATTATAATGGTTTATAATGTGAAGATTGTTTTATGTTCACTGTCACCGTCCCACAGGTGGGACGCCTGGTGCTCTTTTTTTGATCGCCTTTTTTTTGTATCATATATTTAAGTAATTATCATAAATTAGGTATCATTTGAAAGCTTACAAACTCAAAATTCATCCTGTGAAAACCGTTTTGAAATCGGACATTTTGTTACCATGGAAACGTTACTCTAAATTATTCTAGCGGGCTCCTCCCCTAGTGGGCGGTGTCATGTTTCATAGTACAACAATTATTTTAACTACTTTATAATCAAAATCTTTTCCAATTTTGACATAACACATATTGTCGGAAAGGTCCGAGTCTCAAGGGTCCATATTTGATGACTGTTTTGTGATGGAAGTGACAATTTGGACAGAAATTTACAGGAAAATGCATTAAAAAAAAAACAATCAATGGAATTTAAATGACACCCGGTGGCTATTTTTGGTACAGCGCCTAAACAAAATCTCATGGGGACTTCAATTTTTGTGATGTCAACTTCAAATTTGGAACACAACTTGGTTAGACATATGGCTATGATTTTATAGTAATTTTAGAGTAAACATTTTTTTGTAAAATATATATTTTATATGAAATAAAAAATATTTAGTACAATATTTTTCATTTACAGTAAATTTAAACTTCCATAACATTTTCATACTTTCATATTTTGAATTGCTTTCAGCAATAATCAGCAGAGTGTCTTCTTTAAAAAGAGACAAAACTTTGGTCTATATTCCAAAGCATTCTTGAATTACAGCCCTTTAAATTTGGATAGTGCATTTTCATGTGTATTCGCAAAAAGGGGGTGACAGTCAAAGGGTTAAAAGTTTTTTTTTTTAAAGCCTAAACATTTTTGAAACTGATAGCTTTCAATTATACTGTAATGTTAAATACATGTAAATTAATTTGGAGAGTAACCGTAAAATTATTACAATATAAACAGCACATTGCTGACAACATATATTATATTATATATTATATTATATATTATATTATATTATATATTATATTATATTATATTATATATTATATTATATTATATTATATTATATTATATTATATTATATTATATTATATTATATTATATTATATTAATTACATTACATTACATTACATTACATTACATTACATTACATTACATTACATTACATTACATTACATTACATTACATTACATTATACAAGTGTCCAAATATTTCAAAGACATAATCTTTATTCCAAATCAATTGATCAACCAATGTACATTATATTACATTGTGAAACAAAAACCATTATATGATTAGTTTTTGCTTTCTGCATGCTGGACAATCCTCAGTTTCTTAGCATGAGCGTGGCAGGCTGTGTGAATCTCATTTGGGTCAGTCTGTATTAGGATCTGAGCGTGAGTGGGATGGACAGGCTGTTGAGTCTATCCAGCTGGCCTCAGATCAGTGGGTTTAAGAGCTGCCAGGTGTCAGATGCCAACTGAAGAACAGGCTGGAGGTGGCGCGTCCAGTTTAAATGACGCCAGTCATACTGTCCTGTCGGTTAGAGAGGTGTTTAGTTCCTGCAATATTAATCAGTGCTGCTATTGTGATGGTGAAACAAGTGATACCATTATTTATCTCCATTTCCCTCCCTCGGTCTCTCTCTCTCTCTTGACTATTATTCACGCTCTATTCTCTGCACGCTTGAATCCATGTTAGAGGCAGATGCTCAATTGGAGTCACATACGTTCATGTATTCAAGTTTGTCTCTGCCATCTTGATTATCATGCAAATCTGTTACTTCCTAGTACTTCATGCAGGCAGGGAATAAAAACAGCCATATTTTGCAGAGCCGACATTAATTTGGTAAAAGTGGATTGCACAAATCTATTGAAGTGGGGACTGAACCTCGATGCATTATTCAAACACGCTTGCGTCGATGCACAATCGAGCCTTGGAAATAAAAGCATGCAGAATAATCTAAGACACTATTTTTCATGGATGTGATGCAATATAGCTCATATACCTTACAGAGAGAATCCTTTTTTCTATTTATGTCTCTTTCTGACTCTCTCTTTTGCATATAACTGAAGCAATAATGTATACTCCATATGGAGAAAAGTCAAAAAGATCTATTTAATATCTCAGTTGTTTCTCTTCTAGACAGCTCTGAAGAAATGAACAATGTTGGTTATGATACAAAAGTCTGTGATATCTACCCATGAGAAAGAAATATGTTTTTAATATCTTAAAGGGATAGTTCGCCCAAAAAGGAAAATGCTGTCATTATTTACACACCCTCAATGTATTTCTTTCTTCTGCTGAACACAAAAGAAGATATTAGGAAGAACGTTTGTAACCAAGCAGATCTCGGCAGCCATTGACTACCATTGTTCCTCCCCCCACTATGGTAGTCAGTGGCTGCCGAGATCTACTTGGTTACAAACCATAGACTGTCAAAAAATATGGACGTAGTGTCCGTGACGTCACCCATAGGATTCTGAAGAGCAGTTTTGAAGCGTAAAGTAGGGTCGAGCTGGCCGTTGCCATCTTGGCAGCGTGTCAGCGCTCATCACTCCCGGATAACAGAAATGGGCAAAGAGGTCGGGTCGGGACGTGGCTGAAGCTGAGGTGACAGGATGACTTATGTGGCATTCACACTGGGCGCAAATAAATCGCGCTATTCGCGTAAAGTTGGAAGCTTGAACATTTTGAGTTTATTCGCTTCATTCACGCGTGACATTCACTTCACAACAGACGCGAATTTGCGTCAAGGGAGGGGCTTCTGCCAGCCGGCTCGTCTCGTTGAGAAATGGCTGACATGGGCTGTGTTTACACGTCTTTTTTGTTAAAATTCTACTGTTAATGTGTGACAAAACGACTTTTTCAGGCGATAATGTAGTTGTTTAAAGCTCAAATCTGTGGTTTATTTATAAAAAGAGTGCCTATTTGAACATTTTATCTGCCGTTTTCGGAGTTGTGAGATCCAGTGGATCAGCGGCGCTCCACGCTCGTTTACCCTAGCGAGAGCAGCCTTTCCTCGGCTTGCCCTTCTGCCGTCTGCCGCTGCCTCTGATGTCTCTGTGGTGTCTCGAGCTATAATTCGTCTTGTGTATATGTTACGGGCGATCTTTGGTCTCATGGATCTATAATTTGTTCCCTGGCAAATCGTTTAGGCTGAGGGCAAAGTGAAGTTTCATAACTTTTTTATTTTTAGGCTATAACTTTACGTTACCATTGTAGCCGACTAGCACTGACTTTGAATGTTTGACTGAATTGTTTGCTTTATTTCATGTATAGCTTATTAGACCTTTTACTTATACTTTTGTATTATTGATCAAACATAAACTTGCATTTAACAAAAAGAGACTGGGTTGTGTTTCATGTCATTTAATGTTATCACAGTGATAATCATATTGTCTGAGCCAGATATTAATAAACAGATTTTCTCCTCATTGTTGTCACTACTAGAGCAAGCTCCTGATTGGTTAACGCAGTGCGAATTGAGCATTTGACGCGTGATACGCGCGAATGCCGCGAATCGCCTGAGTTGAAAAATCTCATTCGCGCAAATCGCGTCATTCGTGGAATGTCTATTTGCGTCTTTACATTGACTTAATATGTAAATCACTCGCGCGAATCGCGTCATTAGCGTCCGGTGTGACCGCACCATAAGACAGCAGACAAACAGCTATCCACCTGTCACTCAAAGTGACCACGCCCTTAATTATGCAGAATGTAAAGGCTTTATATAATGTAAACGAATGAGATATAACAAAATTTACCTCCCTCGCAGTTGTCATGAAGGGCAAAATTAGATATATAGACCAAAACCACAATTTGTACCAGACTGTAAACATGTTTTTTTCTGCTGTAAAGTTGGGCATTTTAACATGGGGCTCAATGAGATTCTGCACTCTTTTGGAGCCTGTCTCTAGGGGCCAGTCGATGAATTGCAGTTTTAGTCACTTCTATATTGGCTTCAAGAGAAACTGGGGGAGGTTGCCGCTTGTTACAAACATTATTCCAAATATCTTCCTTTGTGTTCAGTAAAACAAAGAACTTTATACAGGTTTGGAACAACTTGACCGTGACTAAATGATGACAACATTTAAATTTTTGGGGTGAACTATCCCTTTAATTATGTCCCATAGATTACATTGAGATTTATCGGAGGCAAAATGGAGACTTTTACTTAAGACCTGTTGCTGTCTGCATTTCCATTGCGGTCTAAAGTACTGTGAAGATTAGGCAAATGAATCCGGTGACGTAGGACTATGTGCAACTTTCCAGTTCCCGCTGGATTTCGTCCTCCGCATATAAAGCCCATCTGTCATATTTTTTTAAACTCCATTGTTGATTCTATTATCAAACAACTCTTACTGCACGCACCGCAACAGACTTTTAAAAATGGTGGTTGAAATATAATGCTGCGTGGAGTCAACCAATCAAAATGCAGCGTGAACTCAACCAATCAGCATGTTCAGCGCCCAAGTCCCACCCCCGAAAGTTCCTGAACTTTGAAAAAGTACAACCTCGCGAGTAGGGACTTTCTGAGGGGAACATTTTTACCCGGAACTTAATTTAGACCCTGGTCCCTGTGGTCAAAACACACCGAGTACCCCAAAGTCCCAATAGTTCTTGGGGAAAGTTCCTGCGGTGGAAACGTGGCTTTAGACCACACTGAGACTTTACACGTCAACGATGTACTAAAAATGTTAAAGTTCTTCCTTTGCATTGTTTGTGTACAGATGACCGCGTTGTCAAAACGATCCAGTTCAAACTGATCCGTGAAAACTATTACATAAAAGCGCTGATGGGAGTGGAAAGTTCTGCGCGTGATCTACTGATGATACGCAAGTTAAAGAATACAGACGGATTATTACAAAAATAACCCTGTCGACGACTTTTCAGTGCTACTTTTTCACTGCGTGACTTTAGTAAATCCTGACAGTAGTTTTTTGACACCAAAACAGGGTTTGTGCTGGCGCAAGCTGGTAATAAATCTGGCCCATAATACACATGTGGATGTCGTTTCTGAGGCAATAATTGTATAGTTTTCAAAAACCTGCCCTTTGCAACCTGTTTTCAAAAGTTTATGTTTAAGTCCCCCAAGAAGCTGTCGTCATGTAAATGAATGACCAAAACGCATCAAAAGTTTGACGTTTTTAGTTGAAAATTGTTGTATACGTAAATGCCCCCCAAATGATCATTAACTCCTGAGCTGTGAAAGAGCAACTTCTTTTAGCTCCATGAAGTGATCATTTGCTTTTTGATCTGAATGGTACAATCCACATTAATATTTATGGGCCAATTCCGGCATGATGGTGTCATTTGTTTTTATTTCTCTATGCAATTTTAGAATAAAAAATTTCTGAGACAAGGTTGACCATTTAAATGATTCAGTAAATTTCCTGAGCCATGACTGAGTAACCTCTGAGCATTAACATGTTTCTCCAGGCTGCTTTACTTTAAGTGAACTAGCGGCAGCTCCATTATTCTGGTTGTTGTCTGGCAGGAGCCAAGGGTCAGATAAAGTCCCCAGGCGGCCCCGGAGGGGAGGGGGGGGGGGTCACTGGACATACTAACAGACCGGATTCATTCTTTTAGCTTGTACATGGGCGCCCCTCTTATAGGAAGGTCCCCTGAGCCCAAGACACTTGCCATGTCTGTCACTGAGGAACTGTGCCAGCCGACAGATCGCCTCACTTTGAAGCCAAAGGCTCTGACACTGCAGAGTTATAGAAAAAGAGATGCCAACATTAAAGAACAAGAAAGACTAGACTAGCCTTTGAAGTAAAGGAATTTCACACTATCTCTCGTTCTTTGATTCATGCTCCATAATTTTGCATGAGGAGGTCTCCCATGGCAACCAAAGTGCATTTAAATGATGTCATAGCCATTACTTAGGAGAAGGTTTGAATATCTGAAATCTAAATTTTGTTTTTGAAGACAGTAAACGTATATGCCGCATACTAATGGGGAGACAGATGTATAATTTATGATATAAACATAATAATTTTCATATTGATCATCTTAAACCAAAAATGAAAGTTCTGCATTATTTATTCACCCTTGTGTTGTTCTCAATGTTGTTTAAGTGTACTTTAATAGTGTTTATTAATATCTTGAGTTATATATAGTTATATAAAGTAGTTCATTTAAATCGTGCACTATATTTTGTGTCCTGAAGCCATGCTATATCTAAATATGCAAAATATGCATAGTTAATTTTGAAATGTCATAATTGGTTACAAGACTTGTAATGCAGTTTGATGACAAAATAGCATCACACATCTCGGTGAATGAGATTTGCTGGCTAAGAAAATTATTATTATATTATTTTGTTCTTTTTTATTGCATATTTTCGAAATACTTTAAACATGGTCATATTTGTCACATTTATGGAGCTTTTTGTCATTTTTGGAACTTGACAGCCTTTAAAAAATCACCACTGTAAAAAATTATATGATTTTCATGAACTTTCCCTTAAAAGGTACAATGTGTAATTTTTGCCGCTAGAGGTCGCTTATTTAAAAAAAAGGCGTAGCTTGATGATGCCTTGATTTCGCAGAATCATGGGAGTTGTTGTCTGCACCTCTACAGCTGGTGGAGAAGAATCCGACAGGACTCGAACATAAATCTTATTCATTAATGAGCAAATGTATTAAAGATTTAATAACGTTACTGTAGTATGAGGCAGGGTGGGGCTGAAATAGCCTGGTCCTACCAGACTCTCGTACATTTCATTTGTACAGAGAGTCTGGCCACTCTCCATTGACAAGCGTTTGCTTCCTTGAAGGCGGGTACTCTGTTTAAGTTTAAAACCATTGGATCTGCCAAGAGCCACTCTGGATCTGCCATAACCAATCGCTAATGTTTGGCCTTGACGTATGTAATGCGCCGTTTGCCTCTGTTTCTCACATGAAAGTCCGTAAAAATAACCGTGCAGATTGTGCACACAACCGCAGTGATAAAACCTTGTGCATTCGGATTGTGATTTATTCACGGTGAAGGGGAGAGTTTTGTGATCGGCTGCTCTCGTGGTCCATAACATGATTGTATACTGTAAATAAAATATCATATGCTTGGTATGATAAGAATAAATGCTGCCGTAAATAAAGGCCCAATTCAAATGTTTATGTGCTTTTCTTCCTTTTATTTTTTGAGCGTGAAGAAATACTTGCCAGCATTTAAAGAAATACAAGCCTAGAAATGCATCCAAATTACAGCGAAGCGCAACCACACGGTGCTCTGCAGTGGTAAACAGTGACATTTGAAGTGATATATTCTTGAAAACTCAGAGATGTGGATTCGGACAGTATTAAAATTACCACACGACCTTGGTGTTTGTCAAAAGCAGTAGGCAATTCGGCCGGGGATTTTTACGCGGGTGGTGCGAGACGGATGGCAGTTAAACCTCTGACTAGCCCCAGTAAAAGATAACAATACCTTCCGACCGCTTAAAGCATCTTTGGTGTTTCCATTGTTTCAACAAAAAAAAAACCTGGAAATCGAGGGTAACACGGGTATGATGTCATTGATAGGCCAAAGAAGCTTAACACTAGAACCGCCAGAGGTCGCTGTATACCTAAAACCGCCAGCGGGTAAAATTGACCCATGCAGATTATTACTGTATTGATGCCGCTAAAAAACATGATATGTCACTGTATTTTGCCACTGTCTTCACAAAGTAATGCAAAGAGTCATGAAATGATTATTTTTAGTCATCAACTATGTTTTTGTCCTGTTGTTTTATGCTATTAAAGCAGGCTACACTGTTATATGTTTCTGTTAATTTACACCCAAATTTCAACATGATTAACCTGTTATTTTTAATAACTGCGCCTTACTGTTAATTTTAGGAAATATATGTTAAATAACACCTCATTTTTGTTATTTAACACTCATTGTTAAATAACACCTCATTTTTGTTATTTAACTGCAAAATCGAAAATTCATATGCAAAGTTAGCTATGCTTATTGTAATAAAAAAAAAGTTATTATTTATCAGTGGACAAAGTTAACAATTTAATTTCTTTCTTTCTTTTTTTAGGTTGCTCAACAACGACTGATTCAATCAATAGTCGACGGTGCAATCCATTAACAAACTAAATATTGTATGCATTTACTGAATGAAGATTAGACAAATTAAACACCTGATTTCTCTACTGCAAATGTTATCAAAAATAATCTTGCATGGCCTAGGCTATTCCACAGACAGAAATAATAAAGTTTGCGGTGTTTTCTGTGCATGCGCAAATGTGTTTGTTATCGTGGGTGAAATTTCCTTTTATTACCCTTAACTCCAGAAATAATGGTAACCCTGCTGCCAGTAATTTCCTGTTATTTAACAGGGAAATAATTAACAGTGTACACTAATCACTTTTTGGTGACTATAGGCTAAACCAGCCTGCAATGACGACGAGAATTAGATGGAAATAAATACATATTTGGGTGGTGTAATATTATAATAAAATATCAATAATCCCATATTAAGATAACCCATGTTATTAAAATTTCTAAAATACCCTAAATAGACAATGAAGAGCAATAATAATTCACAGCACTGCATAAGATGTATGACAACTTACGATAAGGATAACATATGAATTCAAGCGCACAGTTTGACCTAATTAATTATTCATTTGTGTAGTTATATCATTTATAATTTGAATAAGAGAACAACACCAATAAACTTGGGATAATCATGAAAATTGTTTTATTAATTCCATCATATCGGATTTTTTTTTTTTTTCAGGAAACGGGCAGACTTGAATAAATAGCAACACAGTAGCAAACAATACTCAATACAAAATTGCAAAACAAAAATGTATAATTTATCCAAAGTTTGAACATTTATAAATAGGCTAAAACATCTTTATTTGACCGTGCGTTGTGAGACTGTTTACAGTAAGCCGACGCATTGCTCGAACACAGCGCGAAAATAGAGGAATTATATAGGGGCAATGACCCGCTGGCGCTTATAGGTATAAATGCCCCGTTTTTAAATCTGGTTTTATCTAAACAATTTTTTAACAACAGGGGATTGTAAATAATACAGTTTTATTAAAAGTCAGTGACTGGGAGAAATCTGTTATGTACATTTGAAAAAAAGCCATGGGTAAATTTTACCCCGTGGCGGTTCTGGTGTTAAAGCATCTTTGGTGTTTCCATGGTTTCTACAAAGTTAAACTGGAAATCGAGTATAACGCGGGTATGATGTCATTGATAGGCAACTGGTTGAAATTGCTTATTTCTCTGGATTTAAACATTCTTGGAAACATTTGGGATACAGTACACAAGTCTAAAAAAATAAATAACATTGTTCTAGTGGTTCTTGGATATTTTTATCCAAAAATATTACATATTGTGCCTTTAAGTAAATTAATACACTTTCCCTTTAAGAAATCACAGACTTATGCTGCCTTCACGTGCTATCGGAAATTTGATAATTCCCATTTCTGAAGTCGAGATTACGAGCTCATCCCATTAAAATTTCGAAAGTGGATGCGTTCATGTGCAATTTTTTACCTAGGAAACTCGTATTTACGATAATTCCGAGAGCACGTGAAGGCAGCATTAAATCAAGCACATGGAACCGTCATGTAAACCATATTTAGTGACTCCATAAAGTAGCTGCTCAGTATTCACATCCAATCTCGGAATTCCCCTCACCCCATGTTTACCATGTTGTCTCAATTTCCCCTTATCACCTCCAAAGACTCGACTCAAATTGAGTGCTATTAATGTTATGGTACAGAGAATTGCATTGAATCTATCGTGTAATATTTATGCCAGGTTCAAACACTCATGTGAAAATGAAATCATAATTAGAAGTGTTCTGAATGCCCATGCACGTGTGTGACGCACTAACGTCGTTAATATTCCGCCTGTGTTCTAATATCTGTCTGGAAGGCCTTAATTATGACAGCCGGGTACCTGGCAGGCCTAGAAATCAGAGCGGGGGGAAAAATATCAATTGATTCGCCCTAGAGGCCCAGCTGTCAATAATAACAACGGCTTGGCTCCAGAATTCCCCATTACGGCCCATTTCCAACCACAGTAACAATGAAACTATTATCACTTAGATTACTTCAAGGTTTAAACTGGCCACAGTAGACTATATATCAATGGAATTTTAATTAAAAGGAACTGGGATTCAAAGACAAAGAGCAGTGGTGTTGAACCGGGGTGGACTTGTGTGAGCTGCTATACTTCACAGTACAAAGAGAGCATGTAGAAAGCTCAAGATATTACCGGGTCTCAAGTGAAGCCTTTAGATGTTACAAATGAGCCCATGCTGCTTTATTTATTAATGTGCAAAAATATACAATGGGTACAACTGTTCGAGATCATTAGAGTTCTTTTTATACTATTAACATAATTTTGAATTAGAAATTTCAGACCATATTTGTTATGTCACTCTCTATTTGATTCAATTTGATTAGTAACCTAGAAATAAATATTATTTCACATGATTTGCATGTTTTTTAGATTTAAAAAACTAAAATAAAATAAAGTTACTTACTATATTTATCAATGTATTTTTGATGAGTAGCTTAAATATATAAATGGTTTAAAAAGTGTGTGATTTCAAAGAAGAATATAAAATAATCCTGCCCTTTCACAACTGGCTGTGTTTCTGAAATTGGTTATGGGAATTATCTGTGCGAAGGATGAAAAAGCAATATGAAAAGTGGAAAGAAAGAAATGAAAATCATTATCACGGGACATAACATGGAAAATAATAGACTTCTCGTATTAGTTGAGTGTTGAATGTCATCTTAGTCAAATTTGTAATGGTCTGAAAATTACCCATTCCATTTTTTTTCTTCTGACTGGCTGCTTGACGTTAATCAGAATTTGCAGTCTTTATCAAAAAATATATTTAATATTCAGGAAACATGCCATTCATGATGACACTGATGAAGTTCCAAAGGGGGCATTAAGTCATTTTGAGCCTGAACAAGCAAGACAGATTCTAAGAAAAGACAGACTTTTCTTCCTTTGCAAAAAGGATCAATAAATATTGAAACACTAAGGATCTTCCATTATTTATGAACTGAGATGGATCAGATTTTTTTCCTCCTAAATATATTGTAATCTTTAATGCCTGAGAACAGTCTGTAGATGACACCGCATCTGTCTAGTTAAGTTTAGTGTCTTTTTATCTTAGTGTCGATTAAGTAACTAATAGGAGCAATGATTCATTTTAGTTAACCAAACTGTTGGGAAGCTGATTCATTTTAGTGAACCAGATTGTTTTGGAAGCAAAATTCATTTTAGTGAACCAAACTGTTGGGAAACATTTTATTGAACCAGATTGTTGGGAAGCATGATTCATTTTAGTGAACCAGATTGTTTTGGAAGCATGATTCATTTTAGTGAACAAGATTGTTGGGAAGCACGATTCATTTTAGTGAACCAGATTGTTAGGATGCATGATTCATTTTAGTGAACCAGATTGTTGGGAAGAACGATTCATTTTAGTGAACCAGATTGTTGGGAAGTAAGATTCATTTTAGTGAACCAGAATGTTGGGAAGTACGATTAATTTTAGTGAACCAGAATGTTGGGAAACATGATTCATTTTAGTGAACCAGATTGTTTTGGAAGCACGATTCATTTTAGTGAACCAAACTGTTGGGAAACATTTTATTGAACCAGATTGTTGGGAGGCATGATTCATTTTAGTGAACCAGATTGTTAGGATGCATGATTCATTTTAGTGAACCAGATTGTTGGGAAGAACGATTCATTTTAGTGAACCAGATTGTTGGGAAGTAAGATTAATTTTAGTGAACCAGAATGTTGGGAAGTACGATTCATTTTAGTGAACCAGAATGTTGGGAAACATGATTCATTTTAGTGAACCAGATTGTTGGGAAGTACGATTCATTTTAGTGAACCAGAATGTTGGGAAACATGATTCATTTTAGTGAACCAGATTGTTGGGAAACGATTCATTTTAGTGAACAAGATTGTTGGGAAGCAAAATTCATTTTAGTGAACCAGATTGTTAGGATGCATGATTCATTTTAGTGAACCAGATTGTTGGGAAGAACAATCAATTTTAGTGAACCAGATTGTTGGGAAGTAAGATTCATTTTAGTGAACCAGATTGTTTTGGAAGCATGATTCATTTTAGTGAACAAGATTGTTGGGAAGCACGATTCATTTTAGTGAACCAGATTGTTAGGATGCATGATTCATTTTAGTGAACCAGATTGTTGGGAAGAACGATTCATTTTAGTGAACCAGATTGTTGGGAAGTAAGATTCATTTTAGTGAACCAGAATGTTGGGAAGTACGATTAATTTTAGTGAACCAGAATGTTGGGAAACATGATTCATTTTAGTGAACTAGATTGTTGGGAAACATAATTCATTTTTAGTGAACAAGATTGTTGGGAAGCACAATTCATTTTAGTGAACCAGATTGTTAGGATGCATGATTCATTTTAGTGAACCAGATTGTTGGGAAGAACAATTAATTTTAGTGAACCAGATTGTTGGGAAGTAAGATTCATTTTAGTGAACCAGAATGTTGGGAAACATGATTCATTTTAGTGAACCAGATTGTTTTGGAAGCACGATTCATTTTAGTGAACCAAACTGTTGGGAAACATTTTATTGAACCAGATTGTTGGGAGGCATGATTAATTTTAGTGAACCAGATTGTTAGGATGCATGATTCATTTTAGTGAACCAGATTGTTGGGAAGAACGATTCATTTTAGTGAACCAGATTGTTGGGAAGTAAGATTAATTTTAGTGAACCAGAATGTTGGGAAGTACGATTCATTTTAGTGAACCAGAATGTTGGGAAACATGATTCATTTTAGTGAACCAGATTGTTGGGAAACATGATTCATTTTAGTGAACAAGATTGTTGGGAAGCACAATTCATTTTAGTGAACCAGATTGTTAGGATGCATGATTCATTTTAGTGAACCAGATTGTTGGGAAGAACAATCAATTTTAGTGAACCAGATTGTTGGGAAGTAAGATTCATTTTAGTGAACCAGAATGTTGGGAAACATGATTCATTTTAGTGAACCAGATTGTTTTGGAAGCACGATTCATTTTAGTGAACCAAACTGTTGGGAAACATTTTATTGAACCAGATTGTTGGGAGGCATGATTAATTTTAGTGAACCAGATTGTTAGGATGCATGATTCATTTTAGTGAACCAGATTGTTGGGAAGAACGATTAATTTTAGTGAACCAGATTGTTGGGAAGTAAGATTAATTTTAGTGAACCAGAATGTTGGGAAGTACGATTCATTTTAGTGAACCAGAATGTTGGGAAACATGATTCATTTTAGTGAACCAGATTGTTGGGAAACATGATTCATTTTAGTGAACAAGATTGTTGGGAAGCACAATTCATTTTAGTGAACCAGATTGTTAGGATGCATGATTCATTTTAGTGAACCAGATTGTTGGGAAGAACAATCAATTTTAGTGAACCAGATTGTTGGGAAGTAAGATTCATTTTAGTGAACCAGATTGTTTTGGAAGCATGATTCATTTTAGTGAACCAGATTGTTTTGGAAGCATGATTCATTTTAGTGAACCAGATTTTTTTGGAAGCATGATTCATTTTAGTGAACAAGATTGGGAAGCACGATTCATTTTAGTGAACCAGATTGTTGGGAAGCATGTTTCATTTTAGTGAACCAGATTGTTGGGAAGCATGTTTCATTTTAGTGAACCAGATTGTTGGGAAGTACGATTAATTTTAGTGAAAGCGAATGTTGGGAATTACGATTCGTTTTAGTGAACCAGATTGTTTTGAAAGCACGATTCAGTAAACCTGATTGTTGGGAAGCTGATTCATTTTAGGAAAAAAAATATTTTGGGGAAGCACAATTTGTGCCAGTAAACCTGATTGTTGGGAAGCATAATTCATTTTAGTGAACCAGATTGTTGGGAAACACGATTCATATTTTGGTGAACCAGATTGTTGGGAGTACGATTAACTTTAGTGAACCAGATTGTTGGGAAGCACAATTCATATTTTAGTGAGCCAGATTGTTGAGAAGCTCAATTCATTTTAGTTTATTAGTTGTATTTTGAAATGATCTGTTATATTTAATCTGTGACCTTAATTAAGATCATTGTGCAGTTTTACTGTCATGTATGTAAATGTGAAACTTGTAGATTACGAAACTACAGTTTCAAAGAAGCTTCCCAAACACTGTCTTTCAACTTTGAAAATTCTTTTAAGCATTGAAATCTGTGATCTCAGAGAGCCTCAATCTAAAAGTTTATCTCAAAGCAATAAATGACATTCATATAGAGATATGAAGGAAGCTTGATATTATCAGAAATTGAATCTGATATATCTTCTCCCTGAATTCTAAATCTGTATTTTTGCTTCAGGTATGAGCTGGAGGGGTGTGGACTTCTAATACAGAGGTTGGAGATTTATTTGGATTTACTCAAGACTTGTTTGAACTGTCGTTGCACAGGTAAGAATAAAGGTTTCTTCCTTTATATCGCGGCAAAATTTGTGTATATTCCCATTGACCATCCCTGTTGGAATATTCAACTTAAGCAGGTAGCTGTCAACAATAAAGTGTTGAAAAGAAATAGTGTAAATTTTTATAGTGAATATAGAGTTTAATCTCTATAAAATGTTAGAAAGCAATAAATCTGATTGGAAAAGTATTGGGAAATTCATGGAAAGGACATTCAAATTCAAAGAAACGTCTGGGAACCCAATTTGCACCAGCTAGGAACCAGCTAGCATGTTAGCTGTGTTTCAAAACACAGCTACCGTGTTAAACTGGATTTTCCAGCATCTTTCACAGATGGATTCTATAGTGTCATTTTGATTCAACAGGCCTACAATCATCAGATCACCTTCCCAACCCTTAGGTTCCCAGCAGAGTGTGTCTCGCAACCCTATCTACAATTTTCTAAACAAGACAAATGAGAATGTGTTGGATAGCTGTTAATTACATCCATCAGCGGCTAACGCAGATTAGCGCTAGTGTACCTGTGGAGCTAACAGCTGTTTCTAGCACCAAAAGGCTTCGGTGGGCCTATCCTGGACGAGCTTTTCATATTAATTAATGACAAAAGTCGTTTACTCTGAGGGATCGTTTTCATATTCTGTTACGTGATAGAGATTACACTATTTTGGATGGTTTGTGAGTCTCTTTAGAGCTTGAATAAACAACAAGATGAACTATTGCCTCAAGATTGCAATCGGTTAAATTTGTTTGCATGGTTTTTGGATGAGTGGGAATCGCTTCACCTGGAGGCTATCTCGACAGGCACTGCTGTGAACAAAGGGTGATGTTTGGGTATTTGAATATTTTGAAGGTTCTAATCTAGAATACACTGAGGCTGTATTTAAAATTTCTCTGTAGAGTCTGTAATTGCTTTTGAAATATACAGTACATTGGGATTCACAGGTAGTGATTTTGCTATACTGAGATATATTTGCATTTAAATTTCTGGGCAGGACATTATGTATCATGCTATTTATATGTAAGAGCAATAAAGAAACAGAGCCAGATGTGTACCATATCTATCTATCTATCTATCTATCTATCTATCTATCTATCTATCTATCTATCTATCTATCTATCTATCTATCTATCTATCTATCTATCTATCTATCTATCTATCTATCTGTCTATCTGTCTATCTGTCTGTCTGTCTGTCTGTCTGTCTGTCTGTCTGTCTGTCTGTCTGTTTACCCGTCCATCCATCCATCCAACCATCCATCCATCCATCCATCCATCCATCCATCCATCCATCCATCCATCCATCCATCCGTCCGTCCGTCCGTCCGTCCGTCCGTCCGTCTGTCTGTCTGTCTACCGTCCGTCCATCCATCCATCCATCCATCCATCCATCCATCCATCCGTCCATCCGTCCATCCGTCCGTCCGTCTGTCTGTCTGTCTGCCTGTTTATCTATCTACCTGTCCGTCCATCCATCCATCCGAAGCTTTAGATATTCAGTCATGTTTGCTCCCTCTATTTATGGATTTATATTCATAATGTAAATTATAATGTTGTATTGCCCAAATTTACTTGTAGCATTTGAAATGATTGATCAGCCAGAATTTATGAATGATCTTTTGGTTTGTGTAAGTGTGTTTTTTTGTTGTTGTGCTATTACAGTATTTATTAATATTTGTATTTTATTTTTATATTTTCAGTTTTCATTGTTATTATAGTTTAATGAATTGTGTTATGTGCTTTTGTCACTCTTTGTTTTTAACAGGCTTTCTTTTTATTTCAATTTTAGTGATTTTAGTAATTCAACCTAAACTTTTTTCATTTAATTTAGTTCCCAAGGCAACACTTCTAATTTTAAAATTTTAAAAGTTTTATTTTAAGGTTTAGTTCAGTTTTATTTTAAATGAAACAATATTTAATAGTTTTATTTTTAGGTTTTAGTTAACAATAACAGTGGTTTGCATCACAGTTCCAAAATAACCTAATAGGAGCCTCAAACCTTTGGAGCTTGAGAATGATTTGATTTAGTCAGTGTATTTAATTCACATCATTAAATCCAAAAGATTTACCACATGTTTTTCACAATATAATTTTCTGCAAGAACAACTATTTTGCATAAGTATCATTACTGAGCTATAGACCTCATGCGCCAGAGAAACAAGAGCACAATTTTGTCTTTGAACTTCCATATCTACGGCATTGCTGTCAAAGAGTAATGAGCTATTGAAGTGGATTTACTTTCAGTATAGTTAATGAAAGTCATGAGCATTGTAATGTTTGAAGCAAATGTCATAACAAATGTCAATAGATAAGATCCTTAAGATCTTACCTTAAAGGGTTAGTTCACCCAAAAATGAAAATTCTGTCATTAATTACTCACCCTCATGTCGTTCGACACCCGTAAGACCTCCGTTCATATTCGGAACACAAATGAAGATATTTTTGTTGAAAGCTGATGGCTGAGAAAGGCTTCAGATAGGCCTCCATTGGCATTCAGTACATTCACACTTCCAAGATAAATATAAGGCACTTAAAACGTCGTTACAAAGTCCATCTCACCACAGTGACTCTACAATCATTTTACGATGCGACGACAATAGTTTTTGTGCGCCAAAAAAAATCAAAATAACACCTTTAACCAACTTGTTCTTGTCTTCCTTGTGTGCCTCCACGACGCATGCGCGAGAATATGATGTAGCGCCGGGGTTCGGGAATCCATGAAATGCGCACTTTAGCCCCATTTTGAGAACTATGCCAAGAACTAAAGCACGATCAATGTAGAATTCAACAGCTTAGACACGCGCGTCTTCCTCTGCTTGTAAACAAATCGCTTCTGGGTCATGTGTCCGAACGCCGGATCTACGTCATATTCTCGCGCATGCGTCGTGGAGGCACACACGGAAGACAAGAACAAGTTGGATAAAGGTGTTATTTTGATTTTTTTTTTTGCGCACAAAAACTATTGTCGTCGCATCGTAAAATTATTGTAGAGTCACTGTGGTGAGATGGACTTTGTAACGACGTTTTAAGTGCCTTTTATGGATCTTGGAAGTGTGAATGTACTTAATGCCAATGGAAGCCTATCTGAAGCCTTTCTCAGCCATCAGCTTTCAGCAAAAATATCTTCATTTGTGTTCCGAATATGAACGGAGGTCTTACGGGTGTCGAACGACATGAGGGTGAGTAATTACTGACAGAATTTTCATTTTTGGGTGAACTAACCCTTTAATGCTGTGGAAATACAAACCGGAAGACAGAACACAATGAGCGCAGGGCTGAAAAGGGGCGGGGCTACATAAGGTCTATACTTGACATGGAGGGGGCTCAATAAGCTCATACAGTAGCCTATTTGGCGAGCCACCCTTATACATTATGCCCCAGCAGGCCTTGGAGAAGTACTTGGAAGGCCAAACTTTGACTCTTCCACAGCTAAGACTCTGTTGAAGTATACAAGTGTTTGTGGGACAGGCTGTCTGTTTTCTCGTGATGGTTCTATTTGCCCGGCCCCCACATCGCTGCTGGATCACTGAGCGGCTGTACGTGAGGAACCGCTCCAACGAGCCCCTTCAGCATTAATTAACATGGTCATTAATCAAGTCCAGTACAGATAGCGGCTTAATCCTGCTGTAATGCACTTTTCTGGAGGGGAGGCTCCAAGAACTTAATTGGATTTGATTGGATATTGCTATGATAGTCCCACACAGAACATCTTTAGCTATTAAGTGAAGTTGTTGCCTTTGATTATGCTGTTTTGTAGTGGCATGTGTTCCAGCCTGACGTGAGTCTGATAGAAGTGCCCTTCAAAGGTTATTTGACAGCTGAATTATTTTTGCGCTCATCTCTTTTAGCTATGTTTGTTTCACCGTCAGTAAGCGTCTGTGAATAAGCAGCTTTAGTGTGTCAGCCACGCTTAAAAGAGCACATATGATCTGCTATTTGAATGAATAAACAACTGTTTAAAGGGAAAGCGCACGGAAAAAGAACAAATTGGTGTTCACCTTTGACGTCTTTTTTTGTTTTCAGTGAAACGCATCTATCCACACCCTAAAAGTGTCATTGAACTTAGTCCATATCAATTTTGTGTCATTCCTCTAAAGTCATAGAGCAGCATTGATTCAGTCTGGTGAGTCATGAGTTTGCGAATCTTTTGGGATGATTCAAGGAAAAAGTGTCACTTGTTTTTGACTCATTAAAAATGATTCATTCATTAAAAAGAACCGTTTAACAGTCATTTGTCTCTTTTCTCTGTGTTGTTACCTTTACAGTTGTAACGTAAACTTTAGTTTTTTTTAGTGTATCATCTTTAGCGTGAGCAGGCCTAAAATTTTGTTTGTGAAACGGTTTGCACTGGTTGCATTGTTTAGTTGTTTTAGTCTCTAAAAAGAACTGCATTTTTGTATGTAACTAAAAAGAATAGAAAATAATCTGCTCAAAAGAGTCATTTGTCTGAGAATGTAACTACATTGGCTGCACTGTATGTTTTTGATTCACTTAAAAGGACCAGTCATTTGTTCATGAATCAGACCATACTGGTTGTGCGGTATGTTTTAGAGTAACTAAAAATAATTGGCTTAATAATAATGTGCTTGTTAATCCGACTATACACATAGCTACACTAGTTGTGCTTTGTTTTTGATTTTTTGTAAAAAAAAAAAAAAGACCCGACTCACAAGAGTCATTTGTCCATGAATCAGACACTGGTTGTGCTGTATGTTTCTGAGACACTTAAAATAATCTGTTCATAAGAATAATTTGTTTGTGAATTGTACTACATTGATTGCACTGTATGTTTTTGATTCACTTAAGAAGAAAAAACGAATCAACTCTAAAATGTGTTTCATTGTGTCATTATCATTCTAGTTGTGCTCTGGACTGTTTCTATAAAGGTTATTCATTATAGTTATTCTTGGGATGTACATGCTTTAAAATTATTTTTGTTTGTGAATCAGACTACAATGCATCGCTATTGTGTCATGTTTTTTTTCATAAAAAGAACCAGCTCATAAGAGTTATTCATTTGTGAATCAAACTACACATCGAACTAGATTTTTGTGAGTCACTAAAAAGAATAGAACTGGCTCAAAATGGTCATTTGGTTGAGAATTGGACTACATTTGCTGCACTGTGTGTTTTTGATTCACTAAAAAGAACCTGCTCATAAGAGTCATTTGTTTTGTGAATCAAAAGTTTTATATTTGTTTTGTTTTCCTCAATGTAATGTAAACAGTGCAGTACATTGCATCAAATAAATCAGTACTGTACAATCTCAGTAGTGTTTTTAGTATAATAAACCCGTGATAGTCATTGCTTTGCACCTATAGCAACTGCTGCTTAAACACGTTTGACTCTCAGTACCACCCAGTTGGCCATAGTTGTATTTATTTGACAGCGCATGGCGGTACAATTTAACTGGCATTGATGTCTCAAATCTCAAGGAGGGTGTATGATGCGGTCTGCCCCACAATTCTCCTCCTCATACCCGACTGAAATTAGGGCAGTACGTGAGAGGCATGCCGGGTTGCAAAATCTCTCTCTCTCTCTCTCTCTCTGTCTCTCTCTGTCTCTCTCTGTCTCTCTCTGTCTCTCTCTCTCTCTCTCTCTCTCTCTCTCTCTCTCTCTCTCTCTCTCTCTCTCTCTCTCTCTCTCTCTCTCTCTCTCTCTCTCTCTCTCTCTCTCTCTCTCTCTCTCTCTCTCTCTCTCTCTCTCTCTCTCTCTCTCTCTCTCTCTCTCTCTCTCCCTCTCTCCCCCTCTCCCTCTCCAAGGCCCCTTCCTGCCATTTTGATGGCTCCCTACTGTGCACAGTAGACGTGATAGGCCTTTATTCTCAGCTTTGGTCATACACATACACATATATTTTTAAATGGGGGTTGGGCATTTAATATTCATTAAAAGGGGGAAATGAGAAAGTGAGGGGACAACCTCATTAAAATCATACACTTGCACAAAATATTGCACTTTTTCTCTCCAAACTTCTTTCTTCCCACGTTAAGATGTGTGGCACTGTTTAAGCTTTAAACTTTACTTTCACTTCTCTTTCCCTTAAAGGGGTCATGAACTGGCTTTTTAATTTTTTTTATACTGTTGTCTGAAGTCAACTTATGACGTTTGTGTGGTTTTTACATTCAAAAACATCATAATGAATAAGTAATAGGCTATTTTCTGCCTTGGTTTTGAGGCTCTCTGAGAAACACTCGGATTTGATGGGCGTGCCGAACTGAAGACTTGGAAGTAGACGCCCACGGCTAGGATTGGATAATATTTGCATATTTAATGAGCTTCAGCTACCATCTGTCCCAGGAATCGCCTGGGGGAAATGCTCAGAGAATTTGCAAAATATCAAACAAACACTGAATCACACACACACACACACACACGCACACACACACACACACACACACACACACACACACACACACTCGCGCGGACACACACACAGACACACACACTCGCGCGGACACACACACACACACACACACTCGCGCGGACACACACACACACACACACACACACACACACACACACTCGGGCGGACACACACACACACTCGCGCGGACACACACACACACGCGCGCGCACGCGCGGACACACACATTTTTGTTTTGGTGAAATGTGAGGACATTCCATAGGCGTAATGGTTTTTATACCGTACAAACCGTATTTTCTATCCCCTTACACTGCCCCTGCCCCTAAACCTACCCATCATAGGAGACTGTGCAGTTCACTTTCTGTGAAAAAAAACCTTGTTCTGTGTGATTTATAAGCATTTTGAAAAGTGAGGACATGGGGAACGTCCTCATATTTCACCCTCTTTTTGTAATACCTTTGTCATACCCATGTCATTATACACATTTGTGTCCTGATATTTCACAAAAACATGCCCATGCACACACACACACACACACACACACACACACACACACACACACACACACACACACTCACTCACTCGCGCGGACACACACATAACGTTACAACAAATCTCTCGTGTGACTGGATAGACACGTAGGTAGGCCTTCACATAATCAATACACAATTGTACACATATCAAACGATCTGTAACAATGCAATACTATCACGTATAAAAAAAACATAAGTTTGCTGCACCATTCCTGTCGGGTCCAATATAGATGGAACATCATTGTGTTTCAATCTCAATATGTCTGCAAATCCAGTGTCAACCTGTGCCTTGTTTTCAAGCGGTGAAATGATGCGAACACACGTACACCGTCTTCCCCACGTGAGCTGGAACTTCGTTAAAAATAAAGTTCAACCACATATTCCTAATATTAGGATCCGAAGGAAGCTTATGCAGCGACTGTGTTCTTCCACAACAAGGAATAGCGCAATATCGTGATATCCTCGGCATGTTTATTGCTGCTGGCTAGCGCAATCCGACCAGCTCCATGAGTCGGTGGGCGGGGCTACTGAATTGCACGTGCTTATTATTCTGTAGAGGCGCTGTTTCGTCGCGCGATGACGTAAGGATGAAGCACAAGATCGTTTTCTGGGCCTGGTGTCAATAAAAGCATTTCTTTGAGTAACAAGAAAGATTTAAGCTCTGAAACTTACAGGATATTCTTATATTACCATGACCTCTTATATATCAAAAGCTCAAGGGAAAGTTGATTTCTCAATTCATCACCCCTTTAAACTGGATGTAAAAGACAAACTGAAGGACTGTTAGGTTGCTTTTACCGCGTAAAAGGAGTTATTTTTTTCCCAAAAGAAAGAACCATATCAGTAAGTACCAGTAGACCAATCACAACAGACTTTGCCATCTGACCAATCAAAGCAGAGTAGGCTCTCAGAAAGGAGGGGTTTAGAGAGACTGAATCCTTTATCGAACCGTTTCTAATGTTAATCTTGAGTACCTATAGAGTAGTATTGCATCCTTCATATCTCTGAAGAGTCTTTAGTTTTATCATATTTATAAAAGACAGATACGCTGTACTGATTCTTTTTGAAAACACCCGAGTTTGTGCAGGTGTGCAGTGGGTGGAGCTAAAGAGTCACAAGCACATACACACCTATGACACACACAACATACATCATGGCATTTTTCCCTGGATAACGTCCGATTCGCTATACGTTCGTGTTGTTTACATTATATGCACTTAAGCGCCGATTCCCAACAAAACAAGTCAAGTCAAGTCAACTTTATTTATATAGCACTTTTAACAATGTAGATTGTTTCAAAGCAGCTTTACAGTGTTAAACAGGAAAATAATGCAGCATAATTTTATTCAGCTGTACAGCCATTCTGAAAAAAAAAAAAAAAATTGCTGATGTCATCAGTTCATTTCAATTATCATATAGTGACAGTGTGGGCTTTAGATCAATAATTCGATCAGTAATTTAGTTTAAATGGTTAATTTGGTTTATTAATTAGATTTATTTCGATGTTTAGTTGAAAAAATTGAGTGTCCCCAACTGAGCACGCCAAGCCAGAGGCAACAGTGGCAAGGAAACCAAAACCCCATTATGTGACCTAATGGAGAAAAATAAACCTTGGGAGAAACCAGGCTCAGTCGGGGTGTCAGTTCTCCTCTGGCCAATTAACAAACAGCGTATTATTATTATTGGCAAAATTTCACAGACATTTGATGCAGTTTCACTCCCCACTTGCAGTTTCGACTCATGAACACTTACAGAACTGCGTTGCTACTCCGGAAAAACCAACTGCATCCACTGTTTCCTTAATGCTGGGTTATTTGGGAAGCTGAACAAGTTAATCTTTCCCTCACAACCAAAAACACACTTCTTTAGTGACAATGTTGATTTCGTGGTCTAAAAACAAAAATGACAGTGCTGCCGATGGCTAACCGAACAAAGCTCGTTGATTATGTGATCATACAGGGCCATACTCGAAAAAGAACTTTCCAAAACTTGTTCAAATCCTGAAGGAGTGTATTTGGCACAGAAATTCAACTCATTTTTTGAAATTTTGCCCATGTTTAGCGTGAGAATCCATCTCCTTAACAGTGTAAATAAGTCAAAATGCTTTATTTTATGCTCACATTTCGTTATAATCATATATGCTTTTCTCTTTTTTTTAAATTATCATTTATTTATTTTTTTGCTGGTGACATTCAGCACGCTCACCAGAGTATGGAGTTGTTTGGTTGAAAGAACTCCCTGAAGTGAAAAGACCTTTTCAGTTAATGTTCACTGGGTTCGGGAAGACACTTGCACTGTTTTCCTGTGGGGTTTGGGGCCGTGTTGTTTTGGCTTTTGGAGACAAGAGCTTTTTCATCACTACATTGTGAGGCCCTACTGATGGTGGTTGAGGGTGGGAGGGATGCTCTCGGGTCAATCACGGCACATTCATTTGTTTTATTATGCATCAGGGTTGTGCAACATTCAGTATTGAATTGAGAATGCCAATGAGTTAACACTCTATCAGTCAGTTTGTCCACCCATTTGTTCATCTCTCTCTCTACATCCATCCATCCATCCATATTCACATGTCTCTACCTATTAATTTGTCTATCTCTCCATCTGTTCATCCGTCCGTCCGTCCATAGATCGATCCATCGATCCATCAATCCATCTATCATCTATCTATCTATCATCTATCTATCTATCATCTATCTATCATCTATCTATCTATCTATCTATCTATCTATCTATCTATCTATCTATCTATCTATCTATCTATCTATCTATCTATCTATCTATCTATCTATCTATCTATCTATCTATCTATCTATCTATCTATCTACATCTGTTTCTCCATCGATCCATCTATCATCCATGTGTCTGTATATCCATCTGTCAAAATATCCATCCATCTTTCAATCTATTCACATGTCCATCTACCTATCAATATGTCTATCTTTTTCTCCATCCATCCATCCATCCATCCATCCATCCATCCATCCATCCATCCATCCATCCATCCATCCATCCATCCATCCATCCATCCATCCATCCATCCATCTATCTATCTTTTCATCTGTTTCTCCATCGATCCATGTGTCTGTCTATCCATCTGTCAAAACATCCATCCATCTTTCAATCTATTCACATGTCCATCTACCTATCAATTTGTTATCTACCTATCAAACCTATCAATCTTTTTCTCCATCCATCCATCCATCCATCCATCCATCCATCCATCCATCCATCCATCCATCCATCCATCCATCCATCCATCCATCCATCCATCCATCCATTCCTAGTGTTTGTTATTAGCCTGACAAATGCCATTGTGTAGAACTAACATTCCTAAACTATTTTCCCAGTGACTTTTAACCAGCTGGCATCATGGGAATTTTCAGTGGATGTATGAAGTCAGTTTCTCTCAAGGCCACAAACACGCTGTGTGCCTGCTGTGCAACAATGCATGTTGTAGATGGCGGCAGCTAGCGTAAAATCACTGATGCTAGCAAAGGTGTCATGCTTCACTTAGTGCCCTGCATGACCTGGATGTGTGATGTCTCATTCTCTCTCTATCTTATACATTTAAGTGGCTTTACTTTGAAACTCACCTCACATACTATAATCCCTGTGGTATCCTGTCTTGGATCTTATACTGCTTTCCTACAGGACAAGGAAGTAAGAAGCCTTTTAGCAGATAATTTTATCCAATGCAACTTAATAAAGTTATTACACTGACGATCCCCTGAAGCAGCCTGGGATTAAGTGCTTTGCTAAAAGAAATCGGTCTACTGTGATTATGTTATTGGCCAACAGTAGCATATAGTAGAAACTAAAAGTAGTGACATTACTAGCGTAATGTAATAAAATGCAACATTTTAACATCATGTTGTCACACAAAAAAAAAAAAACCCTGACCCTCGTCTGTTTGATCGGACCACACGGGCCAGCCTTCGCTCCCCAGGTGCATCAATGAGCCTTGGCCGCCCGATATATGAAATATATATATATTTATATTATGTATATATCACTGTGTGATGTAACGCATTACAAGTAATGTGAGTTATGTAATCCGATTACTTTTTCAAGTAACTATTAAAGTAATACATTACTTTAAAGTAAAGTAACTTTTCAAATAAATAACGCAAGTTGCTTTGTTTTCCTATTTATGATCTGACAGCTCTCCTGTCCTCATGTTGAGAGAAATCAGGAGTAAGTGTAAAGGCATTGTGTGCCAAAAATAGAAGTTTTTTTTTGTTATTATAAAAACAAACAAGCAAGCTCAGACCAGGGGGGTATTCCAGAAAGCAGGTTATGTGCCATACTTGGGTATGTTTAAGAGTAAGTTAGCGGATAACCTCAACTTTCGGTTCCAAAAAAGGAGGTAACTTTCAGGGTATGTAAGTAACCATGGCAACCTGCTCCAGACCAGGTTATGTTCCAGGGTTCGTTTGCTTGAGAGGTATTCAGATGTGTTTTATATAATTAATACAGTTATTAATACAACCAAATTTGCTATTTGTTAAACAATATTATATATTAATTCTAGGGCTGTCAAAAGATTAATCGCGATTAATCACATCCAAAATAAAATTTTGTTTTTACATAATATATTTGTGTGTACTCTGTATAATTATTATGTATATAGAAATACAAACACATTCATGTATAAATTTAAGAAATATTTGAATGTATATAATTTATATTATATATAAATATAAATATTTTATATATAAATATATTTTTTTTTTCTTAAATATATACATGCTTGTGTGTGTTTTTATATATAAATAATAATTATACACAGTACACACACATATATTATGTAAACACAAACTTTTATTTTGGATGAGATTAATCGCGATTAATCTTTTGACAGCCCTAATTAATTCTAAAGAATTAGAATAAAACATAAATAAAAAAATTTGTTTAAATTCAATTAAAATATATTTATCATTTATTTATTGTCTTCTCACACATGGATCTGTATTCAATAAATTAGCATCAAAAAAACAATTAAATTTTTTAAAGATTACTTATTAAACGAAAAGATGATTGCATAACCACCAAATAGGTGGCGATGTGCACTAAGTAGGTTATGTAAATCGCCATTAAACAAAAGAAGAAGATGAAGTAGAATGGCGTGCTTTTTCTTAGCGTCTGTTTCCATGGTGAATCATTGATTCGTCACTCTGTTGAGAATGTCTTGTCTGTTCCTGGTTAACATACTCTGAGTTGTCTGAACTTACTCCTGGACACGTTTTTGGAACCAGCATACCTCGAGTAAGCAAGGTTTGAGAGTTCAAGGTATATGTTACGGTAAGTTAACCTTGCTTTCTGGAATACCCCCCTGATGAGAAAAATTAACTTGTTACATTCCATAAAAAGCAACTAAGTAACGCAATTAGTTACTTTTTTGTGATTACTTTATATATACATAGTGTGTATATGTATATACACACGCTATGCGTGTGGCAAACTTGATTTAAATTCCAACTCATGGAATACAAGGGAGGTATTAAGTTAACTTTTTCAGGGGGGGGTTATTTGATTGTAGTGTAGCTACTTATGTTTTCAAAAGAGCCACTTGTATAGTAGCTTTGAAACTGTAGCTTGTCAAGGTACAAAGCTGATTCCCCAACACAGCCCATCAGTATCCTTAAAAGCTCAGGCAGGAATGTATATCATGTCTGTCTACAGGCGAACAGATTCACTCCCAGAGAATCCACAGGAGTCCAGTGCTGGAGAACCGAGAGAAACGGAGTTCAAGCCCTTGAAGTTGTAATGCAGGCCAGAGTGACAGTCCTTCAACTTCCATTAGTGGAGAGAGGAGAGAGAGAGAGAGAGAGAGAGAGAGAGAGAGAGAGAGAGAGAGAGAGAGAGAGACGAAAAGATTGAAGGATTGCTTGTGAGGGGGAGGTCTGGATGACCTGGGGGAGTTTCAACCATCTACACATTGAAGAGAGAGAAGAGGACCACTTGTCCCTAGAGTCATGCGAGGTGAAAAAAGCCTGGACTGGTTCTCAGGCACACATTCCCTTCAGATTCACACATTAGCATGAAAACAAACAGGACGTACGCTCAGTTCACGGCACGCTATGCTCGTCCTATATTCAGATTCATTGAGAAAGAACGGCTGTCCTATTTATCATTAATATTAAAATACAGTTGCAGTGCAATTTTATTTATATAGAAATATATATAAAATATATAATGTTCATATGTAATAAAAATGAAATGGTAACACTTTGCAATAAGGTTGTATTAGTTAACATTAGTTAATACATTAGTTAACATGAACTAACCACGAACAACACCTCAGTTCAGCATTTGTTCATCTTTGTTAACGTTAGTTAATATATGTCCAACTGTTTATGGTTTGTTCATGTTAGTTCACAGTGCATTAACTAATGTTAGCAATAATTAACTTTTCTCTTTTTTAGAATTGTGCTCTCACACTAATTTGCCCTGTTTGGTCAATCTGGCCGATAATATTAGGCATGTAAATCGATTAATCATGATTAATCGCATCTAACAAAAGTGTGTTTATATAATATAGGTGTTTATGTATATACACTATATTGGCAAAAGTTTTGAAGCATTACGAGTTCCATTCACTGGAACTAAGGGGCCAAGCCCAACCCCTGAAAAACAACCCCACACCCCCTCCACTAAACTTTACACCTGACACAATGCAAACCCAGACTCGTCCATCGGATTGCCTGACAGAGAAGCGTGATTCGTCACTCCAGAGAACACGTCTCCACTGCTCTAGAGTCCAGTGGCGGCGTGCTTTACTCCACTGCATCTGACACTTTGCATTGTATTTGGTGATGTAAGGCTTGGATGAGCTGCTCGGCCATGGAAACCCATTCCATGAAGCTCCTACAAACTGTCCTTGAGCTAATCTGAAGGCCACACAGAGTTTGGAGGTCTGTAGTTGTTGACTCTGCAGAAAGTTGGTGACTTCTGCGCACTGTGAGCCTCAGCATACGCTGACCCCGCTCTGTGATTTTACGTGGCCTAACACTTCGTGGCTGAGTTACTGTTGTTACCAATTTCTTCTACTTTGTTATGATACCACTAACAGTTGAGCGTGGAATATTTAGTAGTTAGGAAATTTCACGAATAGACTTATTTCACAGGTGGCAACCTATCACGGTACCATGCTTGAATATATAAAATATATATATTATTTTTAATACCATTTTACAGCCCTACTTAATATGAATATTTATTGTTTGAAATGCCAGCTTCACTGAAAAAAAAATGGTGTAGGATTTACTTTTTCATAGAATTTGCTTGCAAATTTCACAAAACAAAGGAACCACAAGTAACGCATTGAATTAAACACAAAACTTTCAATCTGAAATATTGAAATTGCATTGTAAAACGTACTCCAGTAATCTTTGTTTTATTTACAACCTCGAAAAATCCTTTTTATAGCATATCGAAATTAGTATAGCATTTTAATTATTAATTATTAAGAGTTAATATCAAACTTTTTTTTAAAAAAATTGTTGAATTTCTTTGAATTGATCTGTAAATCAATAAATTGCAATCATTGCTATTAACTAAAAGTAACACTTAAACTATTAAACATAATTCATTGAAATACAGCTTTGAAAAATATATAAATATTTAATATGAAAAATAAACTGCATGATGTGACCCCTGTGACACAGTTATTAATACCAAAGACAAATTTAGCTCTGTTTGTTTGGCTCATAAAGCAAATCAGCAGTTAAAAAAGCTCAAAGAAATAGTTTCTGGGTAACATTCGCTCATTATGATCGTGGTTTGGTGATTTAGTGGAGATTCTCAGTGGATTTGTGAACATTTAGCATGCTTCTCTCGCGTTTCTCACATTATCACCCTGCACTTTTGTCCTTTTTTCCTCTTCTCCGCTTCATTTCTACTGCCAGTCACAATGTATTCCAGATTTGAATTTATAGTTGCTCTCCATGTTTTAGGGGTGGGAAATGGGATCTCTTGGGTCTGGATCAAAGCTGGCGGCCGTGTCACGTGGGTCCAGGTGTTTGAGAGTCACGGCAGGAAAGCAATAGAGCCAAAAAAGCACAACAATCACAGAATACAATGAATGAACGAAATAATATGATCAGAATACAATACTAGCTTGCTTACTAAACTGTATAACTGCAGTTACAAAATAGCAGGGGCTAACTGTATTATGCTAACCTGTGTGCTGCATACTATAGCTATACAGTTCTCCAGAATATTATAGTATGCTGCTCCGATCTCTGTTTAGTCTCTGCAAGAGAGAAGAGAGAATGAATACGCAAATTTCCAGGTCAACCCCAATCCTGACACAAGAGTGTTTGTTGCATTAGGTCATTAAATATTTTAAGCGAACTAGCACATGCATTGCACACTTGGTAAGGAGTGCAAACTAGAATATGCATCTGCAATTACCTCAATTACCTGTCATTGTGACAGTTCAGGCTAAAACCGGAATATTTACGACACTGCTTTGCCAATAATTGAATGATTATCAAAGATTTTCAGTCTCAGTATTAACAAAAGGCTTATTCAAATTCCGTACAATTTAGCAGGCCACCGCTGGTTGTTTCTTCAAAGAAGGAGAGGGGTTGTTTTTGTCGAGATATGGAATCATTAAAGTGAGCAGCCGCTGCCCCTGCTGTACTGCATTCTTCAAAGAAAATCTATTACCACTTCTTCTGCTTCTCCTCCGCTGGAACTCTCAGTCTGGGATTCAATTTACTCTGCAGACGAGGATTAAAAAAATCACACATTTATTACCCAGCTTAATTTTTCTCAGTATTGCCCACTGGTTTAAAATTGTTTTAAATCCGCTCATATCTCAACCTTATAGAACAAGCTTTTCAGGTTCGCAAACGAAATGCAGTACAGCAGGCGTTTCAATACAGGAGTTTTGTGTCAGGTGTATCACAATTGATGGGCTTTGTTGTGAAAGTATGTTTGTGTGAAATACTTGCATCATACACAATGCACCGGAGTACAACGGTACAATAATAATGTTTAGTGAAAAAATACCATAAGTGATATATGTATATATATATATATATATATATATATATATATATATATATATATATATATATATATATATATATATATATATATATATATATATATACTTATACTTATGGTATTAAAAATAATATATATATATATATATTATTTATTCAAGCATGGTACCGGTTGCTACCTGTGAAATAAGTCCATTCATGAAATTTCCTCACTACTAAATATTCCACGCTCAACTGTTAGTGATATTATAACAAAGTGGAAGCAATTGGGAACAACAGTAACTCAACCATGAAGTGGTAGGCCACGTAAAATCACAGAGCGGGGTCAGCGCATGCTGAGGCGCACATTGCGCAGAAGTCGCCGACTTTCTGCAGAGTCAATAGCTACTGTAGCAACAATGAGTTTTGGGGAATAATTAATTCAAATGGTATGAATATTCATGAGTCTATGAATATTATTTGCTTGTTGTACAGACAAAATTTACGTATAACGGAACCTTTAATCATTTAAAAGTAACCTTTATCCAAATTGATTTCTTCATCAATTATCAATCTTACAAACCTTAAGAAACATTGATCTGTTTGATCAGGACAAATAATATCTCTTATGTTTGAACCATTTGTATCACTGAAGGAGTAATACAAGAAAAATCTTACGTCTCATTGACTTTGATATCTGTGAGCAAAACAATACGGATTCAATTTAATGCAATCATTGGGTTTTAATAAAACAACTACAGTTTACAAAGCTACGATTCATACGGGGAAATATGCATATATATGTAGGAGAAAACAAACAATATGGTACAAACAAGGAAACATGAAACTTAACGAATAATAAAAAGGGAAGAAGAATTAACAAGAGAGAGAGAGAGAGAGAGAGAGAGAGAGAGAGAGAGAGAGAGAGAGAGAGAGAGAGAGAGAGAGAGAGAGAGAGAGAGACAGACAGACACAGAGAGAGAGACAGAGAGACAGCTTCACAGTCCTTTCGCAAGAGCCCACAAGAAATTCAAATAAATTCATAATTCAGACAACCTTTCCCAAGCAGTTTGATCGTGAAATAGAATACTTGCATTACTACGGCTTCTCGTGTAAGTGTCTGAGTTCGAATCGTCGGGGAAGTTCGCTAAGGATTTGTGGGTCCCAGGAGAATTTCTTTGAAGTTTAGGAAAGTCACTCAAGAAGTCTGCCGGTTTCTCTCTCCGTGCGGGGAGGCCTTCTCTCAGGATTGGGAAGACCAGGGTTGGTCTTCCCCTTCAAGGCGAAATGCCAAGAGGTCCGTTCCTTGTGGTGGCGGAAATGCAAAGAGTTGACGGTCGGTTCCAGTTTTTATAGAGGGGAAGGCCGACGCCCAAAGAGTTAATTATTCCCCAAAACTCATTGTTGCTACACTACAGACCTCCAAACTTCATGTGGCCATCAGATTAGCTCAAGAACAGTGCGTAGAGAGCTTCATGGAATGGGTTTCCATAGCCGAGCAGCTGCATCCAAGCCTTACATCACCAAGTGCCATGCAAAGCGTCAGAGGCAGTGGAGTAAAGCACGCCGCCACTGGACTCTAGAGCAGTGGAGACATGTTCTCTGGAGTGACGAATCACGCTTCTTTGTGTGGCAATCTGATGGATGAGTCTGGGTTTGGCGGTTGTCAGGAGAACGCTACTTGCCTGACTGCATTGTGCCAAGTTTGGGGGAGGGGGGATTGTGGTGTGGGGTTGTTTTTCAGGGGTTGGGTTTGGGTCCTTAGTTCCAGTGAAAGGAACTCTTAATGGTTCAGCATACCAATACAGTTTGGACAATTTCATACTCCTAATTTTGTGGGAACAGTTTGGGGAAGGATGAGCGAGTTTGGTGTGGAGGAACTTGACTGGCCTACACAGAGTCCTGACCTCAACCCGATAGAACACCTTTGGGGTGAATTAGAGCGGAGAATGCGAGCCAGGCCTTCTCATCCAACATCAGTGCCTGACCTCACAAAGCACTTCTATAGGAATGGTCAAAAATTCCCATAAACACACTCCTAAACCTTGTGGAAAGCCTTCCCAGAAGAGTTGAAGCAGTTATAGCTGCAAAGGGTGGGCCAATTCCGTATTTAAAGGGTTAGTTCACCCAAAAATGAAAATTCTGTCATTAATTACTTACCCTCATGTCGTTCGACACCCGTAAGACCTCCGTTCATCTTCGGAACAGAAATGAAGATATTTTAGTTGAAATCTGATGGCTCTGAAAGGCCTCCATTGGCACAATGGCACTTTACACTCTCAAGACCCTTAAAAGGTACTAAAGACGGCACTAAACAAGGCATCATGAAGCTTCGAAGCGTTATGAATCAGTGAGCCGAATCATGATTCGGATCGCGTGTCAAACCGCCAAACTGCTGAAATTTGGCGATTCAAACCGCTGATTCGACTCGCTGATTCATAACGCTTCGAAGCTTCATGATGGCTTGTTTTGAAATCGTCATCACTATGTAAGTCGTTATTTAGGGTTTTTTTGCGCACAAAAACTATTCTCGCCGATTCATAAAGTTATTTTAGAACCACTGTAGTGAGATGGACTTTGTAACGACGGCTTTAGTACCTTTTAAGGGTCTTGAGAGTGTAAAGTGCCATTGTGCCAATGGAGGCCTTTCAGAGCCATCAGAATTCAACTAAAATATCTTCATTTCTGTTCCGAAGATGAACGGAGGTCTTACGGGTGTCGAACGACATGAGGGTAAGTAATTAATGACAGAATTTTAATTTTTGGGTGAACTAACCCTTTAACCCTACAGATTAAGAATGGGATGTCATTAAAGTTCATGTGCATGTAAAGGCATGTACATTTTCATGCTGTGATTCCTAAATTCACATTTTTCATTTAAAACTATTATTGCATTGTTTTATTTTTTAATTAACATTTTATGTAGTTTTACAAAAATAGCCTACTGTTAAATGTACCGATTTTGAAAGTAAAATCGAACAGTGTGTGAATGTGTGAATTTCTGTGCTTTTTTAAAAAAAAAATCTTAATTTTCATACAATTCACACCATACGAATTCATTCAAAATCACCACCTCGTAAAATAGGAATTTGATTTGGACGGGAATTGGAATATGAACAGGAATTGAATTTGCACAAATCCTTGCAGTGAATAAGAAAACAACAAAAAAACAATGCATACACTTTCGTGTTTTATTCTAAAAATCATACATTTTCGTATAATTAACACCATAGGATTTTATATAAAATCACCACCTCATAAAATAGTGAAGTTTTCCTGTGAAATTTGCATAAATCCTTGCAGTGAATAAGATTCAAAAACAATGTATACATTTCCATGTTTTTTTTTTCTAAAAATCTTACATTTTCATATAATTCACACCGTACGAATTCATACAAAATCACCACCTCGTAAAATAGTTGTTTCCCTTTGAGATTGGGTTGGGTTTGCACAAATCCTTGCAGTGAATAAGATACAAAACTGTGTACATTTACATGTTTTTTGTTTCTAACAAATGTTCATACAATTCACACCATATGAATTCATACGAAATCGCCACCTCGTAAAGTGTACGTTGCCCCATGAGATTGGGTTTTATTTGCATACATCCTTGCAGTGAATAAGACATAAAAACAATGCCGTGCATATAAATAAACAACACAATCATCTAGTGCAATTCATGCAGTGAATTCCCCCATAATGTAATTTGCAGGGACCATAAGAACAGCATTCTGAGTCTCCTAAAGAGCCTAGATCTCACACAGGCATCGGGACTGACATCAGTTGATTCCCTTATCAAAGAAACAAGAAGTTTTTACTGAAGAGAACGGGTATCAAAGCACTGGTCAATTATTTAAGAGCATGCATGGTGGAAAATGTTACAGCAGCGTTGCTTTTACAGCAATAGACAAGGATACGCAATTGGCACAGTTGGGCGGCTTGCCGAAAGCCGACTTCTGGTTTGGGTGTGTGCTCAAATCAGCAGGCCGTGGCCTTTCTTCCTTCTTTCCTCGCCATACGGAGACCAGCAGGAGGTGAGGAATCTAAGCGAGCGTCACGATCAGAGGACTTTCTTCCTCTTATAAACAGTCACGGTAACGCGTCGCATGGTAACAGGATAGGACTTTCATTCCACCTTTTCTAAAAGTCAGGTTTGCCGGCGCTCTGGCACACATCAAGAGCGAAAATCGAGTTAACGTGTTTTCACAGTCCTCCGCCGTTATCGAGGGATAATTAGAGCCTATAAACTTGGTTCGTCTGAGTGTCTCTTCAGAGATGAATGTGGACTCACACTGTTAAGTTGCCGTTGCGGGCGCTCAAATTGCCTGTTTGCTGGAATTACCTCAGTGAAGTGTCGCTCATGGTGGCATTCATCTGTATGTAGAACACTACATCTGTGTTTGATTACAGGTTTCAATCCCTGTTTTGCCGTTTCATCTCAAGCATAAAAAACGCAAGGGAGCTGAACACCCTAGAAAGGAGGAAGCGATGGATAAAGCGAGGGAAAAAGTAAGGGAAAAGAGCCTAGTTTCGATGTTGACACTCTGTCACATTTCATTCTGGTGTTGACTCTTGTCTCCAGTTGAGTTTGGAGTAATTGGAGGAGACTGACGCTAAAAATGGCAACAAAAAGTGAGGCCTGTCAGCTCGTGAGAGGGGGAAAAAATCACAGGATGTCTCATTAAATGTTTCAGCAGGTCTTGAATGGACAAATCCTGCAGGGTTGAGACAATAAACTGCTTTGTGATCCCTGCCCATCACAACACCTTTGGAGTGTGTGATGCGTTTCCTACCTTCGCCTGCAGACACCTGAAACGCTCGAAATGCGAAGTCAAGAGTCTCTGACTGAAAAAGAAAGAGACTGTGTCTTCGAGGCAGGTGTGTACATGCTTTAAATTCAGTTCGGATTGGTCAACAGTGATGGTGGTAGACGGTGGATTTGTGTGGCTGTTTGATAAGTAAACGTACATGCGTTCAGAACTTGTTTGCTATGACGTATAGATGCGATGAGAAGCTTTGCAGTCATCCTTATGTCAGTTTTCTCTGTTTGGTTTAATTTCCGACCTTATTGGAAATGTCCTTATCCGCTGACGTTACTGGATAATGTTAACTATAGGGATGTACAATATGTCAATACGATGACTGTAATGACTGAGGCCCAGGAAAACCCTATGTAATAGGGAAAAAAAGTCCCCATAAAGATGGCAATATCTGAAATCCGTGACATTTTTTGGTTTACA